>NC_136266.1:24063308-24300808 GCF_964187855.1 Myxine glutinosa | reverse complement strand
TTAATGCAACACAGCAAGACTTTGCATGGCTACTTTCACGGTATTCACAGAGGCACCATGAAGAGACATCAGACGGTATACCAGTTTGGTCAGCATACAATTCTCGTGTGTGCACTCCAGAAGAGAACAAGACACCCAACCTTGATCAAGATCACACAATGCCTATCATTAAGGCACCAGCTCATGAGTGGACAACACTGGTGACAGTTCTTGAGAAGCTTTCGTACCTCAATAGTGTTGTGTGTCCAGAAAACACTGGAACGATCTTAGTTACATTTGACATGGATCTTTACAAGAGGGCCCTAAAGTTAGAATATCTTCATGACCAATATGCTGGGAAATGGATGGTATGCCCTGGTGGTTTCCACACTGTCTTGTGTGCACTAAGGTGCCTTGGGAGGACTGTTGAGCACGGCGGGCTTGATGAAGCTTGGAGCAAGGATCTGTACAGCACTGTGACAGTAAATCAGATACTCAATGGGAATCACCACAATCCTGCTGTTCAAGCTCATGAGCTCACATTAGAGGTATTCTTTGATCTCTGGTTTTCAGAATTTCTGAAAGAGAAGCCTGCAGTTGTAGAAGCTCTATCTGCCTGTATGGATAACTTGATAGAAGCAAACAAGAAAGAGGTAGGCATTCAGGAAGCCCATCACCAACTTCTAATGGAGATTGAACATCTAAACTTGGAATAGCAGCTGAGTGATTTTGCCAGGAGCCACAGTAAATTCCCAATGTATTGTTACGGTACGCGGTTAAGGATGTTATATTTGCCGAGCGGAGGCTCCGCGACCGAACAGTTGTTCCCCGACTCACCCGATTCACCCAGACGTTGGCCGTATCGCGCCACCGCTATTCAATCGGGAAAAGACTAAGACGACGAATGGAAAGAGGAAGAAGAAGACGTACAGAAGAGTAACGGGGTTTATTATTATTTACACACACATAAGCAAAAAGAGCAGTCACGTTTATTTACAGGGGACATGAGACGCAGGTGACACAGTGAAAATTACTAGCTTATACAGACTTAGTTACTACCCAGGACAGCACGAACAAAACAAACTCACGTAGGCAAAATGGGGAACTTGCAGGCAGGAATGGCTGGAAAGGATTAGCAGGTGGGATCACAGGGCACAGCAAGCAGGTCCACTCCGGGCGGGAAGCGGGGAGCCGGCAGCTCCTTGTAATCCGCTTTACAGCGCACACCGTCAGGGCTTCACGTGGCTGGTTGAAACGGGGCTGCACTCCTCTGTTGTATCTCTCGTGTAGCTTGTTTCGTAAAAGCTCCTCGGCTTTCTCTTGGACCCTTTCTTTTGTCGTGTCCCTCTCCACGCAGCTCAGCTCGTATTTTTCTTCCTCTCACTTCCCTTCCAGCGCGGGTCTCTCAGCTCAGCTCAGCCTTTTTGCAACCCTCTTCGTATTCCCTGCCTCTCACTTCTCTCCAGCTCATCTGCCATCTTCGCACCCTTCTCGCATACCGTTAGCGTGGGTCTGACACGCCCTCTTCGGTTTTGGTACCGCCCTCTCCCCCCGTGCTCTGTTTCGTGACCTTGTATGGTAATCCCACGGGCTTGTCTCCTTATTTGGGCATCGCGCCGACGGCATGCCCCTCGTGGCGAGCCACGGGCTTGTTTCCTTATTTGGGCATGGGGCTGCACAGCCCCGCCCTTCGTGGCACGCCCTGGGCTTGCCTCTCCCTGGCGACCCCACCTCTCCTGTTCAAACAGAGCACGGAGCACATATTCACTATAGCAGCGAATTGAGAGGGCGTGCACCCCATGCTTGTGAACTGCTTTACCCACAGATGGAGAGTTTGGCTGGGAAATGGAATTATTGAAGGGGAGCTATTCTCTATTGATTCGGTGCAATGGAGTGTCATTCTAATGGAAGACAAGGCCTTACTCTAAAACACATAATAAGATATAAGCTATCGAACAGGGGTATTCTATGATTGGCTGACGTGTTTGCTTTATGGACTAATTATGGGACGCCCTTTGACCTTTACACACTGGAGCAAGGAGGCTCAGAATAAAGCAATAATAATAATACACACAATTTAAAAAAAACACAATCCTCATATCCGCAACAGTATCAATGGGCACGAATGTACATGAGGCAAGTGTTGGCGCTGATTAACTTCACACGTTCACTGAAGCAGCCAGATTTCTTCCTGTACTTGGCGTCTCTAGAAAATTTGTGCATATACTTCTTCAGCTACAACCTACTAGATTATGCTCAAAACAAGTTGTTAGCCAAAGATATTTCTCAAAAAACGTCTGTTAACTGGATATAAGTGTTCTGGTGGATTTTCTGTACAAGGAATGACAAAAATGCCAGAAAAAATGGTTAATCAAAGTGTTTTATGTGAAAAGATACATACAAAATTGCAAAAAATGGCGGCCATTTTGAAAGTCAAAATGGCCGCCAAAGACGCCATTGAAAAAAATGGAACCAACTCAGGTCTTGTTGCCTAGGGTATAAGGATTCCAAAAAACATTGGTTCCACTAGTGTAGCAAATTTTGCACTACAATGACACAACACCATGTACTATCGGTTTGCATACAACAATCAACGTCCTGTTGATTGCAACCATTATCGATACATATTGTCACGCAACTCCGGTTAACATGAGAGTCGCGGATGGCCTAAACGGTCTTATTTGGAGGCAACTACCCAACCACGGATTTTACTATGGCCGGGTGGGAGGAAGGAGGAGAATGGAAACTGCGCAAGCGCTTAACTGCGACCCTCCGACCCTGTAGGGGCAATCAACTCAAACGGGCACAGGTTTAACAGGGGAGGGCAAAATAATACAAGGGTTTATTCAAATAAAAGCAAGGACAGGAAAATGTGACGATAAACCTAAGTCCTAATTTGGGATCCCACACACACAGATATTAAATACAAGACGAGGGAATATGAATACGAAAGAAAATAATTGTCTCGTCATATAAAGTGTAACCGCGGAGCTCGGGCTCATCTGGTCTTTGTCGTCTTGTTCTTGGCTGCTGTCCAACACAGCTCCGTTCGGCCCCGATGTACCCATGAGGCCTCGCTCCAAGCCCCAAAGCGCCGATCGCACACCACGAGGTCCCTCGCTCCAAAATCCAAAGCACCGAGCACCGCCCCCAGCACCACAAAAACAAGCACCGCGCATCCAACGCAGGCCAGCGGCTCCACACAAGGTCGATCTCCACAAAAAGCACAAAAAGACCGGAACGGAGAGAACGCAGGTGCGACTGCACGCTACCAGCCAAGCAAAAGGACGTCCAAGCGAAACAAAGGAACGTGTCAGAAGCAGTGAACTCCACTCGGGCTAGGCAAGACGAAGAAAAACCGAGCACCGCTAGAGACTGCCAGAGCACGAGCGTAGATGTCCAAACACCAAGAGAGCAACTCAACTACTCGTCAACTCAGGCCGTGAACTGCGAACCAACGCAACCAGGGACAGGACTCTCCCCACTCGAGATTGCACCGGGACTGCCAGGGCCAGGAATCTGCTCATGCTGCGCAACTCACTCACTCAAAGTCCTGCCGCATCTCAAACCAACTGCCCGAAATGGCGTTCGGCACTCGTTAATATCTGCTGGCCGATGACGTCAGCCTTGGCATGCTGCCAACCAATCAGTCTCCTCCACTGACTCGCCGGCTCACCCAGGTGCACGCCCACTGCGTCACTCCCACTCCCGCTCCCTGCTCCTGGTGGACAGGCCTCTTGGAGGTGTAAATGGCGGCGGCCATGCGGCGGTGTCCTGGCCTGGTTTCTTCCTAAGTCATGTCAGGGAAGGGCGTTATTTAGTGTTGCGCTAAGGATCCGTCGGAATGTCTATGTTGGTCTGCAGTGCCAAAATGGACAAAGGTTTGGCCAACCAGGTGAGGACACACAGGGGCGTAACTCTTTAATACCGACACTACTTAACACACAAACCGCCTGGTAGGTTCACAAGTATACTCCTTACCCGACAAAACGCCTACACAGGAAGAACTTATTACAGGTAGTTTTCCTTACCGCGACACCTCGAAGCATGTTACCTACTCAGTTCTATCTGCTCTACATATCACGACCCACCAGACATAACAATATGTAACTTGACTCCAAGGCCGAGGATCATGGTCATACCAACACATACATCCTAACCCATGGAGCCAGAGGCATGTTCATACCAACACATACATCCAAACCCATGGGGCCAGAGGCATGGTCATAACAACACATACATCCCAACCCATGGGGCCAGAGGCATGGTCATACCAATGCATACATCCCAACCCATGGGGCCAGAGGCATGGTCATACCAACGCATACATCCTAGCCCATGGGGCCAGAGGCATGGTCATACCAACACCTACATCCTAGCCCATGGGGCCAGAGGCATGGTCATACCAACACATACATCCCAACCCATGGGGCCAGAGGCATGGTCATACCAACGCATCCATCCGAGCCCATGGGGCCAGAGGCATGGTCATACTAACACATACATCCTAACCCATGGGGCCAGAGGCATGGTCATACCAACACCTACATCCTAACCCATGGGGCCAGAGGCTTTGTCATACCAACACATACATCCGAGCCAATGGGGCCAGAGGCATGGTCATACCAACACATACATCCTTACCCATGGGGCCAGAGGCATGGTCATACCAACACATACATCCTAACCCACGGGACCAGAGGCATGGTCATACCAACACATACATCCCAACCCATGGGGCCAGAGGCATGGTCATACCAACACAATCAACACATACATCCCAACCCATGGGTCCAGAGGCATGGTCATACCAACACATACATCCTTACCCATGGAGCCAGAGGCATGGTCATACCAACACATACATCCCAACCCATGGGGCCAGAGGCATGGTCATACCAACACATACATCCCAACCCTTGGGGCCAGAGGCATGGTCATACCAACACATACATCCCAACCCATGGGGCCAGAGGCTTGGTCATACCAACACATACATCCCAACCCTTGGGGCCAGAGGCATGGTCATACCAACAAATACATCCCAACCCATGGGGCCAGAGGTATGGTCATACCAACACATACTTCCCAACCCATGGGGCCAGAGGCATGGTCATGCTATAAACGTTAGTCACTATTGGCCATTAATACGACTGCCTTTTTTCATTAAAACAAAATCTAAAATTGTGATGAAGCTCGGACATGTATGTACATCCACCCTAAGACCAAAGCACACAGTCCAACAAAGCTTGTCAAAGCAATATAAGCACATGCACTTCATCCCAAAGGCCTCAAACTGGTCCATTAATTGAAATTCCTGAAACTGAGGTGGATACGTGTCGAGACCTTGGGCGGACAATGGTCCACCTTTTGAAACCCGCATATGTAGATAACGACCAACGACACACACACCTACTGACATCATGTACACAATTTCAGCCACACATTGAATAATTGGGCACCTGGTGGTGGCGGTTTGTATGCAGCCTGTGGCTGCTTGGCTGCATCATCTTCTGGAGGCATGGCTGTGCTGCTGATGCAGTGCCCCCCATTACCAGTCAGCTGGTACTCATTTTGCAAACCTCGGACGGATGACAGGCTGAGTCAACCCACCTGGTGTCAATTCAACGGAACGACAGGGTCTCAAACTCATGTCCCTAAGATCTCAAGGCAGCCACCTCAACATTGAAGCCAACACCAGGCTTGGCGTATACTATATAAACCAACGTCATGTTGTTGGTTTAGCGGTTAGGGTGCCGGCTTGGGATCCTCGGATCCTGGGTTCGAATCCTGGTCAATCGCTGAATTAACGCCAGGGGGGTTGACTCAGCCTGTCATCCTTCCGAGGTCCACAAATTGAGGACCAGTTCGCAAGAGGTGTCTAACAGGGTTGCTGGCAGGAAGGGCATCTGGCCATAAAACATTGCTTCAAAAAAGGGACCAAGGTGCCCGATAAAAGAAACATTGCTTCAAAAAGGGGACCAAGGTGCCCGAAAAAGGACCAACCTCTGCTCTGCGGGGGGAAATGGCCTCTAAAGGTGGTTCTTCTTCTTCTTCTTCTTCTAACATGTGACAATGTACATTTCTGAAAATCTGCAAAGCAAGCTATCTTAATTAATTCCACCAACAATACTCAAAAGTTTCTCTTTTGTTTCAATCCTGTACCTCCAACAGTATTCCCTTTTAGTTGTAGAGAGCAATTGATGACATGAACCACGCATGTGAAATGTGATTGGATTCTTGTGATCCGATTTGTTGTGTGAGCCGCAAGATCCATGATATAAATCGCAGGCCTCTCCATAAAGTCCACCAGCAAAGTGAGGAGCAAAACGTGAAACTATAAACTCTGAGTTAAAGACTCGAAACCTGTTAATGGTGCTGTCGCATATCCGTCCTACTAACGCCTTTTAAAGCTACTACCGGTGCTTCCTTTTCTGGCCTCAGGGACCTCAGGGATCCAGTGGAGATGGGCAGGTAATTCTCGGGGTTATTGCCTGATAATGATGGGAGCCATCTTAATAGGTCTTATAGCTAGTACGATTAGAGAGTCTTGGCACCACTTTAGGTATCGATACATCGATAAAACTCGTGTATTTGCTGTACAAAGACAGAAACACCTTTGCTGTCTTGATGGAGCTGCATTATAAATCTTTTTTTTAAAAAGTGTCCCATCCCAAAACGAAATTATCCACTTCTTTTGAAATTCCGACTTCTTTCCTGGAAGTCCTAGCAGTGTCCATGTGTTTTATGCCTCTCCCATCCCCACCTCCCCCCCTTCCCATGCCCCCACCAAGCCCTCTCCCTCCCACAGATCTCCTGATGTCCCTGTTCTCTGCTGTTGTACCTGTCTGCTTCCCTCTGTCTGCCCATCTTGTCTCCCGCTCCCTTTATCGTATGGTTTATGTGTCAGTTTTTTTTTTGTGATTAATGTTAGCTCTTACATGAGCCTCGATTTTGTATCCAAAAAAAAAAAAAAGTTTGACATAACCAGGATTGTTCTGAACGCCATTTTTTATTTCGCCATCCTAACGAGTCTCATGATCCATTTCCAGAGTCTGAAGCCTGTTTGGACGGAGTGAAAGGTACATCGAAGGATGGTCAATTGGTCGGTGTTTGGTATTGTTTTTTTTCCCGGAAGGACGTTCCAATTTGCACTAGGCCCAACTTACGATACAATGTGTACTGATGCGGCTTGGCCATTCATAGCACATCATGGATGATTCGCTAAGACGATATTCGAGACAGCGGAGGCTCTAATTGGGATGGGGTCAACCCTATACGTGGGAGTCATACAGGGAAGTTGGAATTTGGCTAAAGGGTCAGTTCCAAGGCCTACTCAATGCCAGATAATCATTCCTGCACATCACGGATTAATGTCACGTCTAAAGTACCGGGTGTGTCATATAAAGTCACGTTATCCCCTACAATTATTGCTTGCATACCTATATGTATGTCAACACCTATATAGCTGAATTTATTAATATTCCATCACATTGGCATTTACATAATGGTAACAACTGCCGGGTAGGCCATTTTGTGTGTGGTTGTACCCTCTAATGAAAGTCGGGAGCTAAATCTTCCCCCATTCTTCTCTGCTGCCCGGATTCGGCAGGGCACCGTGGTCATGGTTAGTGTCGATCGGTCTCCATGGACCCTTTCCCTCTTGTCGCTTCTCCTCTCTTTCCTGTCTCTGCCTGTCTCTCTCTGTCACTGTCTGTCTCTCTCTGTCTGTCTCTGTCTCTGTCTCTGTCTCTCTCTGTCTGTCTCTGTCTCTGTCTCTCTCTGTCTCTGTCACTGTCTGTCTCTCTCTGTCTGCCTCTGTATCTGTCTGTATCTCTGTCTCTATCTCTGGCTGTCTCTCTCTGTCTCTGTCTGTATCTCTGTCTCTATCTCTGTCTCTATCTGTCTCTATCTGTCTCTATCTCTGTCTGTCTGTCTGTCTGTCTGTCTCTATCTGTCACTGTCTGTCTCTCTCTGTCTGTCTCTGTCTCTCTATCCCTGTCTCTTTCTCTCTCTGTCTCTCTCTTTCTCTAACTCTGTCTGTCTCTGTCTGTCTGTCTCTCTATCTGTCGCTGTCTATCTCTCTATGTCTGTCTCTCTGTCTATCTCTGTCTCTCTATATCTCTGTCCCTGTCTCCTTTCTCTCTCTGTCTCTCTCTTTCTCTAACTCTGTCTGTCTCTGTCTGTCTGTCTCTCTATCTGTCGCTGTCTATCTCTCTGTCTGTCTCTCTGTCTATCTCTGTCTCTCTATCTCTCTGTCCCTGTCTCCTTTCTCTCTCTGTCTCTCTCTTTCTCTAACTCGGTCTGCCTCTTTCTGTCTGTCTCTCTATCTGTCTCTGTCTGTCTGTCTCTCTGTCCCTGTCTCTTTGTCTCTCTGTCTCTCTGTCTCTCTCTTTCTTTAACTATGTCTTTCTCTGTCTGTCTGTCTCTCTATCTGTCGCTGTCTCTTTGTCCCTGTCTCTTTCTCTCTGTGTGTCTCTCTCCTTCTCTCTCTGTCTCTCTCTTTCTCTCTCTCTCTGTCTCTCTCTTTCTCTAACTCTGTCTGTCTCTCTATCTGTCGCTGTGTATCTCTCTCTGTCTTTCTCTGTCTCCCGATCTCTCTGTCCCTGTCTCCTTTCTCTCTCTGTCTCTCTCTTTCTCTAACTCTGTCTGTCTGTCTCTCTATCTGTGTCTCTCTCCTTCTCTCTCTCCTTCACTCCCTGTTGTGGTGCTGACTTTGTGAAGGGGGGTGGGGGGTGCATGTGGGAGATCTCTGGGTCACTCCTGCGAGATTGATCGGCTGCCCCCGTCCCAAGGGGTTGTTCGAGAGAACTGTTCAGGGCTATGCAACAACAACAACATAATGGCATTTTCTGTCAAGAACGTCAGTGTGGACACTGTGCACCATCATTTCCATCGCACCGTTTTTTTTTGTTTTTTTTTTTTGTTTGTTTTTTGTATACTGAATCGAGGCTCGTGAAAGAGCTAACATTTATTTCACAAACAAATCAACCAGACAAACAAAATATACAAAAAGAGGGAGCGGAAGACAAGCTGGGGAGAGAAGGGGAAGCACACAACCACAACATTTGAGAGCAGGGAGAAGTGTGGGAGGGAGAGGGCTTGGGGGCAGGAGGCGTGGGAGGGGGAGGGGGGGGGCGTTGAATGCGTCACCATGTTCTCCTTGATATTGGACGCAGCATCTTTTTGTTTTTGGGAGATTGTTGAAAACGCATGCCGTACACCTTGCTTCAGGTGATCTGTTGCGTGATGTCAAAACACTTATACATGTGTAATACACTTATGACGCACCTTGCACGTTGTACTTTAAAATGCAGTGCTCCCAGCTAGGTGGCACGAACCCAGAGGACAGACTTTTTGTCGAATCCAATGCTGTTGGGAATCGAACCCAAGACAAATGGCAATTGTTACCGCTGATCTATCGTACCTGCAATCTGCAGCAGGGCAATGAATTAGGTCACGTGCCCGAAAAAGGATCCATAGTCATTGCAAGAATTTAAACACCGATAATGAAAATAATGGATGAATCGTTCGACTTTACAAAATAAAGAGAATAACTTTTATTGCAATTGACAATTTTTTCACAATTTTTGTACAACATGTGCTCAGTTGTCATATTGTAGACTAGTATTTTGAGGGGCTCTGTCATAATCAGTGTTTTGGTGGATTGATTGAAAAGCAAATGGTCTCGTGAGTTGATGAACTAAGTAAACAACTATCATTCCCTGACTTGTGCAACTCATTGGATGTTGTGTGATCTTGGGAGAGTTAAAAAAAAAAATCATTCACCATAGGCCTTCAATTCTCCATAGCCATTTGAATAATTGTCGGAAGGCAATTTACCACTTCAAGCCATGTAAGCTTCATCATCAACATCATCATGTATGTACCATACCCTATGCAGAGCGTTGGTGCTGCCAAAGCAGTTACTGGTGTTGTTACTAGGTAGGCCACAATCCTGGCGGTGTGACCACTCGGTCTCAAGAATAATTCAGGAAGGAATTTGCAATTTTTTCCATGTCGCTTGTATGAAACAACAGACAAATAGAGCTGTTGACCTTGCTGGAAGCGACACTCCTGAAGCGCTCAGGGTGCTCCAGCCTAGCATTTCCCAGAGTATTCTGGCCCAGCATTTGAAATAAACAGGATTAATTGAGCATGTTCGAGATCTTATTATTAATAATTGCGTCTTCATGCATGTACACGTCGAAAGGGTGTAAGATGTCCAATGTACAAAAGTTTTGTTTAAATCGGAAATTTCGTTTGTTTAGTTGATGGATTTACCAGGGATTTTGATTCTTGTTTCAGGAACCCTCGTTACCACTAGAAGCCAAACGATTATGGTAAGAGCAAATTGTGATAAATAAAGCATCCTTTTATTAACATACAAAGTGGGTTTTTTTCTGTGTGTTAATAAATCCCAAATTAAATGCATCATAAGAGACAACAGGAATCATTCCATCGTTTTATCAGGTTGGCAGAACAGTAAATTGCTTATTAAATAATGCACAAACCAATAATTTGCGTTGTGCTTATTTTTTATTTTTCCTGAGTCGAATGACTTTTTGTGTCCTTTTACAATCAGTCAGCTTGTTCTCCTGTTTGATTTGAAAAAAAAAAAAATGTAAGTCAATCTAATCTCTATAAAATTTGCTTTTGCGGCAATCATCAAGCGGCTCTGTTTTATATTGTCGCGTCAATGGGTTCGACTGACGTCACTCGTCTTGCCAGGAGCTGTTGCTACTCCTGAAGATTGCCGAGCTTATCAATTTCATGCAGCATTCAATAAACTGTTCTTTACAATTTACATAACCCCAAGGATCGCTCCAATCCGAGGCCGAAACTTGTGGCGCAATGCGGAAAGGAAAAGGCAGGACAATGTCTCTTGTAATAAAAAGGTTTATTGTAATGAAATACAACACGGATCGATCCGAAGACAAGACAACAGAAACCGGACAGATCTGGTGCATGAGGACAACAAATG
The DNA here is from genome assembly GCF_964187855.1 of Myxine glutinosa. Taxonomy (NCBI): domain Eukaryota; kingdom Metazoa; phylum Chordata; class Myxini; order Myxiniformes; family Myxinidae; genus Myxine; species Myxine glutinosa. Next base: position 24,289,845 of record NC_136266.1, on the reverse strand, counting down.
GTGGAAGTGAGACACGAAAAACTGAAATTATGTACATTAGGAAATAAATAAAGTCTAATCCCCCAGTGGCGCCATTTTACCAAACTTGCACACGATGAACAATGGGGACAGGCGAGGATTGTGACTGGCACGAGCTTGATGGGGCTCCACCACAATAGCGTGGTCCTGTGAGTCGGCGCTGCATGGACGATGTGTTGTTCAGGGGGTGATGCACCTGTAGCATGAAAGGATATCTCTTCCTCATACCATGAAGCAAAGACAGAGCAAGATGTTGACCTTGCTGTGTGCAATGTTCAACGACCACGTCGGGGTCATCAACATGGCCACGACCCTCATGAACTCTGGGAAGGCCCCCATGCATGGTGAGTCCCTGTTATTGGGCGCCTGCTGCTTGTGGTTAGAGACATCTTCTGGGCGTGGAACAGCCCTGCACAAAAGTGTTGCGCCTTCCTCCAAGGCTCCTTTGCAGACCTTACTGCCTTGGCTTGTGCAGCCTCCTGACCAAACAGATTGCAATGGTCATTCCTCCAAAAGTGAATGCGTTTTCCCAGTGTGCCTTTTTTGTTAAAAGCCCAGTGCCATAAGACCTCACCTGGCCTCGCCTGAATTACAGGAGGTTTTACACAACAAACTTCACCTCACTGTCTTAAAGTTAACACTCACTGCCTCCTCAGTGCACGTTTTACAATACAACTCACTCTGACATTTTCCCCAGGACAAGATAAATGTTTGGTTGTTTTTCCCATGCTCTATCATTTTAAATGCTGAGTGTCAAGCAAGGAAGCAGCACATACCATTTTAACATCTTTGGTATGACTCGTTGTCGTTCAAACCGTCAACGTCCAAGTCTCAGAGCAGACACTCTAACCATAACGTCATCGACTCTGGTTAATGATGCAGCAATATTGAGGGAGGTTGCAGAAACGGGGTTCAGTTGAGCATTTCCGGTTTGAGGATGGAAAAGAGTGTTAAACAGTTGGATGTTGACAATAATGGGATGGGAGAAGGGAGTGGGGGAGGGAGCAAGGTAGGTCGAATGGGTTATATTGCATTGAAATTCCGATGTTCATATGAAAAGAGCAAGAATAAACAACAAGAAAGAAAGAAGAAAGAACAAGAAAGAAGAAAGAACAAGTTCTTTCTTGAAAAGAACAAGAAAACGACTAAGTACTGGAGTACAACAGGAGCCTATTGCTGTCCTTGCAAACCAAACAAACATTTCTGGGCATAATTTACGAAATGTACTCAGTGAGCGTCTTGCTGACACATGCCTAACCCTAAACGCTGACAAAAACATTGTTGTACACGCACCGCTAATCGCGCGTCTAAACAGCAATTTACTAAGGGAGATAAACAGCTGATTAGTTATGTGCGTCTAAACAGCTGATTAGCCTGTGAAACACCGCACTTATCTCGAACATCCAATTTAAATGATTCACTCGCATAGAATCGCAGCGCCATGGACAATTGTTGGAGGGGATTCAGCGCATTGCTCCTCATCGTACATTGATCCAGGTTGATCCAGGTGGTGGGAGAGTGGGGGGGGTGGGGGAGGAGGCATGAGAGGAGTGAGGGGGGAGAGAAGTGAAGGTGGGAGGGGAGGTAGAAGTGAGAAGGAGGTGATGAGTGAGGGGTCACACAGTAAATAATTTGTGTAGATTACACCATTTCTGGATCTGATGAATTAGCAACATCTAACTCAAGATGTCCAAAGATCATACATGTCTATGGTGTTCCATCATTCCTTTCCCCTGGAAAGCAAATCCAATGGAAGGAAATCTCATTTCCTTTCACAAAGCCCGAAACAAGTGTGTGTCCACCCTCAGGAGAGCCAGGAAACAATATCTCTCCGTTCTCAAGACCGAACTCTCTTATCTGTCTCCCTCTTCCAAATCTTGGTGGCGTCTGGTCAAATCTGTTTCTGGTGTTTGTTCCCCCTCCATCCCCTCCCTTACCTCAAACGGCTACACAGCTGACTCTGCACGTGAAAAAGCTGAATGCCTCAACACTGTGTTTGCCTCTAAATCTTGTGTCCCAAACCCATCCCTCTCTGTACCCACCATACCCAGTCGTACCCAGTTGCTCCTGGACTCCGTGTCCTTTCCTCCTGACAAGGTGGAAAAGTTTCTGTCAACCCTCGACTCTGATTCTGCAGCTGGACCTGACGGCATCAGCCCACGCGTCCTAAAATCCTGCTCTTCCGCTCTTTCTCTCCCTCTCTCTGTTCTCTTCACCCTCTCTTTTGCTCAAGGTCAACTGCCATGTGCTTGGAAATCAGCCAACATCACCGCTCTGCACAAAAAAGGTGCAAAAACAGATCCTAGCAACTACAGACCAATCAGCCTTCTCCCAATTATCAGCAAAGTCATGGAATCCATCATTGCTTCGGATGTGAAATCTTTCCTCTTCTCCAATGGCTTGATCTCTGATCATCAATTTGATTTCAGACCAGGTCACTCTACTCTGGACATGCTGCTTCTGCTGTCTCAACAATGGATGGAGGTCCTCAATGCCAAACAGGAAATTAGAGCTGTCTACCTCGACATATCACGTGCCTTCGATATGGTCTGGCACCCCGCTCTGCTCACCAAACTCTCCTCCTTTGGTATCCATGGAAATCTCCACGCATGGCTGGCAGACTTCCTCTCTAGTCGTAGTCAACGTGTGGCCCTGAATGGGTTTCTCTCATCTCCTCTTCCTGTTCAGGCTGGAGTTCCCCAAGGCAGCGTTCTGGGCCCTGTGCTTTTTCTGGTCTTCATCAATGATCTCTCTGACTCTCTTGAAAATCCTCTCTATCTCTTTGCTGATGACTCCACTCTCTGCCGCTCCATTCCTCATCCCTCAGATCGGCAGTCTGCAGCCTCCTCACTCTCTGCAGACCTGGACAAAATCACAGACTGGGCAAACAAGTGGAACATGTCTTTCAATCCTGACAAATCTCACACTCTTCCGATGTCTCTCCGAAAAGACCGACTGGACAACACTCCCATCTACTTTCTGAATAATCCTCTCCAAGAAGTTCTGTCACTCAAGCTTTTGGGTCTCACTATCTGCCATGATCTTTCCTGGGAAAACCACATTTCCAAGCTGGCCTCCAAAGCCAGTCGCCGACTGGGCATCCTCCGTCGTGCGAAGTCCTTCCTTGGCACACCTGAGCTCCCCACCACATACAAGGCTTTCATCCGCAGCTCAATGGAGTACTGCTCTCCCCTCTGGGCTGGTGCTCCTGCCTCACACCTAGCTCGTCTTCACGCTGTTGAAACCAAAGCGTTCAGAATCATTGGAATCTCCCGCGATGACGCTATCTCCGAGGGCCTTTCACTTAATCACCGCAGGCAGGTTGGTGGTCTTTCCGTCTTCTACCGACTCCTCTCCGGCCTTGCTCCCCCAGCTCTCTCTGGGCTCTGTCCCCCAAATATTCCTGCAGGTCGCGCAAGATCTGCCTGCAACCCTCTTATGGTTAAACTGCCAAAATCAAGACTCTCTGCTCACCTTCACTCCTTCATTCCTCTTTTCTCCCGCCTCTGGAACAAACTCCCTCACTCTCTTCAATCCCACTCCTCTCTCCAGGTCTTTAAAACGGCTGTTCACCACCATCTCTTATCTTCCCCCATCCAAAACCTTGATCTTTTCTACCCCGCTAATTTCACCACAAATCCACTTTTTTGAGGTGACTTTTGACTTCTTTCCTGGAAGTCCTTGGTGTCCTTGCGTTTTATACCTATCCTGCCTCCCCCCAGGCCCTCTCCCTCCAAAAACATCTCCCGATGTCCCTGCTCTCAAATGTTGTGTTTGTGTGCTTCCTCCCCTTCTCTCCCCATCTTGTCGACCGCTCCCCTTTTTATATACTTTGTTTGCTTGTTTGTTTGATTTGTTTGTTTGATAAATGTTAGCTAATTCACGAGCCTCGACTCTGTATCCAAAAAAAAAATCTATGCCCATGGGTTTCCCACAAGTACTAAAATATGCAATTTGGTGTCTGCTGTCTGACAAGTTTTGACCGTGATACATTCAGTTGTTACTAATCGAATTGCAACCAAACTTGACAGGCAGACCAAGGGTCACACGATGGAGGTTGTAGAGATTTAACTCCCCCCCCCCCCCCAAGGGGTTTTTCCCCACCAAGGGGGTTGCATATTGAGGTGTTAATTTGTGATGAGGTGTTTATTCGTGTTAAGATAGCTTTATCATACGTTTATTTCCAAAGCCGCTTCTCATTACAAAAGTAGCAAGAAAGAGAAATCAGAGATTGCAGATCCTCACCAGGATGTGTTTTCAGTGGTTTTTAAGACTTTTGTGTTAAAACAAATATGGCGGCCGAACCACGTGACTGATGACGTCATCATTATTTTTTCTGCACTAATTTATCCCTAGATTATGCTCAAGAAATTTCATCTTAATCGAATGAAGTTTTGTACTTGTCGAATTATGACGTAATAATGGAGGCACCTATGACATCATCATTAACAGATGTTATTCAACATGGAGAGTTATTTACAATGAGCCATGTATCAATTTTTTCTATGAGGTGCTTTCAGAGATATGGAGGTGCAATTATTTTCGGTTTTTCCAAGATGGCGGCCGAACCACGTAACCGATGAGGTCATAATTGGGTTTTTTTTCTCCACCAATTTATGCCTACATGACGCTCAAGAAATTTCAACTTGATCGGATGAAGTTTTGTACTTGTCGAATTATGACGTCATAATGGAGGCACCTACGACATCATCATCAACATATTTTATTCCCCATAGAGAGTTCTTTACAATGAGCCATGTCTCAATTTTTTTGATTCAGGGCTTTCGGAAAGTCTTGACTCCAATGAGCTGTTCAAGACACCAGCAAGTTTCCCGTGCCCCCATGTGATTCTAAATGGGGTGGGGAAGAAGGTGGCAAAAATGCAAATGGTGTCTTCTGTCATCAAGCCAGCAAACTAGAAGCAACAATTCGCATTCATTGCTCCATCTGATGGAACGAAAATGCTCTAATGGTGGTGAGGTGCTCCATTTGAAACCGTTTGTTCGATGTACGCATCTTTTTGACACCTCGGGTATCAAACTCCCTGAATACTCGAGCCCCAGAGCTTTAGCTTCTCTTAACCGTTATCAGTTTCTCCACTTTATCTCCGACAGGAAGCCCCTCTGAAAGGCCTTCCTCGCCTCCTTGATGGAAACTCTCATCCATTGGTAATTCTGTTGATTGTTCTTGTGTAAATGTTGATTGAAGCAAGATAACCATTAGGTACGCCTGTAATCGCGCTTGCATTATTAACCAATCAATCTCCCTGTGCTATTCCTCAATGGGCCCATACTTCTCTTAACCTGTACTTTTAATACCACTTTATGTACTTAAATAATGCCCTGCTGGTGCAGTATGTTTAATATTCTTGGCCATGTCCTTTTCAAACACTCTTTTGGCTTGTCTCGTTATTTTCTCAACTAGACGCCATTTACTTTCATATTGATCTGATTCACACTCCAGTCCTGTTATTTTACACCTTCTGCTTATCTCAACATTACTCCTTACCTCCCTGCTCTGTTTCTGCCTCTTACGATACTCACTCTCCACTCGACACATTTGCTCCTTGAAGGTTTCCCATTTATCTGATGCTGGTTGTCCTCTTGTTAGCTTCTCCCAATCTACATACATCACCTGGCTCTCTCCTCATACCCTCAAGGTTTGCCTTCCTGAAATCTAACAGCCTTACTCTGCGATCCCAAACTCTAACCTTTAACAGAATCCTTGCACAAAACGATGTTATGGTCACTAACTGCTCCCCTACCCCCACCTCCTCCACCATATTGGGATTGTTACTTAAAATGAGGTCTAACACTGCATTCCCCCGAGGGGGCCTACTGGACCAGATCTGGAAATTCCTCATATTTTCTGGACCTTCCCTTTTCCTTAACTCAATCGATCCCTGTAAATTAAAATAGCCCAGAATCTATACTCTTCACTTACCATATGTGTTTGTGACTCTTCGTTCCTACTCTTCCCTCACACCAGGAACCCTATGAAAGCATCCTATGAGTACCCTACAATTCTCATCATCTCTAATCTCATCCACACATAATCTTCTTCGTTAATTCCCTCCTTAATGTCATCCCTTTTTTCTATACAAAATGTATTTTACCCAGGTTGCCATACATCCTCCTGTTTTCTCTTTCCCATCACACCGATACATCTTGTGGCCTTCTCTTCCTGTCACAAATGTCTCTCCTCCTAAAACTATTATTGTAACTATATCGTATTCTTCGCTGTCTACTATAACTCCAAACTCCTCCACAGAAAATAATATTTTTGTAAACTTTTCCCTTCCTGAAATATTTTTTTTCATACCTGCCCTCACCATTCTTGTTACCCTTTCCAAAGGAGAGGGTATTGAGTCCGACCGATCTGCACGAAATTTCACCAAATGGTACAATTTGAGGTCCGACAGAATATTATTTATTTTAAGGTCAAAAGGTTAACATAGGCCAAAGGTCAACCACCTTTCTCCACATTTCGGAAATCCTCAATTTTCATCCGATTGACTTGAAATTTGAATAGGATTTACATATCAGTAAACTGAATTCAACCACCAACTATTTTGCAGTTCAACATAATTCAGAAGGTCAACATAGGCCAAAGGTCAACAACATTTTCAAATTTCTAAAATCCTCAGTTTTCCATTTGTCCGCACAGAAATTGAGTATGCTTTTCTTTATTATTATTATTATTATTATTATTATTATTATTATTTTGTACACAAGATCGAGGCTCGTGTAAGAGCTAGGACATTAAACACACATTAGCACATAAAATATAAAAAAACAAACGGACAAACAAAACATAATAAAGGGAGGGAGAGACAAGACGGGGAGAGAGAGGGAAGCACACAAGCACAGCTGTAGAGAACAGGGACATCCGGAGATCTGTGGGAAGGAGAGGACTGGGGGTGGGGGTAGGGAAAGGGTACACGGTATAAAACAAATTGACACTACTAGGAATTTCAGGAATGAAGTCGGAGATTGAAATAGGTGGATTTGGGGTGTATTGAGGAGGGTAGAAAAGTTCAAGGTTTTGGATGGGGGAACATAAGAGATGGTGGTGAACAGCTGTTTTAAATACCTGGAGGGAGGAGTGGGATTGAATAGAGTGAGGGAGTTTGTTCCAGAGACGAGAGAAAAGAGGAATGAAAGAGTGAAGGTGAGCAGAGGCCAGAGAGTCTTGATTTTGGCAGTTTCACCAGAAAAGGGTTGCAGGCAGATATTGTGTGACCTGAAGGAATATTTGGGGGACAGAGCACAGAGAGAGCTGGGGGAGCAAGGCCAGAGAGGAGTCGGTAAAAGACAGAAAGACCACCAACCTGCCGGCGGTGAGAGAGTGAAAGGTCCTCAGAATCAGCTTCATCATGGGAGATTTCAATGATTCTGAAAGCTTTGGTTTCTACAGCGTGAAGCCGAGCTAGGTGTGAGGCAGGAGCACCTGCCCAGAGGGGAGAACAGTATTCCATCAAGCTGTGGATGAAAGCCTTGTATGTGGTGAGGAGTTCAAGTGTGCCAAGGAAGGACTTTGCACGATGGAGGATGCCCAGTCGGCGACTCGCTTTGGAGGCCAGCTTGGAAATGTGGTTTTCCCAGGAAAGATCATGGCAGATAGTGAGACCCAAACGTTTGAGTGACAGAACTTCTGCAAGAGGATTGTTGAGAAAGTAGATGGGAGGGTTGTCCAATTGGTCTTTTCGGAGAGACATAGTGAGAGTGTGAGATATGTCAGGATTGAAAGACATGTTCCACTTGTTTGCCCAGTCTGTGATTTTGTCCAGGTCTGCAGAGTGAAGAGGCTGCTACCTGCCGATCTGAGGGATGAGGAATGGAGCAGCAGAGAGTGGAGTCATCAGCAAAGAGATAGAGCGGATTTTCCAGAGAGTTGGAGAGATCATTGATGAAGATTAGAAAAAGCACAGGGCCCAGAACACTGCCTTGGGGAACTCCAGCCAGAACAGGCGGCGGAGATGAGAGAATTCCTTTCAGGGCCTCAAGATGACTGCGACCAGTGAGGAAGTCCTCCAGCCATGCGTGGATATTTCCATGGATACCATAAAAGGAGAGTTTGGTGAGCAGAGATGGGTGTCAGACCGTATCAAAGGCACATGATATGTCAAGGGAGACAGTTTGATTTCGGATTCCCTGATTTCCTGTTTGGCATTGAGGACTCCATCCATTGTTGAGACAGCAGAAGCAGCATGTTCAGAGTAGAATGACCTGGTCTGAATCCAAATTGATGATCCGAGATCAAGCCATTGGAGAAGAGGAAGGATTTGATATCCGAAGCAATGATGGATTCCATGACCTTGCTGATGATTGGGAGCAGGCTGATTGGTCTGTAGTTGCAAGGATCTGTTTTTGCACCTTTTTGTGTAAAGCGGTAATGTTTGCTGATTTCCAAGATGCTGGCAGATGACCTTGAGCAAAACAGAGGGTGAAGAGAACCAAGAGAGCGTGAGATAGAGCAGCAGAGCAGGATTTTAGGACCCGTGGGCTGATGCCGTCAGGTCCAGTTGCAGAATCAGAGTCGAGGGTTGACAGAAACTTTTCCACCTTGTCAGGAGGAAAGGACACAGAGTCCAGGAGCAGTTGGGTTCGACTGGGTAAGGTGGGAACAGAGAGAGATGTGTTTCGGACACAAGATTTGGAGGCAAACACAGAGTTGAGGCATTCAGCTTTGTCACGTGCGGTGTCAACTGTGTAGCCATTTGAGGTGAGGGAGGGGATGGAGGGGGAACAAACACCTGAAGCAGATTTGATCACACGCCACCAGGATTTGGAGGAGGGAGACAGGTTTGAGAGTTCAGTCTTGAGAGGATAGAGATATTGTTTCCTGGATCTCCAGGTTTCCTGGCATCTTTGTAACCGTTGGTCTGACTGACACAAATATTTTTTGTTTTTAATAATAATTTATAATTATAACGTTATAGGTCACGTGCTATGGCACCATCTTGGAAAAAACGAAAAAAAAAATGCACATCTGTATCTCCAAAACCTCTCCATGGGAAAAAAATTGAAATATGGCTCATTGTCAAGTAAAGTACTCCGAATAAGGAACAACATATATTCATGATGATGTGATTGGTGCCTTCATTATGACGTCATAATTACACAAGTAGAATGCTTGATCCATTCAGTTTGAAATTGCTTGCGCATGATCTACACAAAAATTGTATGGGAGAATTAAATCAATGACGTCATCGGTCAGGTGGTTCGGCAGCCATATCGGATTAAACATAAATATATGTCATCAATAAACAGCACAAACACAGCAGCTAACTCGATGGTATTCATAGAATACGTACCCTGCTCAGTCAACTTGTTGCGAGCCAACTCTTCTGCTTTTGAACATTTTTTTTCATTGATCCAATATGGCTGCCAGACCACGTGAGTGATGACATCATAAATTTATATTCTCCAATATAATTGTTGCATAGATCACGCCCAATACATTTCATACTGATCAGAGTAAGCGTTGTCCCTGTCGAATTATGACGTCATAATTACGGCACCAATGACGTCATCGTTAACACCTATTTCCCATATGGTGTTCTTTACAATGAGCCATGTTTCAATTTTTTTCCATGGAGCAGTTTCGGATATATAGAGGTGCAACTTTTTTCGATTTTTTCCAAGATGGCGTTTGCACCACGTGACCTATGACGTTACAATTATCATTTAAAAATTATACAGGAGGAGCCGCACATATTCTGAAAATTTCGTGTCCATCGGTCTAACAGTTGCAGAGGAATTTTTGTTTTATTCATACTGATCAGATCAAGCGTTGTACTTGTCGAATTATGACGTCATAATTAAGGCACCGATGACACCACCATCAACATATCTTGTTCCCCATGGTGAGTACTTGACAATGAGCCATGTATCAAGTTTTTTCCATGGAGTGGTTTGGGAGATATAGAGGTGCAACTTTTTTCAAGATGGCGCCCTACAACGTGACCTATGACGTCATAATTATGAATAAAACAATATACAGGCGGAGAGGCTTCTATGGTAAAAGTTCGTGGCAATCGGACCAACGGTTGCCGAGAAAATGAATTTTGAAAATGCAGTACATGCTCAAAAGGAATGCTTAACTGCGCTTTTCGCTTTGCGAGCGCAGGGTAACAAACATCATGCATCTTTACAATGTAAACCGTCTGATTTACTCTGAATCCATTGTCATTAAAACCTTATGGGAAGTTAGTACAAAAAGCCAATGATGATAAAAGCCATTTGGTAATAAGTGAACTACTCGTCAAAACATGTTATTTTCTTTGAGGCATCTAGAATCGGGTCAAAACTGCCTTTTGCATTTACAACCTCTGATGTAGTCAAAGCACTACCCACACATTAGTAGCATTTTCAAACATCGTAAACCTTCATTTCTGGTCAGACTGGAAATGCTACCTCTTCAACACACCGGCTTAGACAATCCTTGGCCTGCTTTCAGCAGTTTTATGGTCAACTGCAGCATTCCGCCATGAATCCCATCGCCACATTCATATTTACCTATTCGGGAGAAGCAGTTTAACAAGCTCGTAATCGGAATTAAGAAAATGGAGGACAGTCTTTGATGTTAACCTGTCCCAAATGCTGAATGTTCTGTGATGGTTTGTAATGCGGAGTCCACACCCGTTACTGCAACAATACAGACACTGGTTCGACCAATGCAGTTTCTTGGCTCGGGTTCAAATCCTGGACAGGTTGCCGTTCTGACACAGGAAGTCAGAGCAGGATTTTTGGAATTTCTTCAGGGTTCCGGCTATAGCTCACATACTCTTCATAAAGGACGGCTTTGAAGTGAGTGTGCATAACTCCAGTCCATCCTGCCATCCCAATCATGTTCATGAACCATTTTTGTTTTTCAGAAAATTTTCCAATATTTCTGAACTTGTTCCTGGATTCTATGGAATCTAAATCTCTCGACATTACTGGAGTCTTCCATGATGAAGCCAAAGTGCACGGTCTATTACCTTCACATCACTAACAGCAACAAATTTCGCAATAAATCATCACAAACAAGAAAAAGAGCAATCAGAGATAGCAAACCCACGCCTGGATGTATTTTCAGTGGTTTTTAAGGCTTTTGTGTTGAAACAAATATGGTGGCCGAACCACGTGACCGATGACATCATCATTTTTTTTTTCTAAACTAATTTATTCCTAGATTATGCTCAAGAAATTTCATCTTGATTGGATGAAGTTTTGTACTTGTCGAATTATGACGTTATAATGGAGGCACCTATAACATCATCATTAACATATTTTATTCCCCTTGTAGAGTTCTTTACAATGAGCCATGTCTCAATTTTTTATATTCAGCGTTTTCGGAGATATAGATGTGCAAAGTTTTTCGGTTTTTCAAAGATGGCCGCCGAACCACGTGACCGATGACGTCATCATTTTTTTCTCCACCAGTTTATGCCTACATGACGCTCAAGAAATTTCATCTTGACAGGATGAAGTTTTGTACTTGTCGAATTATGACGTCATAATGGAGGCACCTATGACATCATCATTAACATATTTTATTCCCCATGAAGAGTTCTTTACAATGAGCCATGTCTCAATTTTTTCTATTCAGCGCTTTCCGAGATATAGAGGTGTAAATTTTTTCGATTTTACCAAGATGGCGGCCGAACCACGTGACCTATGACGTCGTAATTATCATTAAAAAATTCTGCAGGTGGAGTTGAACCTACGGTGAAAATTTCCTGTCAATCGGACGAGCGGTTGCAGAGAAAATCATATTTATTCTGTGCGGACAAACAGACAAACAAACAAACTAACAAACGGACTCAAATGCAATACCCTCTCCTCTGGCGAGAGTAACAAGAAAGAGCAATCAGAGATTTTAGACCCTCGCCAGGACGTGTTTTTAGTGGGTTTTAAGGCTTTTGTGTTAAATGTAATATGACAGCCGAACCACGTGACCCATGACGTCATCGTTTTTTTTTTTTTTCTCTACTAATTTATCCCCAGATAACGCTCAAGAAATTTTATCTTGATCGGATGAAGTTTTGTACTTGTGGAATTATAACTTCATAATGGAGGTCCTATGGCATCATAATTAACATGTTATTCCCGATGGGGAGTTCTTTACAATGAGCCATGTCTCCGGTTTTTTTCTATGCAGCGCTTTTACTAGATATAGAGGTGCAAAGTTTTTCGGTTTTCCAAGATGGCGGCCAAACCACGTGACCTATGACGTCATAATTATCATTTTTTGTAAATTATGCAAGACCTATGGTTAAAATTTCCTGTCAATGAGATCAATGCTTGCAGAGAAAATCATATTTATTCTGTGCGGACAGACAGACAAACAGACAGACAAATGGATTCAAGTGCAATGCTCTCTCCTCTGGCAAGGGTTACAAACAAACAAACAACAATCAAATACATCACAAACAAACCTTTTAATTTTTTTACTGCCTTTCTTTTTTATCTGTTATCAGCCCTCCAACCATTCCCAGCTCTTCCAGGATGCAAATGTTCTTCCAGTAATCCCATCCTCATTAAATCCCCCTCCCAAATGGTATTCCCATTTTGTACATTTGTACCCCCCAAAATGTAGGATTGCTTTCCAGCAGAGGCAGTTCAATCCAACTATTTTCTCTTTGGATTCAAAGTGCACCACCAACTTATGTCAGTCCCCCATCCCAACTCATGATCCTTTCGACCCCCAATGACCATACCAAACCCAACTTGCAGGTAACCTTTTCAATTAATGCCGTTACATTGTTACCTCCGCCAAAGGTGGAAAGAGGTTATGTTTTCACCCCTGTCTGTCCGTTTGTGAACAAGAAATCTCAAAATGTTGTGGACGGATTCAGACGAAATTTGGCAGAGATGTCGTGTATGTGACAAGGATGAAATGATTCGATTTTGATTTTGGTGAAGATTCGGATCCGGCTACTACAATTTTTAAAGTGATTCTTCACCATTGGGAGATAGGGCCAAAAACAATATAAAGCAAGATATCTCAAAACGTTGTGGACGGATTTGGATGAAACCTGGTGTACAGGTTGTGTGTCTGACAAGGACGATTCGATTCGATTTTGGAGAAGATCTGAATATGGATTCGGATATGGGGATTATTTAATTTTTTTGTGATTCTTAATTTGTAGATAGGACGAAAACCAACATATAGCAGGATGTCTCAAAAAGTTATGGATGGATTTGGACGTAACTTGTTAGACGTGTTTTGTTTGTGACAAGGAAGAATCGATTCAATTTTGGTGAAGATTGGCATCCGGCTACTACAATTTTAAAAGTGATTCTTCACCATTGGGAGATATGGCCAAAAATGATATAGAGCAGGATATCTCAAAAAGTTGTGGATGGATTTGGACGAAACTTGGTGTAGAGGTTGTGTGTGTGAAAAGGACTAATCGTTACGATTTTGGCGAAGATCTGAAAATGGATTCGGCTACAATAATTATTTAATTTTTAAGTGATTCTTCACCGTTGAGAGATCGGGTGAAAAGCGATATACAACATGATATTTAAAAAAAGTTATGGACAAGTTATGAATAAACTTGGTGGATGAGTTGGTTTGGTGACAAGAACAAGCCGATTAGGTTTTGGTTCAGGTCCAAATTCAGATCCCGCCTATCAGTGGGATAAAAAACGTAAAGTGTTCACCAGGTGGAGGTATGCTCTCAATTGAGTGCCGTTCTAGTTTAAGCTGAGTCTATGGTTATGCTTTAAATGTTTCAATATTAAGGTCTGTGACCTATACAATTTTCTGAAATTTCTTTCACATTAAAAAACGTGTAACATTTGGATAACTATTAGTAGTGGGGCGACTTAGCCCAAATATTCAAAAGAATTGTGCATTTTGTGATACAAGCACCAAATTTGGCACAAATGTACATTAATATGTTGCGAACATTTTCAGATATTGGGCCACTTGAAATTCCGTAATTTTTTTTTTCAAATTTTTTCAAATTTCGTAATTTCAAATTTTTCGGGTGACACCGTCACCATTTCGGTCTTCGAGGCCGGCCGATAGGCAAAGTGTGACCGGAAGGGACGAGGTTCTCCTGACCACGTGGCCCTCGATCTGGGAAGCGAGAGGCGTTCCATTAGTGGACGCGCCCCTCACGCCCGACTTTTGGGCGGCCCCGGCAGGCCGTTTGTTTTGACGTTCCGTGACAGGCCCCGCACCCCCACCTCCGGGCCGACCGGAAGCTTGTGCTGAGTACATCATACCTGAACAACTCAGTGAGGCAGAACACAGCAGTGCACACCAGGGTGACCCCTTCAGTGCATAAACCAATTAACCTGTCCACTGCAGGGCATATAGAAATGAAGTTATTTCTGCATATAATAATAATATAAGTTCAGTTCTATATAACAATTTCTGTTATCACCACTACCATTACAACTACCACTACTACAAGCTTTGTCTGGAATTTTGTGGACTAACAGACAAACAGACATACAGACAAGCTGGGATCAAAACATTACCTCCTTCCACCATTGAGTGTAGAGGTAAACATCATGGAAATTATATCATGCACTAGATTTAATTCATGCTTACCCGTGTATTTGCTTCACTGGTTCACAAGGTCTTTTGCATACATGTAATTCAGACTCTCGTCTTCATTGCTGACCACACAATGTTCGCAACATATTAATGTACATTTGTGCCAAATTTGGTGCTTGTATCACAAAATGCACAACAGGTTTGCTATGCTGCTACACTATTAGTTACACATCATCATGCATTCATTTTGCAATTCCTTTTCATTTTGTTAGATGATTTCATCACCCAGAGGTTTTATTGACCAAGGTCGAAAAAGTTGCACAAAATAAAACGAATCTCAATTTTCTTTTTTTGCAACTTTTATACGACTTCAAAACTCGTGCAACTCCCAGTACACAAATGGAACTTTTTGTTGTGAATCTGTATGCTTAAGACCTGTATGATTAGCACTTGCACAACAAAAACTTGCAGAGAATATTGGATAGTGTGTGTAAGCCCTTCTCCCCTTCCCCTTGATCTCACTGTCACTTCTACTCTGATGTTGGTGTTTCCCCCTTTCTATTTTGTTTACTTCCGTTATGCTCTAGTTCTTTCCCGAGCCTCGACCATGTACCGTATACAAAAGGTATTTTGGAAACAACGTTTTTTATAACCCTTTCAGCACAAACGTTGTGTGGAAACTGACGCATTACCTCTGCTACCCAAAGTTGATGGAGGGTATGTTTTCACCCCTGTTTGTTTGTCTAACTCTAACGTGAGCATGATATATCAAAACATTATAGACATATTCTGACAAAACTTGATGGATTGGTTCGGTATGCGAATCGATCAAATTGATTCGATTTTGGTGAAATCCGGATCCATATAGTAAAATTTTAAACTGATTCTTCACCATTGAGAGATAGTGCCAAATATGATATATAGTACAATATCTCAAAAAGTTATGGACGGATTCAGACTAAATTTGGCGGACATTTTGGGTGTATTGCGTGGATACATTGGTTCCATTTTGATGAAGATCCGGATACAATAAAAAAAAAAGTGATTCTTCGCCATTGAGAGCATCATATTTCAAATAGGTGTGTATATTTCACTATTTCAAATATTTTCAATTCAAATAATTTCAAATATAAATACATTTCAAAAAAATATATGTATATTTCAAATATTTCAAATTAACAAAATAATCAAAAATGTGATTTTCAATCAAAATTGAGACTTTATACGCATCATATTTCAAAAAGTTGTGGATGGATTATGACAAAACTTGGTGGATGAGTTGGGTTGTTGTTTCGTATGTAGCCTGTGGCTGCTGGATGCATCATTTTCTGTAAGCGCGGCTGTGCCGCTGATGCAGTGCCCCTGTTACCAGCAAGCCGGTACTCATTTTGCTGATGTCGGAATGATGACAGGCTGGCAACCCACCTAGTGTTATTTAACGGGCGTACAGGGGGCTCGATCTCAAGACCTTCAGATCTTAAGCCAGCACCAAGCTTGATGAGTTGAGCAGGTGACAAGAAAAAGCCGATTCGATTTTGGTGTGTGACAACTGTCCGGACTGTCCGGATGGGATCCAAAACATCACCTGTTCAGCCTGGCGGAGGTCTGCTCTCTACCGAGTGCCACTGTAGTCACAAATGAGTTTAGACATACCTTTTTCATTTTTCATGTTTTTTGTTAATCACCATCCTTCTGTGCTTTCTGCTTTTAACAAGCAAGTCTAAAATCATAAGATTTTGACACTTCGTACATGTACTTTTCTAATGTGAGATTTTCCTTGAACATATCACCATAGGCCAACCCTCAACATACCTCTACCCCTCCACTTCTAGAATCCAGGATCCACTGCTATCTTGTACCTTTTTAGCCATACAGGTGAGGAGGGGCTGTTGAAGCAGAGTGAAGTTCTTCATTCGTCTGGCAAAAGCAATACATCCGATTTTTAACACCGCATAGGTGTGAGCCCATCTCGACTTTGCAATTCCTTCAAATACAGGCCTGGTCCTCAATGCACACCTCTCTCCATACTGCACCAAGATGGAACACCTGTTCACTTATATATAAGAAAACATCACAGGGGTTAATAATGCCTCATTTGACATCAAGAAAAATGGAGTTCTCTCCGTATGCACGAACACGCACTTTGTATGAACCTGTATAATTCTGCACATCATGAAGGCACACCTAAAGAATTTGGTGTAAAACTCAGAGGCGATTTTACCTGCAATCTGCTGTATCTGTAAGCTGGAGATGACAGATCAATAAAACGTTCTCCTTTTAGTGTCACAATATGTTACAATGAAGCCAAACATGCCTGAGAACCCTTTCATCATAAAAAATCCCTGCTATGCAATAAAAGTCATTGTGTGGAACTTTCTTTTAAGACTTTTCTGAGTGCACAGGAATACGAATTTATGTCTTATTAATTAATTAATTATTTAGATGTTGAGATCTGTGGAACTTAGAAGACTTCTGCACCATTCGTTTTCTTTTTCACAACTCGAGAGAGTTAATTGTCCAGCCGAGGATCACCAAAAAGACCGTAGTCACCGATGAAAGGGATGGGGGTAATTTTTTTAAAGGAGCAGATTTTTCGGTTGACATAATGCGCAAGGAGGACCTCAAGACATCATTCCAGAAGCAGACTTGTGGAGATACCGCGAGACATCATCGATGATACATACACATGAGGTTGTCACATCTTTCCAGCCAGCTGCTTCTCCCTTTATCGATTCTGAACTTCGCCTGGCCTAGAGAGGAATGGCCCGGAGATGGCTCAGCAGTCTTGAGTTACGACCTGCTTCATTTTCCCTTCAGCGATATTACCCGTACCATCATTGGCCATGATGCATTCTCCTCCTTAGTTTTCCAGAAATCGATGAGTATGGTTGCTGTCCACCAAACAGTACTCTGCTCGGGAGTTGCTATGGTCAGTCTCAGGAAAGAGAGCCTCAAACCCTGCTGATCTGTTTGAGAGTGGCACTGCAGAACACACTCCTTTAAGTAAGGCCGTGGCCTGCAACAATTTTCACATCTTTAGTTTTTTTTAAAGCAACTTCTGGCTTCCATGAAATTTAATTTAATTTCAATCACATCTGTGCATAATTGTACCACCATCAGATGCCCGTGACATTTACATGACTACTTAACATGTCCAATCAATGTTGAAGGCATGAAACATCAATAAATTCACCTCTGGAAATCCATTAAGTACTTTATGGTCCTGCTGATGGTCACCATAGATCAAGAATGTCCTTTTTCAACAAAATCACATGTTTGTTAAAATATACGTTAATTAAACCTGTTTGGATGGATGGAACAAATTATCATGTTGTTTAAAGGGAAGCAGGATGGTGGAAAAGAGATTTCCTAGTTACCTCCACCACCAAAGGTGAATTGAGGTTGTTTTCACCCCTGTCTGTCTGCTTGTCTGTATGTATGTCAGTCGCATACAGGTCACAATTTTCAACCGATCTTCACGAAACTTCACCAAATGGTAGAGTTGGTCATAGGTAAGAAGCCTATTGTTTTGGGGGTCAAAAGGTTAATACGTCAACATAGGCCAAAGGTCACCAACTTTGTAGAATTTCTAAAATCCTCAATTTTCATTTGATTGACTTTAAATTTTAAGAGGATTTGCATATCTGGTCACTGAATTCAACCACCATCTATTTTTAGGTCAACATAGGCCAAAAGGACAACATAGACCACATTTATAAAATCCTCATTTTTCATCTGATTGACTTGAAATTTGAAGAGGATTAGCATATCAGGACACTGAATTCAGCCACCAACTATTTATGAGGTCAACATAGGCCAAAAGGTCAACATAGGCCAAAAGGTCAACATAGGTCAAAAAGTCAACATAGGCCACATTTCTAAAATCCTCAATAGAGGGTTTGCATATCTCGTCACTAAATTCAACCACCAAGTATTTTTGAGGTCAACATAGGCCAAAAGGTCAACATTGGCCAAATTTCAAAAATCCTCAATTTTCATCTGAGTAACTTTAAATTTGAAGAGGATTTGCATACCAGTTCACTGAATTCAACGACCAATTATTTTTGAGGTCGTCATAGGCCAACAACTTATTTTAGGGACTTCACAAGTATCGTGCTATGCTCGACATATTTCTTGTTTGTCTGTCTGTTTGTGAACACGATATCTCAAAAAGTTGTGGACCGATTCGGACGAAATTTGGCAGAGTGGTAGCGTATGTGACAAGTACGAAATGATTAGATTTTGGTTAAGATCCGGATCCGGCAAGTAGAAATTCTAAGTGATTCTTCACCATTGGGGGATGGGGCCAAAAATGATATATAGCAGGATATCTCAAACAGTTGTGGACGGATTTGGACTGAACTTGGTGGACAGGTTGGGTGTGTGACAAACACGAATCGATTCGATTTTAGTGAAGATCCGAATATGGATTCGGGTACAATAATTATTTAATTTTTTAATGATTCTTCACCATTGAGAGATCGGGCGAAAAGTGATATATAACATGATATTTGAAAACGTTATGGACGGATTTGGACAAACGTTGGTGGACGAGTTGGTTAGGTGACAAGAACAAGCCGATGAGATTTTGGTTGAGGTCCGAATCCAGATCCGGCCTATCCGTGGGATATAAAACGTAAACTGTTCAGCTTGGCAGAGGTATGCTCTCTATCGAGTGTCGTTCTAGTTTTTAATACTTTCCTCAGCTTTGTTGTTGTGTGTGTTGCTACAGTCAGTTCTGTTTGAACAGACCAGCGGCATGGAGATAGCCAATCAATCTCACAGGACTGACCCAGAGATCCCTCACTTCCAAGATGTTGTGCTCTTGCCGATGTGAAGCTGTTGTTGTTGTTGTTGTTGTTGTTGTTTCGTATGTAGCTTACGGCTGCTGGTTGCATAATTTTCTGGAAGCACAGCTATGCTGCTGATGCAGTGCCCCCATTTCCAGTAAGCTGGTACTCACTTTGCATACCTCAGAAGAATGAGTATGCTGAGTCAACCCTCACTCACAAACTCCCCCACTCCCTTCAATCCCACTCCTCCCTCCAGGTCTTTAAAACAGCTGTTCACCACCATCTCTTATCTTCCCCCACCCAAAACCTTGATCTTTTCTACCCCCGCTAATTCACCCCAGATCCACTTTTTTGAAATACCGACTTCTTTTCTGGAAGTCCTTGCAGTGTCCATGTGTTTTATACCTCTCCCACCCCCCCCCCCCTCCCCCCTTTCCCGTGCCTCAAGCCCTCTCCCTCCCACAGATCTCCCGATGTCCCTGTTCTCTACTGTTGTACTTGTGTGCTTCCCTCTCTCTCCCCCATCTTGTCTCCCGCTTTCTTTATCATATGTTTTATGTGTCAGTTTTTTTTTTTTGTGATTAATGAATGTTAGCTCTTACATGAGCCTCGATCTTGTATACAAAAAAAACAAAAAAACACCAGACTTTCCTAAGCTCTAAGCATGCTGGTTTCTATTAACCGTTAAAACAAAGTTTTTTGTTCATCTATCTATAATTCCAGTAATCTCTGTCTGTCTGTCTGTACGTTTGTCTGTGACCGCTGTTTCTCGACAACCACGGGTCCGATATACTTTTAACTTGCCAGGTATATTGCTGGGGACCCGAGGATGTGCCTTTTCAAGGTTTCATATTAATCGGACAATTACTTACCGAGCTATGTCCAAAAAACGATTCAACCAATCAGAGAGCAGCGAACGATCGCGTGTGCCGAACGTGGCGGACACACTCTGCCTCGGATGGCACATTTGACAGCGTATTCATTTATTTCACGTTGGAAAACTATGTTGCCGTTAAACTATGTTTTACAACTAATAAAAACGAATTTGCGTTTCATTCGCTTTCCTGCGCGTTTGTGCACGCGATGGCGATTTCTTTACCAAACTCCGGAAGCCGTTCGCTTTGGACCAAACCATTGCATGTAAATAGAGGGGGGGGATTGTCACCACTCGCAAGCCGTTCGCTTTGGACCAAACCATTTCATGTAAATAGAGGGGGCGGGGGGGGATATAATTTTAGATATAGATATAGTACGGGCATGCCCTAGTATTAAAAAATGCAGGGATATAAAGTATTAAGTATAACTTTCTTATTGACATCAGCTAAGTCCTATGTCATACAAGGGCGTTCAAAAAGTTATACGAATGAGGTACTCACAATAGTCCAAGAAACGTTACCTTTTATTTCCAACCAATAATTTTGTAAGAAAAAGCATTCCATTTATTACATCTATTTCGAGGAGGCCAAATTGAGAAGATGAAGAGAAACCATGAAGGAAGAGGCAGGCTTCCCCTGTTATTCAGGAAGATTTGGTGTGGTTCATGGCTCCATGACAGTTACGAAGTGATATTTGGATCTAACGCCACATGGAATGGCTTGCCAGGTCAACTTCGGGGGGAATCCACTTCGGGTTGGTAACGGCCATTGGTTCCCAAAAAGAAAACGTTTATGGTATGACCCTACATTTTGGCCATGTGGGCTAGGAAGTGTTTTTTCATTCTGGCCATTTAGTATGACCATGATCTTTGGCCTTAGGGTCAAAGTGCATTTGCATTAGTTTGATTTAAATTTATTTGCATTAGCTTGACAATTATATTTTCGTTTAAACAATGGAGATAATTAGGTTCAAAGTTTTTTTTTTTGTTTTTTTTTGTATACTGAATCGAGGCTCGTGAAAGAGCTGACATTTACTTCACAAACAAATCAACCAGACAAACAAAATATATAAAAAGAGGGAGCGGAAGACAAGAGAATGGGAAGCACGCAAACACTTGAGAGCACACAACATTTAAGAACAGGGAGATGTGTGGGAGGGAGAGGGCTTGGGGGGAGGAGCCGTGGGAACGGGGGGGGGGGGGGTGGGAGAAGTATAAAACACAAGGACACCAAGGACTTCCAGGACTTCCAGGACAGAAGTTGGTATTTCAAAAAAGTGGAATTGCGGTGAAATTATCGGGGATAGGAAAGATCAACGTTTTGGATGGGGGAAGATAAGAGATGGTGGTGAACAGCTGTTTTAAAGACCTGGAGGGTGGAGTGGGATTGAAGAGAGTGAGGGAGTTTGTTCCAGAGGCGGGAGAAAAGGGGAATGAAGGAGTGAAGGTGAGCAGAGAGTCTTGATTTTGGCAGTTTAACCATAAGAGGGTTGCAGGCAGATCTTGTGCGACCTGTAGGAATATTTGCTGGACAGAGCCCAGAGAGAGCTGGGGGGGGGGGGCAAGGCCAGAGAGGAGTCGGTAGAACACGGAAAGACCACCAACCTGCCTGCGGTGAGTGAGTGAGAGGCCCTTGGAGTTAGCTTCATCACGGGAGATTCCAATGATTCTGAATGCTTTGGTTTCAACAGCGTGAAGACGAGCTAGGTGTGAGGCAGGAGCACCAGCCCAGAGGGGAGAGCAGTATTCCATTGAGCTGCGGATGAAAGCCTTGTATGTGGTGAGGAGCTCAGGTGTGCCGAGGAAGGACTTTGCACGACGGAGGATGCCCAGTCGGCGACTGGCTTTGGAGGCCAGATTTGAAATGTGGTTTTCCCAGGAAAGATCATGGCAGATAGTGAGACCCAAAAGCTTGAGTGACAGAACTTCTTGGAGAGGATTATTCAGAAAGTGGATGGGAGGGTTGTCCAGTCGGTCTTTTCGGAGAGACATCGTAAGAGTGTGAGATTTGTCAGGAGTTCACAATACAGTTCACAATACAGTTCACACGCACAAAGAATGTGCACACGTAGAGCTTTTCATTCATACCAAACATGTATGTCAGGGATCTCCTTCGAATTACGATGGAATCGAAAACAACTAAATCTCGCGATCTTCGTGTCCTTTTGAGCACATCTTGAGAATGACATTTTACATTCTTCGTCGAATATCACAACTTTTCTGTTGTTTCTTGGGAAAATGTTTTAGTGCATAATAATCTCGAGAAGTTACTCTTTCTATCCATATAAAAATCTCAATTTGGTCCCTGTGATCATATTTTGACTCTCTTCGGCTTTTTCTCGCTAAGAGAAATGCCCCCAAGTGTCTGCTTTTGCCAGAGAAAGTCACATATAATAAAGGGAACGGGAGACAAGAGGGGGGTGGGGGGAGAGAGAGAGGATATATATATATATATATTGTCGTGTTCACCCTGTAGTGAACACCTCAAGGTGAGGGATGGCCGACCAAGCTTTACCTCCGAGGTGTTTACCCAAACTATATGGCGGTGTTATCTCTTAATGGCGCGCGAGGGAACGGAGGTCTCGTGGTCTTAATTGAACGGACAGACGCGACGGGGATTTAGTCCTCGGACCCACTAATAAATAAACGTACAGGACAAGAGATTGGAAATGCAACAAATAAGGATTTAATGAAAATAAATGAGGATAACAAATCAATGTACGGTAAAATCTAATATTCCTAAATGAGGGACCCTCCATACGGACTCGTATACAGACAGACAAGGGGAGTGATAAAATTAAAATAAATAATGTTTTTGCCGGCACTCAGCTCTGGTCACGACGAGCACTTTGGGAGCTTGGTGGTCGTTGAAGCTTGAAGCCACCACACGGGAAGCGCACAAGATGGCGGTGGTGCCGCGCCCTTAGCAGCGACTGGTATGAGGCAAGCAGACAGGACGACCTCCTTCAGCTCACTAGCGGCCTCCTCCGCCTCCGAAGAAGAACACAGCCCCCAAAACCTCCTCCACTTGCAAAGCTCCCAAAAAGCACCAAAAGCTTTCAAAGATCTCCTCACATGCGCCCCCACAGACAAAATGTGACCGCCCATGACCAAGAGAGAGAGGGGGTGGGGGATGCACTCTCCACTCTTTTCGCTGACGTCTCCCTCGAACCAATTCCCAAGCCCCACCACTTCAGTCCATGTCCATAACCAATCGTTCCTTTTGGGGCAGAGCCTCACCTCCTTTCTTGATGCCCATCGAGAACATACGGGGGTGGGGTTCCCTTGCCGATCAGCAAATGTGATGGGTTTCTGTCGGGCTTGTCAGTGTTGTAATGTGCCGAGGTCAAGGCTGGCCGAGTGTGCTTTATAAGAACGAAGGGAAAAATCACAAGGGCAATTACACACTGGTATTCTTTAGCCCTACCTAATTAACATAGCTCCACCACTCGCATGCAGACACATATACGATCTTACAGATTCCCTACTCAGTTACATGTAGGTTCTTCTTCTTCGTGACATTCGGGGCACACTAATCTATACAATTCTATCTGGACTAAGGTATTTCATTACCTAACCCCCACAAACGTAACAATATATATATACCTATATATATATATATATATACCTATATATATATATATATATACCTATATATATATATATATATACATATATATATATATATATATATATACATAATATATTCAATCTATATATGTGGAGAAATTACATGCCCAGACCAGGAATCGAAACCAGGTCCTCTGGAAAACTGTGCCAGTGCTCTGCCATCTGAGCTATCTGGGCGACCCTGACTGAGCATGCAATTTTACCACACATATGATTGCCACTCTCTTTCCGTCAATGATTCCGGGACACTCTCTGCCAACACCCTTTCTAGTGTGTGCACAGAAGATTGCCTTGGTGTTCTCAGTCCAAGCACATTGCTTTTGCCTTCAAAATCTCCGTGAAGTTGAGATGTGTTTCTGCAGAGTGCCCAAATTGCCCCCATATAAATCTCTGTGCGTGTCAAACCCAGAGTCACACTCTTAATCTCAGCTAATACTAACACTGTCCTACTCTTTTCCTCCATTGATAGATGACGTTTCGTCGCCATGTTCATGTATGTTTACCAGTGCCAATAATAATCATTGCTTACCCTCTTCAGAGGAATAAATATGATTTACTCTGCAACCTTTGGTCCAAATGACTGGAAATTTTCACCATGACTGCAACTTTTCCTGTAGAATATTTTAATGATAAATATGACGTCATAGGTCACGTGGTATGGCGTCATCTTGGACAAACCGAAATAATTTGCACCTCTATCTCCAAAGGCGCTGCATAAAAAAAATTGAGACATGGCTCATTCTAAAGAACTCTCCGTAGGAATAACATATGTTAATTATGATGTGCCAGTTTGTGGTCACGTGGTATGGGCGCCATCTTGGAAAAACCGAAAAAAATTGCACCTCTATATCTCCGAAAGTGCTGCATAGAAAAAATTGAGACATGGCTCATTGTAAAGAACTCTCCATGGGAATAACATATGCTAATTATGATGTAATAGATGCCTCCATTATGACGTCATAATTCGACAAGTACCAAACTTCATCCAATCTGGATGAAATTTCTTGAGCGTCATCTAGGGATGAATTGGTGGAGAAAATTTTTTTTGACTCCTTCGGTCCCGTGGTTCGGCCGCCATAATGGATTGAACATAAATCTATGTCATTAATAAACCACACAAATACAACAGCTAATAAACACCACACAAACTACAAACACGTCCTGGCTCGGGTCTGCAATCTCTGAGTGCTCTTTCTTGTTGGGTTAGTGTAGATGGCATTTTATATTGTTTTATATGCATTCTTTTTTCATTGTCCCATCACATTAACTACAGTTGGGGGTTTGAATTAAGGGCTTATTTTCTAAATCATGTTCCGATCTTGTATAGACTTATTGCAAAGAGATTTGAGCTCCTTCGGGTGATTGCCACAAATGTGAAAGCTGTCCTTCCCTTCATCCAAATTGTTTTTCATCCATCTTCACCAAAGCTTGTTTCAAATCAACAATGACAATCAGTGACAATAGAAAAACAAAGCAAATCCTCCAAGAAGATGATGATGAAAGAAGGAGACCTTCAAAGTTCTGAACCTTCTGGAATGTTTTGTGTTTTTCACACAGAAATGTTTCACAAACTGTTGGACGATTAATATACTGAGGACAAGTAAAAGGTAAAGAAGGGTTTGTGGACTACAAAGACTTTGAGTTCATTTTTGAAGGAAGGAAAATACATCATTCGGGTATGAGCTTTTTTAGAAACTGTCTGAAATTAACCCTTAACAGCACCTACTATGATGAAGCCAAATGACAAAGTCTGTTACCTTCACATCACAAGCAGGTGGTCGCTCTGTCCTTTACCGCCACTCCTCAAGTTTAGTTCCCTCTGCTCTTTCAATCCTTCGACCCTCAGCAACTACTCCAGGATTTACACTTCCCTCCAAGAATTAGCTCTTGCTTAATCTTCCAAAATCCAGGCTGACAACACATCTCAACTCTTTCGTTCCTTGCTTCTCTCGTCAGTGGAATCACCTTCCAGAAGCTGCTCTACCGCACTCTCCCCTCCAGAACTTCAAGGAGGAGGTGTACCACCATTTGTTGTCATCATCCTTCCTGACTTGCAATCTTTTCGACTACCAATAACTCTATTGAACACAACCCTCTTAGTTATCGGTTACTGTTTCCTTCTGTCCTCTCTCTATTCTTGTTATTTTACCCTCTTGGCTATTGCATCCAACTGTGCCCCACCACCCGACTGTCAGTTCATACACTCCGACACCTCACTTACTCTTCAATCAGCCTCAATCTCACCAAGAGAATCAAAATCAAGACGAGAACGGAATTTGGTATTCCTCCACAAGGTTGAACAATTTACATTTTGTTTCCCACTTGTAGGTCGGATCTGCATCGGGATCTTCACCAAAATTGAATCAGCCTGTTCTTGTCACATACCCAACTCATCCACAAAATTTTGGCATAATCCGTCCACAGCATTTTTGATATATCCTGACATATATATATATATATATATATATATATATATATATATATATATATATATATATATATATATATATATAAAGTTGTATATGAAAAACAGAGACCCAATTATATCTCCTACCTGTGAATGGAGGGAATAACAAATTGGCTCTTACCTTGAGTAGAACAGCTTCGCTGTCAGATAAATCAATTACCCCAGGTGGCTTGGATTATATAAAGAAATCGACTCCTCCCATGCTCTTCTAGCTGAAGAAAGCTGCATAAAGCAACCAGGAAAGGCTACACAAGCAAGATAAGTCCTAAATGCTGTTTCAAATCCTCCCCAGAGTTCCTCCACAGATTAAAAATTTATACTGTTCGGATCCGGGTCTTTACCAAAATCGAATCAATTGGTCCTTGTCCCACACCCAACCTGTCCACCAAGTTTCATCCAAATACATCCATAACTTTGAGATATCCTGCTCACAGACAGACAAACAGACAGACAGGGGTGAAAACACAATCGCCATCCACCTTTGGTGACAAAGGTAACAAAAAGTATGTTAGAGGAATTTTGATAACAGCAAAAAAATGTTTTTATTAATGTGTTCAGATTCTTTTCAAAATGTGTATTTATAATTAGTAAAAACTTTTATTATATATTACCGTACATATATGCATGTTCATCTCCAATACAAATGATTGACAGCTCCTGTGCTGCGCCATCTTGCCAGAGAACTTTGACTGCATGTGCGCTTTGGCTCCAAAATTTGCCGTGCAAAATTGTTTTCACACGAGGAAAGTCAACAATATCACAATAAAAAGTTGCAATTCTAACAACAGCGAGAATTGCTTGGCATGTCCCCTACCAGTCCCAATAGATGTTCTTGTTCCAAGCAAAAAGGGCATTCGTGAAAAATCGGTGAAACGCCCCAAAAACACAAACTGGTTCTGTAACTTATCATAATAAAACCATGTATCACGTTTCAGTTAAATACGTTAAAGGGTATTGGAAAAGGTGCACAGGTGGGGCGGACAGAAGGATGGACAGCAAACCTATAGTCCCCTCCGGGTAGGTAGGGGACCAATAAAATAATAGGACCACTGGACCTGTAGCTTATCTAGGCCCTGGCCAAATGTTGTAACCCAAATTTGGTAGCATTCTGGCTGGTGGGTCTAGAGAACAAGATTTTTGAAGGAATTTATGCGATTTTCAAAAAAATTTGATCAAGACGGCCATTTTGACACACTTTCGATCACGTGATCAGTCTGACTGCCCCAATTTAAAATCCCTACCCTGGCCTAATGATGTAACCCAAGTTTGGTAGCATTCTGATTGGTGGATCTAGAGAAGAAGATTTTTGAAGGAATTTATGTGATTTTCACAAACATTGACTGTCGGCCATTTTGACACACTTGTGGTCACGTGATCGGCATGACCTCCACAATTTAACATCCCTACCCTGGCCTAATGTTGTAACCCAAATTTGGTAGCATTCCGACTGGTGGGTTTGCAGGAAAAGATTTTTGAGGCAATTTACTAAGTCGGCCATTTTCACACACTTCCGGTCAGGTGACCGGAACGAGCTTTGCAATCCCCGTTACCAGTCATAGTCCTTGAGCCAGACCAAAAGTAATGCTCCGGCGGGGGGAGTAATTCTCATTATGATTTTCCATTAGACCAATGTCTCAAGTGTCAGAAAAGGTGTGATGGACATCTGAGAACGGTAGCTTAGTGCCCGGATGGACGCCATCTTTGAAACCACCCAGCTCGAAAATGCCCATTTGGTGGGGTACATTGTTGCACGTGTATCTGGACTTCTATACTAGCTATCGATGTGCGGTTGACGACTAAATATACGTCCGATGTGTACCGTCTAAATAAAAAATAATATGAAGCATTTTGTTTTAGATTAATTATTATAAAAATCAATTATCGAAAAAAAATCATATATTTTTCAATATTTTATTATTAGACTTGTACTTTTTTTAGTGAAACAACACTGGTATGATTTTCCAAATTATGCATTGTGCTACACCGTTTATCTGTCTATAAAAATAACTCAAAAACTAAAACATATCATCCACCACGAGTTTACAACAAATAAATGTAAAGAGGCATAAAATGACTTAGGCCGCCGCTGGCATTATCTATTCTGACGATAACGCAAGTTAGGAATGTCGTACGGAGAGGATTTTAACACCATACGATATCTAATAAGCAGGCGGAAATTGTTACATAGGAAATCTGCACTTTGGTGGCCATCTTGGATTTCAAAATGGCCGCCAATTATATTAATTATTCATTACTAGAGTTTGGAAAGACGTATGGAGCTGATTTTAACACCATACGATGTATATTCCTAATAAGCAAGCGGAGGTATCATTGAACATGTCATGTTTTAGTCAAATAACACCGGTATGATCTTCCAAATTATACATTTTGCTAAACCGTTTATCTGTCTCTAAAGATTTTCAGGCAATTTGGCCTGCATTATAATAGAGAACAACATATGCTATACAATATACAGTGCACACAAAGTTAATCATCAGAGTCGCCATCAGAGTCATTGGCATCCTGAGCCACGATAGCATCATCCTGCACCATGTTGGAGCATCCCTGCAGCTTACACACAACAGTGCACTTCAACCCATTCAGTATGCAGGAGCAATCTGACGGTCGACACGTCCTTCTGCATGTGCATGAGATGAGATTCAAGACGACATCTGGAGCTGGTAGACCCGCCATCCATCGGATTGTGAGCGAACCGCCATCATCGAGTTCCCAACCATGTCCTGCTGATGGTGTTGGGACGTCTGGTAGGTTTTCAAGGCTGCGTCGCCAGATAGCCGCCTGATAGTTGGCCCTAAGCGTATGCTGCATCAAGGAGTCTTCACAAGGCGGCAATTGTCCAGATTCGATCTGGCCCTTCTTTGCACAGAACATGTAATAACGGAGCGAATTAACACCGACGATATTCGTGTTCTTGGCGTACAGCTGACACGTGAAGGCCTGAATGCTATTGAAGACGTCTGTTGGTACATTCCACGAAGATCCCAGATCTGTGAATGCTTGAAGATACAGCTCATTCGCTTGCACAAGCTTCAAAGCCTTTATCTTTCCTTGGCTAGCCAGAGCACTCACAGTGTCACACCCGCTCCATGCATGAAGCCCTGGCAATGCACTGCAAACTCCAGACCCCAATACCGCAGCCAACTTTCCAACGTCGATCATTCTGACTCGAACCTTTGTTCCTCGTCTGATGAAGAGCTGACTATCGATGGTTCTGCTGAGATGAAGACTGATGATCAGAACGTCGGTGTCATCTGCCACTAAGATGATCGTCTTGTAGTGGGTAGCGGCGTGCTTTGCGTGGAGAAACATACGCGTGTCTGCTTCCTCGTGGCTACATTCGAGTGCTTGCACCAACTTCCACCTATCGCGGGTCAGTACCAGACATTTTTCACCACAGGTGACATACAGTGTTCTGTTGCCTAGCTTTTCGCGATTTGTTTCATGTTTCCACGACTCCGCCAGAAACACAACCAGTTTCTCCTTTGTCTGGCTGCAAGCAAGGAGACGCCGCCAGTTCATGATTTTGTGTGCGGGTCTGATCTCGCTGAAACTGATGCCTTCATTTGAACCGCGGTTCACACGCTCAGCTGCTTTGATGGATTCTTCTGTGTATGTGTCAAAGACAACATCGATGCGCTCACTGCCTTGACCAGCGTGAAGCGCTGCAGCAAGGATGCGGTCAGATAGTTCTTCGAACGTGTCGTTCTCGCCATGCATCTTTTGTATGAGAGCCATCGCATCAATTATTGTTGCACTTCGCTTGTCAACGCTCTCGGCTGGTTCCACAAGACCTTCCATGTGTTTCGCAAGTGCAGCTTTGTTCGTTTATTTCATTGACCCATCAACGTTTGCCAAAGACCATGGTAACGGCCCTAGTGGGTGACAAAGGACAAGTTGCATGTCGAGGTTCCTTGTCTTGGCGATGAGTATCATGGTGGCAATGGTGGAAGAGTACTGACCCGCGATAAGTGGAAGTTGGTGCAAGCACTCGAATGTAGCCACGAGGAAGCAGACACGCGTATGTTTCTCCACGCAAAGCACGCCGCTACCCACTACAAGACGATCATCTTAGTGGCAGATGACACCGACGTTCTGATCATCAGTCTTCATCTCAGCAGAACCATCGATAGTCAGCTCTTCATCAGACGAGGAACAAAGGTTCGAGTCAGAATGATCGACGTTGGAAAGTTGGCTGCGGTATTGGGGTCTGGAGTTTGCAGTGCATTGCCAGGGCTTCATGCATGGAGCGGGTGTGACACTGTGAGTGCTCTGGCTAGCCAAGGAAAGATAAAGGCTTTGAAGCTTGTGCAAGCGAATGAGCTGTATCTTCAAGCATTCACAGATCTGGGATCTTCGTGGAATGTACCAACAGACGTCTTCAATAGCATTCAGGCCTTCACGTGTCAGCTGTACGCCAAGAACACGAAGATCGTCGGTGTTAATTCGCTCCGTTATCACATGTTCTGTGCAAAGAAGGGCCAGATCGAATCTGGACAATTGCCGCCTTGTGAAGACTCCTTGATGCAGCATACGCTTAGGGCCAACTATCAGGCGGCTATCTGGCGACGCAGCCTTGAAAACCTACCAGACGTCCCAACACCATCAGCAGGACATGGTTGGGAACTCGATGATGGCGGTTCGCTCACAATCCGATGGATGGCGGGTCTACCAGCTCCAGATGTCGTCTTGAATCTCATCTCATGCACATGCAGAAGGACGTGTCGACCGTCAGATTGCTCCTGCATACTGAATGGGTTGAAGTGCACTGTTGTGTGTAAGCTGCAGGGATGCTCCAACATGGTGCA
The DNA here is from genome assembly GCF_964187855.1 of Myxine glutinosa. Taxonomy (NCBI): domain Eukaryota; kingdom Metazoa; phylum Chordata; class Myxini; order Myxiniformes; family Myxinidae; genus Myxine; species Myxine glutinosa. Next base: position 24,258,735 of record NC_136266.1, on the reverse strand, counting down.
GGATGATGCTATCGTGGCTCAGGATGCCAATGACTCTGATGGCGACTCTGATGATTAACTTTGTGTGCACTGTATATTGTATAGCATATGTTGTTCTCTATTATAATGCAGGCCAAATTGCCTGAAAATCTTTATAGACAGATAAACGGTTTAGCAAAATGTATAATTTGGAAGATCATACCGGTGTTATTTGACTAAAACATGACATGTTCAATGATACCTCCGCTTGCTTATTAGGAATATACATCGTATGGTGTTAAAATCAGCTCCATACGTCTTTCCAAACTCTAGTAATGAATAATTAATATAATTGGCGGCCATTTTGAAATCCAAGATGGCCACCAAAGTGCAGATTTCCTATGTAACAATTTCCGCCTGCTTATTAGATATCGTATGGTGTTAAAATCCTCTCCGTACGACATTCCTAACTTGCGTTATCGTCAGAATAGATAATGCCAGCGGCGGCCTAAGTCATTTTATGCCTCTTTACATTTATTTGTTGTAAACTCGTGGTGGATGATATGTTTTAGTTTTTGAGTTATTTTTATAGACAGATAAACGGTGTAGCACAATGCATAATTTGGAAAATCATACCAGTGTTGTTTCACTAAAAAAAGTACAAGTCTAATAATAAAATATTGAAAAATATATGATTTTTTTTCGATAATTGATTTTTATAATAATTAATCTAAAACAAAATGCTTCATATTATTTTTTATTTAGACGGTACACATCGGACGTATATTTAGTCGTCAACCGCACATCGATAGCTAGTATAGAAGTCCAGATACACGTGCAACAATGTACCCCACCAAATGGGCATTTTCGAGCTGGGTGGTTTCAAAGATGGCGTCCATCCGGGCACTAAGCTACCGTTCTCAGATGTCCATCACACCTTTTCTGACACTTGAGACATTGGTCTAATGGAAAATCATAATGAGAATTACTCCCCCCGCCGGAGCATTCACTTCAAAAAATGGCCGGTTGGCTCAAGGACTATAAGGAGCAGAACTTTGCTGCCAAATTTCAGCCGGAATGACCCAGCAGTTTGGGAGGAAAAGTCAAAAAAGGCGACGGACGAACTTCCATTCCAGATAATCTGGAGATAAAATACAGACACTTTCAGCGAGGTGAGCATGTACCGTGATGCATGATGCACACGTCACATTCGTATTCGGATGTTACATTCAGACCTCATCCCAAATCTAATCGACTTGTTCTGTCACCGAACCAACTCATTCACCAAGTTTTGTAATAGGTCATCCACCACTTTTTGAAATATCATACTATGTATCGTCTTTGGTCCTATCACTCAATGGTGAAGAATCAATTTCTTTGCTTTACAACTGAAGAACATTGAAGAACATTGGTGAAGAACACTTTATTTTTTAAATTCTCTGATCTGTATCCGCAATTCGAATCTTCACCAAAATCGAATCAATTCGTCCTTTTCACACACCCAACGTGTCCACCAAACTTCGACCAAATCCGTCCACAACTTTTTAAGATATCATGATGTATATCGTTTTTTTTTGCCCCATCACTTAATGGTGAAAAATCACTAAAAACATCCTCGGATCCAGATATGGATCCAGATATTCACCAGAATCTAACCAATTCGTCCTTTTCACAAGTCCAACGTGTCCACCAAACTTCGACAAAATCCGTCCACAACTTTTTGAGATATCATGATATATATCGTTTATTTTGCCCCATCACTTAATGATGAAGAATCACTAAAAAAACATCCTCGGATCCAGATATGGATCCAGATATTCACCAAAATCTAACCAATTCGTCCTTTTCACAAGTCCAACGTGTCCACCAAACTTCGACCAAATCCGTCCATAACTTGTTGAGATATCATGATATATATCGTTTATTTTGCCCCATCACTCAATGGTGAAGAATCACGAAAAAAACATCCTCGGATCCAGATATGGATCCAGATATTCACCAAAATCTAACCAATTCGTCCTTTTCACACACCCAATCTCTCCACCAAGTTTCGGCCTAATCCATCCACAACTTTTTGAGATATCATGACATATATATATATATATATATATATATATATATATATCGTTTTTTTTTGCCCCATCACTCAATGGTGAAGAATCACTTTAAAACATTCTCGGATCCAGATATGGATCCAGATATTCACCAAAATCTAACCAATTCGTCCTTGTCACACCCAATCTCTCCACCAAGTTTCGGCCGAATCCATCCACAACTTTTTGAGATATCCTGTTGACAGACAAAGGGGAAAACACAACCTCCATCCATCCTCGGTGGTGAAGCTAATAAACCTGAACTTCCATTCTGCCTACGAGGCCCAACGGGGTCAGTATTAAATGAGCATCCCAAAGGTGGTGTGTACCAATGAATAATCACATTCACTATTTACTAATTGCCCCTCCAGTGGGACCATTTGCTTGTTTATTAAAAATAAAAGTTTGGTTGTTGGACTACTGTGGGTATCTCATTTGGTAGAATATTTCGTGGTAGAATTTGGTGGTATTTGGTGGTATTTGGTGGTAGAATATTAAAAATAAAAGTTTGGTTGTTGGACTACTGTGGGTATCTCATTTGGTAGAATATTTCGTGGTGGTATTTGGTGGTATTTGGTAGTAGAATATTAAAAATAAAAGTTTGGTTGTTGGACTACTGTGGGTATCTCATTTGGTAGAATATTTCGTGGTAGAATTTGGTGGTATTTGGTGGTAGAATATTAAAAATAAAAGTTTGGTTGTTGGATTACTGTGGATATCTCATTTGGTAGAATATTTCGTGGTAGAATTTGGTGGTATTTGGTGGTAGAATATTAAAAATAAAAGTTTGGTTGTTGGATTTGTTACATATTTAGGTGAATGTATGTAAATTACCATGCAGGTCTTTGCTTCCGTGTGTAGTATATTAAGTTGTTGTGTAGTTGTTGTGGTTGGAGGGTCAGGAGCCCTTCTGAAAGAGTGGCAGGAAACGGAAGTGGCCGGAAGCGGAAGTGACGAAAAGGGAGAAAAAAGACACGAGGAGAGAAAAGGACGGGGCTTCTTCTTCCTCGCCCCGCGACGACGAGAAGGTGGAATCGACCTTACGCTGCGCGGAAAACGCGCCGTGGCGAAACGTCTGGCGAGAGGAGTTACCTGGGCGGTAAATACCTTTGGACACGTCCAGTCACTGTGAGTCGTGCACGAAACCAAGCGTCCGGGACAGTTTGCCCCGTCTACAAAGACGCGTACGGGTCCCCACGTTGGGCCTCGCTCGCGTCGGAAGCCGCGCTGGGTTTTGCCCCGTCTACAAAGACGCGTACGGGTCCGCACGTTGGGCCTCGCTCGCGTCGGAAGCCGCGCTGGGTTTTTGCCCATCTACAAGGACGCGTAAGGGTCGCACTGGGGGCCTCGCGCACGTTGGACGCCGCGCTGGGTTTGCCCCGTGGCTTGGCAAGGAGGTGCGCTGCAGCCGCGGCCCCAGTCCGAGACGGCACGTTTAGAGCACGTCCGCCCGGGGCTCGTTCAACCGCCCGTGTGCGGAGAGGAGAGACATTGACCACGGAGGGAGTCAGGAGTGGGGCTCACGTGAGGAATGTATAAGGTTAAGATGGCCATCTTAGAGTTTGTGTAGATGAGTTCACATGGTTGTAATATTGATTGTGCATTGTTGATGGTTGTTGATTGCTCAGTGAATATATTATTGATTATTCCGGATCCTTGGTGTGAGGTTTCTTCTTGACCGGAATTCATATTGATTGCGTTACGAAAGCGTATAAACCATATATCTTTCTGGCGGGGTCCCTCCCACGGTCCGGGGGTCACCAAGACCAGGTAGTTACCGGGAGGACCACGTAACAGAATTGGGGGCTCGTCCAAATTACGATTTGCGGTTTCGCAATTGGGTCTACGTCCGGGATCTAAAAGTGTATAAAATAATAAAATAATAATATTTTTGGTAATTAAAATTTATTAATTAATTATTAATTGGTAATATTTTTTTTTGAGAAATTGGGGAAAGTCTTGGGGTGAAGGTTAACAGGTGTTAACGATAGGCACCATGGCGTTTGTGGCACAGAACTTTGGGGTAACCCCGAGTGAGGCACAGTTCCGAGCGTTGCTAAAGTCGGATCTCTTGAAATTGGCCAAACATTTTAACTTGGAGGTCCGAACTAATTTGAGGAAGGCAGAGTTGCAGGCCACGGTGATACAATCTATGGTGGGATTAGGAACATGGGACGAGTTAGCCTGGGAGTGGCTACCCGAAGAACCAGAAGACGTGGAGCTCCGGAAACTGGAGTTGCAATTACGGAGCCAGGAACGGATCAAAGAAGAAGAAAGGAAAGCAGAAGAGAGAAGAGAAGAGAAGCAGGCAGAGGAAAGGAGAGTGGAAAGAGAACTCCAGGAAAGAAGAGAAAAGGAACAAGCAGAGGAAAGGAGAGCTGCAAGGGACCTCGAAGCAGAGGAGAGAAAAGCGGAAAGGGAATTAAAGGAACGTGACATGCAGCTTCAGCAAGAAATCAAATTCAAGGAGCTGGAGTTAATGAGAGAACGGGGAGAGGCACCACCCTTGCTGACGGGGTCGACACCTAACCAGAAAACCTGGGATGTGGGCAGACATGTGAGGCTGGTTCCACCGTTCAGTGAAAAAGAAGTCGCGAAATTTTTTCCACACTTTGAGAAAGTGGCTCGACAATTAAACTGGCCGGAGGAGGCATGGACCATACTCGTGCAAAGTGTGCTGGTGGGGAAAGCTCAGGAAATTTATTCGGCGCTACCAATGGACCAATGTGCAGATTATGAGGTACTGAAGAAGCACATCCTCAAAGCCTATGAGTTGGTTCCGGAAGCTTACAGGCAAAAAATTCAGGAATGCCAGGAAGAGGGAGAGTGAGACCCATGTGGAGTTTGCCAGAGTGAAAGAAAACATGTTTGATCGGTGGTGTGAGTCAAAGGGAGTCGGGAAAGACTTCGAGACATTGCGGGACTTGATCCTGGTGGAGGAATTCCAGCAGTGTGTCCACGAGGACATCAAAGTGTACCTGCAGGAAAAGAAGGTACCAAAGTTGTGGGACGCAGCCACCATGGCAGATGATTATGCCTTAACCCACCGAATAGGGGTCCACGAACCTAACTCCTCGCCTAGATCTCCGCAGGGGAGGTGGGGAACAGCAGGTGCGGAAAACGACCATACATGGCGGCGGCCTCGAGATGATTATGGGGACAACTATGATACCCCACCGGTTCGAAATCAGAGGGATGCGGGCCCAAGACAAACTTATAGTTCGGGGGGCCCGAGGCAGACCCCGAGTTTTTCCTCCGGGCCTACTTGCGCGTTTTGCAAAAAACCTGGACACTTGATGTCCAGTTGTTACCTCATGAAAAGGGACAACCCAGAGCGGAGTCCGACTATTACAACTCCGAATGCGATGGCTAGCGTAAGAAATCGCCATCAAGAGGGTTACCAACCATTTATTTCCGAGGGGTTTGTGTCACTGGATGGAGCCTCGACTAACCGGAGACCGGTTAGGATATTGAGAGACACAGGGGCCCATCAATCTTTAATGCTTGAAGGGATTTTGCCATGGTCCGAGGAGACGGCAACGAGGGATAGTGTTCGTTTACAGGGGATCGGGGGCGGTGTTAGTGCTCCCCTTCAGGTCATCCAGTTGGAGTCCGATTTGGTGTCAGGACCGGTCACCGTCGGTTTACAAGCCACGTTTCCTGTAGAGGGTGTATCTGTGGTTCTCGGGAATGATTTGGCCGGGGGTCAAGTTTATGGTAACCTGAGGGTTGATAAAGAGCCCAGCAGGGAAAATAACACCACACCAGCTCGGGATGGTGACAAAAGTGCCAAGTTATTTGTAGGGGGACTGAACTTCAAAACAGAGGAAGAAGTTCTGACCTCTGTCTTCAACAGATATGGGCCGCTGGTGGAAGTGCGGTTGGTAAGAGACTGGGAAACGCAACAGTCAAGAGGGTTCGGCTTTGTCACGTTTGCCAGCACAAAAGACGCCAGAGAGGCAGAGAAGAATTGGAATGGCAAGGATTTGGAGGGTCGGACCATAACAGTAGGGAAGGCATTTCGTAGGCGTCGAGAGGTCTACAGGAGAGGACAACTGGGCGGTAGTTTTGGTGGTGGCCGCAGTCAATATTATTATGGAGGCTCCCTGAGTTACGGCCGCTCCCGAAGGAAGAATTGGCAAAGTAGTGGCCGAGAAGAAGACCGGTATTCAGGGGACTACAGGGACCAGTGGTCCCACCCTAATTATTAGGGACGTTCTGAGAAGTTGAAGCACTGAAGGCGGCGGAGCCGCCGAGCCAAGATTCCTACACGAATTAACCGTGAACGCCGTTCCTAAAGGCGTCCATGTAGTGAACTTTCCTGCACGGACTAACCGTGAACTCCACGTTCCTCAAGGCGCCCATGTAGAGAACTTTCCTGCACGGACTAACCGTGAACTCCACGTTCCTCAAGGCGCCCATGTAGAGAACTTTCCTGCACGGACTAACCGTGAACTCCGCGTTCCTAAAGGCATCCATGTAGTGAATACTCGGCTTGGCCTCCCGGAAAAGTGCTATCGAGTGGCTTAACTGGCTTTATTTTTAAGTGATAACTGTGCCCGGGGGGAACTGATAATGTGGGGGGGTTGAGTTATCTGGTTGTTTCTCCAAATTGGCCGGCAAAGAAAGTTTTCGCTGGGTTCAAACTTTCTTTCTTGAAGGGGGGGAGTGTTACATATTTAGGTGAATGTATGTAAATTACCATGCAGGTCTTTGCTTCCGTGTGTAGTATATTAAGTTGTTGTGTAGTTGTTGTGGTTGGAGGGTCAGGAGCCCTTCTGAAAGAGTGGCAGGAAACGGAAGTGGCCGGAAGCGGAAGTGACGAAAAGGGAGAAAAAAGACACGAGGAGAGAAAAGGACGGGGCTTCTTCTTCCTCGCCCCGCGACGACGAGAAGGTGGAATCGACCTTACGCTGCGCGGAAAACGCGCCGTGGCGAAACGTCTGGCGAGAGGAGTTACCTGGGCGGTAAATACCTTTGGACACGTCCAGTCACTGTGAGTCGTGCACGAAACCAAGCGTCCGGGACAGTTTGCCCCGTCTACAAAGACGCGTACGGGTCCCCACGTTGGGCCTCGCTCGCGTCGGAAGCCGCGCTGGGTTTTGCCCCGTCTACAAAGACGCGTACGGGTCCGCACGTTGGGCCTCGCTCGCGTCGGAAGCCGCGCTGGGTTTTTGCCCATCTACAAGGACGCGTAAGGGTCGCACTGGGGGCCTCGCGCACGTTGGACGCCGCGCTGGGTTTGCCCCGTGGCTTGGCAAGGAGGTGCGCTGCAGCCGCGGCCCCAGTCCGAGACGGCACGTTTAGAGCACGTCCGCCCGGGGCTCGTTCAACCGCCCGTGTGCGGAGAGGAGAGACATTGACCACGGAGGGAGTCAGGAGTGGGGCTCACGTGAGGAATGTATAAGGTTAAGATGGCCATCTTAGAGTTTGTGTAGATGAGTTCACATGGTTGTAATATTGATTGTGCATTGTTGATGGTTGTTGATTGCTCAGTGAATATATTATTGATTATTCCGGATCCTTGGTGTGAGGTTTCTTCTTGACCGGAATTCATATTGATTGCGTTACGAAAGCGTATAAACCATATATCTTTCTGGCGGGGTCCCTCCCACGGTCCGGGGGTCACCAAGACCAGGTAGTTACCGGGAGGACCACGTAACAGATTACTGTGGGTATCTCATTTGGTAGAATATTTCGTGGTAGAATTTGGTGGTATTTGGTGGTAGAATATCAAAAATAAAAGTTTGGTTGTTGGATTACTGTGGATATCTCATTTGGTAGAATATTTCGTGGTAGAATTTGGTGGTATTTGGTGGTAGAATATTAAAAATAAAAGTTTGGTTGTTGGAGTACTGTGGGTATCTCATTTGGTAGAATATTTGAACACCGCACGTTCCATAACCCATATTGAAGATGGCAGATTGGATATAGGATGGAGAGGTCATATTCGTTGTGCCCTCCAGAAAATACCTCCTTGGGATGGGAAGACAAAATCTGTTCGCCAGGTTCCCAATACGTACTTTTTTGTACCTTCTCTCGCATCTCGTAGGCATTTGGAGCTCGGACCAAATGCCTTTGATGGAGCACGGCCGCCATTAGGGTCTGTGCTAAGCAGGCGCATGTAGGAGATGGCGCATGATATGGAGCCTGTTTAGGCTGGGATTCGACTCTCAAAGGTCGCGTCGCTGGCGGCAGGAAAACTGCCAGATTGCCCGTAAAGATAGTCTCTTTATTACCGCATTATATTACTTTCAGAAGAACTACTTCGCCGTCGCTTTTATGTCTCGAACCTGGTGCAGTAAAAGAAAACCTTCGGGGTATAAAGCACAAAGACTAAGCGATCCTAATGGCAACTTGCAGATTTGACTTAAAAATTACGCATTGCCGTCGCGTTAGAGGGGAAATATTAAGAGGATGTTCAGGATTTTCCGCTGCTGTGCCCTAATGAGAGTTTTCTTTTTCTCCCATGATAACTGACCCGCGCGGCAGGAGAAGGTCTTCCTCCCCCGAAGAAATGTTTCATGACGACTCCTTGATCGTTTTCAATTACAAGACACGATCATTGCCCGCACAGTAAAGGTTACCTTTGGAAGGTGCGTTGATGTAAAGTCTGTGTTGAAGCTGAAGGAATGTGTATCTCACTCACATAGGGTAAATATACAAGGTATACACACCTGTATATATATATACTGAGATATTCACATTAATCGAGGACGCACAAAGTGCTGTGTATATATTCCAACAAGTTGGGTCACCCGATGCAAATCAGGTTACTTAGACTTTAGTAAAACCAGCAAAAAGATTGATGTTTCAGGCATTATACACATACATTATTGCATTATTGTGCACGTACCAGGGATAGGAGTGCACCACGGCAATGTTGGACCGAATGGCCTAATTTCCTTGTTTGAGGTTAGTTTCTCCTCGATGTCTTGTTTTCGAGTTTTATTCTGATTTTCAGACGTACACACACACACACACACACACACACACACACACCAACACACCAACACACCAACACACCAACACATATAATCGGGAGATTAAATCAGACGCGGACGTAGCTTCAGGACGTCGATCTTTCATTTTCGACAAGCTTTCGACCAACAAAGGTCTTCTTCTTAGTCGTCCCCAAGTTCAACGGAAGTGACTACTGTGGTTGTTGTCACTTCCGTTGGAAGTCACTTCCGTTGAACTTGGGGACGACTAAGAAGAAGACCTTTGTTGGTCGAAAGCTTGTCGAAAATTAAAGATCGACGTCCTGAAGCTACATCCGCGTCTGATTGAATCTCCCGATTATCTATTTAATGCAAATGAGAAGCCCTGCTCGTACTGTGGAGTTTCTACTATTTCTCACAGTTATATATATATATATCGATACATATCGATATATATCGATATATATATATATATATATATATATATATATATATATATATATATACATATATATATATATATATATATATATATATATATATATATATACGTATATATATATACAGACTTGGCATTTAATATGGAATATTTTTTTGTGGGGGTGAACTTACTTTTCAAGATGACTTAGAACCAAAAGTTCATTGGAATTATGTTGAAATTATTCTAGATTTTGTTAATGTGACCTTTAAAAGAAACAAAAACCACATTTGACATTTTGAAGCAAATAAATTGATCCTTGAAAGTGATGTAAACTGATATCGAACTCAATTCACGGACAGTACTGTGTTAAACCTCTGTACGTTTTCCAGAAGTATCTCTTTATTTTGCACATTAGCCCATCAATTTTTCAACAAAAACAAAAGCTAAATTATGACTGGGATTACAGACAGTAAAATTACAGTTCAGTACTTCGTGTAACCCCCACGAGCATTCAGGAGAGCACGTACACGTCGAGGCATGCTGTTCACGAGATTTGCCAAGGTTTGGACAGGAATCGCTTGCCATGCAGTGACAATAGTCTGCTGCAATTCACGCACAGAGGTCGGCTGCTGGTCCAAGTTGTCGATTTGACGCGTTAATTCTGCCCACAAGTTCTCTATCGGATTCATATCCGGGGACATGGCAGGCCACTCCATATGCCCTACACCATGGTCAGCAAGAAAGTGTTGGATCATGCGAGCACGATGAGGCCATGCATCGTCATCTTGGAAGACAAAGTTTCCTCGAAAGGCTGCACGAGCAAATGGAAGCAATGTTTCTTCCAGAATGACCCTGTACTTGAACTGGTTCAGGTTTCCATTCAGAACAACCAGGTCAGTTTTGCCCCCTGCATGAAAAGCAGCCCAAACGGGTACCCCACCACCTCCAGCTTGGACTCTTGGCACTATACAATCTTCGTTGTGGGCTTCTTGCACTTGTCTGCGCACTCGGACGTGGCCATCTTGTCGATAGACCAGAAATCTAGACTCGTCACTGGAGGTCACATGATTCCAGTGTCCTGGCTGCCATTGACGGTGCTCTCTGGCCCACTACATTCGGTGCTGCCTGTGTTGTCTGGTCAGGCGTGGCTTTCTCAGGGGACGCCTGGCACGATAGCCTGCTTGAACCAGTCGTTGGTTGACTAGCCTTCTGGATACAGGCACATTTGTCAGTTGCTGCCACTCAGCCCTAAGCCGATTAGCTGACTTGGTACGGCCATTGCAGACTAACCGGTGCAGCTGGCGATCATCTCTCCTTGTGGTTCTGCGTGGACGTCCTGGCCTCGGTATTGGAGTAGGGACACCTCTCTGAGCATTTCGTTTCAGGATCTTTGACACCTGACCTTGAGTGATGCCATACTGCCGAGCAATAGCACACTGTTTCATGCCAGAATTTCGTAAAGCCACCACTCCATGACAAACAGCATTGTCAAGTTGACGGACCATCTCCAGAGGAAGCGGCAATAACTTTTGTAGACGTGCAGCAGTTGTTTTCCACTAATACAGAACACAAAAACCCTTTTTACCCGATTGTGAAGCCAATCGTCAAATGTACCGTACCTGTCCTTACATTTTGTCACGCCACCTGTGATATAATCCTGTTATTGACGTCTTGCTGCGAAAGACAATCAGTGACATGGTTCTTTCAAGAAAGACATCACCGAAGGGTAAAAGAAACTCACCAGATTGATATACTGAGTTCAGAAAGTAAACCCAAGTCAATAAAAAAAAAAAATTCCATATTAAATGCCAACTCTGTATATACGTATATATATATATATATATATATATATATATATATATATATATACGTATATATATATATATATATATATATATATATATATATATATATATATATACACAAAGAATTAAGTTAAGCACCCCCCCCGTTTTTTTACAACCTCGCACATTACAAGTTTGTTGTCGTCAAAACAGTGTAATATACCCATGATATTGCTATATTTTCTGGAGAAGTGATATTATGGTCACATAAAAACATAACAATCATGCCGTTTTCAATATTTTATTCTGAATAATTTAAGGTGAAATTTTTTGGGAATTTTAGGCATATTTTCACCTCAATTTAAGTATGGAGCTATAGGTCCATCACGGACAGTGTGGATGACGTTTATGTTTTCTAACGTACAGTCATTGTTCTGAGAAGACCTCTAGCGATCTTTGCGTCAATAACGTGTGTAGGACCCACGTGATCGGATCACTGACTCAACCCTACGTCTCATAGACCCTGTAAGCCGTCGTATGCGTTGCTGTGGCAGGTTGTTCCATTCCCGATGTAATGCACGTTCCAATTCATTCAGATTGGCTATTGGAGGGACCATCTTCGCAATTTGTCGTCCCAACATGTCCCAAACGTGCTCGAGGGGGTTCAACCTGCCACAGCAACGCATACGACGGCTTACAGGGTCTATGAGACGTAGGGTTGAGTCAGTGATCCGATCACGTGGGTCCTACACACGTTATTGACGCAAAGATCGCTAGAGGTCTTCTCAGAACAATGACTGTACGTTAGAAAACATAAACGTCATCCACACTGTCCGTGATGGACCTATAGCTCCATACTTAAATTGAGGTGAAAATATGCCTAAAATTCCCAAAAAATTTCACCTTAAATTATTCAGAATAAAATATTGAAAACGGCATGATTGTTATGTTTTTATGTGACCATAATATCACTTCTCCAGAAAATATAGCAATATCATGGGTATATTACACTGTTTTGACGACAACAAACTTGTAATGTGCGAGGTTGTAAAACAACGGGGGGGGTGCTTAACTTAATTCTTTGTGTATATATATATATACATACATACATACATACATATATATCTGTGCAGTGTCTGTGTTGTCCTGTGTTGTCACTGAACTACTCCCTCAAACTTTTGTGAAATCGTACCAAACTTCTGGTGAGAGTGAGCACACCGAGTCTGTAGAGTGAGCACACAGAGTCTGTGGAGTAAGCAGACCAAGTCTGTGGAGTGAGCAGACCGAGTCTGTAGAGTGAGCAAACCGAGTCTGTGGAGTAAGCAGACCAAGTCTGTGGAGTGAGCAGACCGAGTCTGTGGAGTAGGGCAAACCGAGTCTGCACCGGCCTACTTTTGATATCCCAAGCACGCAAAGTGAAAAGCAGGTTTAAGAAATTGGTTCATGTCCGCCTGTCCATCTGTCCGTCTGTCTGTCTTATCAGTTTATGATGGAGGATCAACTTACTTAAAATAAATGTTCTATTTTCAACATGAATCAGAACATGAACGGAAAGGCAAATTAAGGATGTCATGAAGGACAAAAGCAACAGGCTCAAATAACTAATGTAACATGTTAGATAGGGTGATGTAATCGGCAGTGGGCTGGACACTTGGTGCGGATAGAGAAAGAGAGAATGTCAAAGAGAGCTGATAGGTTGAGGCAGCAAGGTAGGAGGAAAAGAGGTAGACCACAGGTGAGATGGGAGGATTGTGTGAAGAGGGATTTCAGAAAGGTGGGGGTGGTTTGGTTGTAGGGTGGAGAGAGTTGGCTGAGGACAGAGGGGAGTAGAGGAGTATCGTGGTCAAATCAGGGCAGGAGATTGGTACAGTTTGACATCATCCTTTAGAAAGGGAAAAGGAGGAGAAGCAAGAAAACAAATTATACTTTCCTTCGTATAATTTATAAGAACCACCTTAAGACGCCATGTTTACCCGCAGAGCAGGGGTTGGATCTATTTTCGGGCACCGTGGTCACCTTTTTGAAGCAATGTTTTATGGCCGGATGCTCTTCCTGCCGCCAACCCTGTTAGTCGCCTCTTGCGACACACACGGAATTACCAGTAAACTGGTCCTCAATTTGCCGACCTCGGAGGGATGACAGGCTGAGTTAACCCCGCTGATGTTCATTCAGCGATCACCGGGATTCGAGCATCCAGGATCCGTAGGATCCCAAGCCGGCACCCTAACCGCTAAGACAACACCAGGCTTTACCATTGTAGAATGTATAAAATAAATAATAATAATTAAAAAAATAAAAGTTATAATAATAATATGTATTCCCTTACAAGGAACTTCAAAACAGGAGGAGGCCTTTAGGTCCATCAAGCCTATGCAATGGTTGCCAACCTATGGTTATTTGTCAATGATATATCCAAAAGAGCAGAAGCAAAAGTTTTTGGTTGGACTTGGCCTGGGTTAAAATGGCCGACCTCCATGACTCAGAATGGATGCTCTCGCCATTACGTAACCAAGCCGGAGTTCAAGCTGCGGACCACCTGGACTCAGAGCAGACGCTCTAACCATTACTCCCACTAGTTCAAACCTACTTATCGATTCTGAAATGTTTGAATACCCCCTGTATCAATGGTCGAATTTGCCCAGTGTATTGGCCCAAATGTCCATTGTTTTCAAGTCTTCGTAAGCCTCAATACTTGTACCTGAAAAAAATCACCTTAAGGTGTTTTACGTATGTCACAGTGAAGAAGCACAAACAGCTGGACTAATGCCATTTGAAATGCATAATTTGCCCTCTGATGGCAAAGCAGTTTTATTCCAATCTGATTCAATTTGGCAGAGAATCAGTCTCTGATCTTTGCTGTGCTTATTGTCCTTCACTCACTCAGGATGGATCCACAATGAACACAAAAAGCTGAAAGTGTAAATTCCAATTTTGTCTTGAAAATTTACATGCCAAATGCATCTCTGCCAATTTTTATTATTATTTTGTGTGCAGTCTGTGGCTGTTGGTTGCATCATTGCCGGGTAAGCTATTTCCAGTGAGCTGGCACTCATTTTACTGATCTCGGAGGGATGACTGACTGAGTCAACCCACCTAGTGTTATCTAACGGTGACAGGGGCCCAAACTAAAGATCCCAAGATCTTAAGCCAACCACCTTAACCCCAGGCTATGTCTACCAATCAGTACCTACCAACTCACAGAATAAATCCTGTCAAATGAGACCTCCTCTTCTGGTGAGGTAGAGAAGCTCATCTGTGCCTAGACTTGACAACACTGGTGCTTGTATCCTCAACACCTGCTCGAATAACCTTGCTTCTCCTTTGTCCCTGCTCTCCTCGACGTCCTTCACTTCCAGTTGTCTACAATCTACATGAATGGTTCCAAGGGTATCCCAATTAACAAGAAAGATAAATCAGAGTTTATAGATCCTCGCTGGAACATGTTGGTGTGGTGTATTTTGTGTGGTGTTTATTAGCTGCTGTATTTGTGTGCTTTATTGAGGACGCAGATTTATGTTTAATTCATTCTGGCTACCAAACCACCTGACCGATGATGTCATCAATTTAATTCCCCCATACAATTTTTGTGTGGATCATGCTCAAGAAGTTTAAAACTGATCAGATCAAGCGTTCTACTTGTCTCATTATGACGTCATAATGAAGGCACCAATGACATCATCAAGAATATACACTACATGGCCAAAAGTATGTGGACACCCGAACATCACACATCTCATTCCATAATCATGGGCATAAATATGGAGTTGGTCCTCCCCCCCCCCCCCCCCCCCCCTTTGCTGCTATAACAGCGTCCACTCTTCTGTGAAGGCTTTCCACTGGATGTTGGAACATTGCTGCGGGCATTTGCTTCCATTCAGCCACAAGAGCATTCGTGAGGTCGGGCACTGATGTTGGGTGATTAGGCCTGGCTCGCAGTCAGCGCTCCAATTCATCCCAAAGGTGTTAGATGGAGTTGAGGTCAGGGCTTTGTGCAGGCCAGTCAAGTTCTTCCAAACCGATCTCGACAAACCATTTCTGTATGGACCTCGCTTTGTGCATGGGGGCATTGTCATGGTGAAACAGAAAAGGGCCTTCCCCAAACTGTTGCCACAAAGTTGGAAGCACACAATCGTCTAGAATGTCATTGTATGCTGTGGCATCAATATTTCCCTTCACTGTAACCAAGCATTGAGTACCAGTTTTTTTTTTTTTTTTGTTTTTTGTTTTTTGTATACAAGATCGAGGCTCGTGAAAGAGCGAACATTAATCACACAGAAAGACAAACCGACACATAAAACATATAACATCGGGAGCGGTAGACAAGATGGGGAGAGAGGGGGAAGGACACAAACACAACATTTGAGAGCAGGGACCGAGAGACATGGAGACATCGAGAGATCTGAGAGAGGGCGAGGGCTTTGGGGGGGGGGGGCATGGGAAGGGGGCGGTGGGAGAGGTATAAAACATATGGACACTGCCAGGACTTCCAGGAAAGAAGTTGGAATTTCAAACAAGGTGGATCTGGGGTGAATTAGCGGGGGTAGAAAAGATCAAGGTTTTGGATGGGGGAAGATAAGAGATGGTGGTGAACAGCTGTTTTAAAGACCTGGAGGGAGGAGTGGGATTGAAGGGAGTGAGGGAGTTTGTTCCAGAGGCGGGAGAAAAGAGGAATGAAAGAGTGAAGGTGAGCAGAGAGCCGAGATTTCGGCAGTTTAACCATCAGAGGGTTGCTGGCAGATCTTGTGCGACCTGTAGGAATATTTGGGGGACAGAGCACAGAGAGAGCTGGGGGTGCAAGGCCGGAGAGGAGTCGGTAGAAGACAGAAAGACCACCTACCTGCCTGCGGTGAGTGAGTGAAAGGCCCTCAGAGATAACTTCATCGCGGGAGATTCCAATAATTCTGAAAGCTTTGGTTTCAACAGCGTGAAGCCGAGCTAGGTGTGAGGCAGGAGCACCGGCCCATAGGGGAGAACAGTATTCCATTGAGCTGCGGATGAAAGCCTTGTATGTGGTGAGGAGCTCAGGTGTGCCGAGGAAGGACTTCGCACGACGGAGGATGCCCAGTCGGCGACTGGCTTTGGAGGCCAGCTTGGAAATGTGGTTTTCCCAAGAAAGATCATGGCAGATAGTGAGACCCAAAATCTTGAGCGACAGAACTTCTTGGAGAGGATTGTTGAGAAAGTAGATGGGAGGGTTGTCCAGTCGATCTTTTCGGAGAGACATAGTAAGAGTGTGAGATTTGTCAGGATTGAAAGACATGTTCCACTTGTTTGACCAGTCTGTGATTTTGTCCAGGTCTTCAGAGAGTGAGGAGGCAGCAGACTGCCGATCTGAGGGAAGAGGAATGGAGCGGCAGAGAGTGGAGTCATCAGCAAAGAGATAGAGAGGATTTTCGAGAGAGTCAGAGAGATCATTGATGAAGACCAGAAAAAGCACGGGGCCCAGAACACTGCCTTGGGGAACTCCAGCCTGAACAGGAAGAGGAGATGAGAGAAACCCATTCAGGGCCACACGTTGACGACGACTAGAGAGGAAGTCCGCCAGCCATGCGTGGAGATTTCCATGGATACCAAAGGAGGAGAGTTTGGTGAGCAGAGCGGGGTGCCAGACCGTGTCGAAGGCACGTGATATGTCGAGGGAGACAGCTCTAATTTCCTGTTTGGCATTGAGGACCTCCATCCATTGTTGAGACAGCAGAAGCAGCATGTCCAGAGTAGAGTGACCTGGTCTGAAACCAAATTGATGATCAGAGATCAAGCCATTGGAGAAGAGGAAAGATTTCATATCCGAAGCAATGATGGATTCCATGACTTTGCTGATAATTGGGAGAAGGCTGATTGGTCTGTAGTTGCTAGGATCTGTTTTTGCACCTTTTTTGTGCAAAGCGGTGATGTTGGCTGATTTCCAAGCAGATGGCAGTTGACCTTGAGCAAAAGAGAGGGTGAAGAGAACAGAGAGAGGGTGAGATAGAGCAACAGAGCAGGATTTTAGGACACGTGGGCTGATGCCGTCGGGTCCAGTTGCAGATTCAGAGTCGAGGGTTGACAGAAACTTTTCCACCTTGTCAGGAGGAAAGGACACGGAGTCCAGGAGCAGCAGGGTACGACTGGGTATGGTGGGTACAGAGAGGGATGGGTTTGGGACACAAGATTTAGAGGCAAACACAGAGTTGAGGCTTCAGCTTTTTCACGTGCGGAGTCAGCTGTGTAGCCGTTTGAGGTAAGGGAGGGGATGGAGGGGGAACAAACACCAGAAACGGATTTGACCAGACGCCACCAGGATTTGGAAGAGGGAGACAGATAAGAGAGTTCGGTCTTGAGAATGGAGAGATATTGTTTCCTGGCTCTCCTGAGGGTGGACACACACTTGTTTCGGGCTTTGTGAAAGGAAATGAGATTTCCTTCCGTTGGATTTGCTTTCCAGGAGACGAAGGCAAGTTGTTTCTGGGCAACAGCCTCACCACAAGATTCCGTGTACCATGGACGGGAGGAAGGGTATGACAACTGAAGACGAGATGGGATAAATCTGTGCATGAGAGAGAGCAATTTACTTTGGAAGAATTCCCAGGATGAGTTGATGTCAGAGGTGGTAGAGATGGGAGACCAGTCCAGATGATTGATGGCTGCTTGAAGACCGTGCCAGTTGGCCTGAGTGAAATGCCAGACTCGTCGACGCTGAGCAGGCTCCCTGAGGATGGTCAGAGAGATGTCCACTTTAACAAGGACATGATCAGATGATCCGATCGGAGCAGAAGAAGAGCAACAGACATTTTCAGGGAAGTTAGTCATAACCAAGTCCAGAAGAGAAGATGTTCCGTTGACTGAGATCCGGGTCGGGAAATTGACAGATTGTGTCAGTCCCAGTGAGTCGCAGAAGTCCTTTGCTGAGGAGCCATGGCTGGTGAGAGAGGTACCCACACCCAGCCAACTGGCATGATGACAGTTGAAATCACCACATATGAGGAAGAGAGAGTTGGGATGAGTAGATAGAATTTGGTCCATATCATCAGACAGCGAGATGTAGATGGAGTCATCACTGTTTGGTGGACGGTACAACACACATATGAACAAGAGGTGGGAGCGAAGGGGAAGCCGTAGCCAGAGGTATTCCTGGGGGTGAGGTGGAGAGAGTGCAGTGCAGGGCGAGTGAGGAAGAGAGTTTTTGATAAAGATAGCAACCCCGCCTCCAGGACGAGGCTCAGGTCTATCATACCGGAGGAGGGAGTAGCCCGGGAGAGATACTATGGAATCAGAGACATCATAAAGGAGGAAAGTTTTTGTTAAGCAGATCACGTCTGGTTTGACAGAAGCAACCTGTATGGAGAGATCAGTTAAGTTTGAACGAAGGCCCCGGATGTTTGAGGTCCATACCGTTAATGAAGAGGAAGGGGGAGCATCAGATACAGAACAGGGGGGAGGAGGGGTGGGGTAAGATGTGGAAGAGGTGGAAGAGGTAGGGAGAGCTGTTGAAGGTGTGTCAGAGATTTCAGAATAGCTCGGAGAAAGGGAAGGATGGGGCGGACAAAAGGTTTGATGGTGATTGGGTGAGCCACAATGAGGTGTTATTTGAGGAGGGGGAAGAGCGAGGCAGAAGGTTGGGGGAGATGGAGGTGAGAGTTTGAAGGGGGAAGAAGCGGAGAGGACGCTTTGAGGAGGGGGAGTGAGAGGGGGGAAATTGAGAAGCAATGAGGATGGGGAGATTTGAAGGGGAGGGGTGAGGGGGGAGTTTGGGAGGGAAGGGACAAGGGGAGGGATTTGAAAGGGATGGGATATGGGGGAGATTTGGAGGGGAGGGGTGAGGCAGGAGTCTAGGAGGGGAGGGGCGAGGGGGCGTCTTGGCGGGGAGGGGTGAGGGGGTAGTTTAGGAGGGAGGGGGCAAGGGGGGAGATTTGAAAGGGATGGGTGATGGGGAAGATTTGGAGGGGAGGGGTGATGGGGAAGATTTGGAGGGGAGGGGTTATGGGGAAGATTTGAAGGGGAGGGGTGAGATTGGATTTTTGAAAGTGTATGATTTATGGGAAACGAACATTTATTGCAAAATGAGTTTCTTGTGACCTTCGAGTTAAAAATACGTTTAAGGACGCTGGATGGAGGATGGAGTGCAGGAGAGTTTAGGGAATGTAGAAAAAAGGCACTATAGGAGATGGATATTTTTTTTGGGATGAATTGATTTGGTGAGCAAGTCGAAAGCAGCCTTTTAAAGAAGAAGAAGAAAAAGGTGTTATAAAATATGACGGAATACATAACTTGAGGGGAAAGTGTAAACATTGAAGGTTAATGAGTGAAAACTATCTGGGGAAATGGGGGAGAAACACGTGGTCGAAGAACGAACGAACGAATAAGAATGAATAAACGAATGAGAACAGAGAAGGAAATGTTTTTTTTTTTTGTTGTTGTTTTTTTTTTGTTGTTGAGATTTACACAAGGAAGTAGGCTATGGGTGAAAAGACTGGGAATACAGAGAACGAAAGTTATTGGATCTCAAACGACGGACCGCTGAGAAAAACAAAGCCTCAAGGTTGTACAGTGCACACTGTACAAGGCCTCAAGACACGACACGGCAAACAGACGATCAATTTATGAAAGATAAACACCGAGAAACAACCAAAGTTGCACACAATAACTTCACACACCGAAAGATAAATACAGTTTCGACAAAATACAATTGTGGACAGACTTAACTTCGAAAAACGTGGAGACCGTGTGGAGCTTCGAAAATCCCTGCCGCCGAAAATCCCTGCCGTGTTAGTGTTCCAGTTCACTGGTAATTACCAGTTCACTGGTAATTCCCTGTTTGTCGTTAAAGGCGGCAAAAAGGGTTGGCGTCAGGAAGGGCATCCGGCCGTAAAACATTGCTTCAAAAAGGGGACCGAAAAACAACAACAACCACGGTTCCCGAAAAAGGCCAACCCCCGCTTTGCGGGGAAAAATGGCCTCTATAGGTGGTTTTACTGTAACCAAGGGGCCTAGCCCAAACCATGAAAAACAGTCGCAGACCATTATTCCTCCTCCACAAAACTTTACAGTTGGCACTATGTATTCGGACAGGTAGCGTGTTCCTGACATCCGCCAAACCCAGATTTGTCCGTTGGACTGTCAGATGGTGAAGCGTGATTCATCACCCCAGTGAACGCGTTTCCACTGTTTCAGCGTCCAATGGAGGCGAGCTTTACACCACTTCAGCTGTCACTTCACATTGCGCATGGTGATTTTAGGCTTGTGTGCAGCTGCTCGGCCATGGAAACCCATTTCATGAAGCACCCAACGAACAGTTGTTGTGCTGACGTTGCTTCCAGAGGCAGTTTGGAACTCAGGAGTGAGTGTTGCAACCGAGGACAGACGATATTTACGTGCTTCAGCACTTGGTGGTCCTGCTCTATGAGCTTGTGTGGCCTTTCACTTCATGGCTGAGCTGTTGTTGCTCCTAGACATTTCCACTTCACAATAACAGCACTTACAGTTGACCGGGGCAGCTCTAGCAGGGCAGAAATTTGAAGAACTGACTTGTTGGAAAGATGGCATCCCATGACGGTGCCACGTTGAAAGTCATTGAGCTCTTCAGTGCGGCCCATTCTCCTGCCAATGTTTGTCTATGGAGATTGCATGGCTGTGTGCTTGATTATATATACCTGTCAGCAATGGGTGTGGCTGAAACAGCCAAATCCACTAATTAGAAGAGGGTGTCCGCATACTTTTGGTCATGGAGTGTATGTTGTTCCCCATGGGGAGTACTTGACAATGAGCCATGTTTCAATTTTTTCCATGGAGTGGTTTTCGGAGATATAGAGGTGCAATTTTTTTTCAGTTTTTCCACGATTTTTCAAAGATTTTTTCCACGTGACCCATGACATTAGAATTATCATTTAAAAAGTCAACAGGAGTAAAAATGTATTGTATTGATAATCAGACCAATGGTTGCAGAGAAAAGCATACTCATGTTCTTGCAGACAGAGACAGAGAAACAGACAAACAAACGGACCCACATACAATAAATACCCTCTTCGATGGGAACAAAGGGCAGCAAAACAGATATTCTCAACAATAAAATGGTTGGCTTTCTCCCTATTGTAAATAAAATACTGTAATGGAAAAAATCACTGCTGCAGTGATTTGTTACCAATTTGTTACCAGAAGGTTTCGGCCAAATCACTTAACACTGGGCACACTGTTCCAGACCTAGCAATGGATGAAGGACAAATTTTCATCCTTTGCTAAATACATTGCAGACAGGACGGCAAAGTTAGCATCTTCTTCCAAGGAAGTATACGCCATATCATCCATGTTGGATCACCCACTTACAATCACTTCGTCCAGCCAGTTTTGACGGCACTGATACAGTTCCCTATGTTGAAGGCCTTCCAACATTTCCCAATGGTAAGTTCGGCGTCGGACTCCATAGCATCCAAGATGCAACGAAAGATGCAGTGGATGCAATAAGCTTTGAGCAAAATGAAAAATTACTGCTTGGTTGAGTGTTTGGATCAGGGAGGTGTTGTTGGGAGGCAGGAAGATGACCTTGACATTGGGAAGGACCACCTTCAGCACCTCGGGGAGGACCTTGAAGGAGAGGTTCTTTGCTGCCAAGTGCCTCTCCACTTTAGGGACGAAACTGTTGTGGAAACAATCCATGAATATGGCAGCTGTTGCCCACACTTTTCTGTTGGCACTCCCATGTACGAGCAGAGTTTGTTTGTTTTTGCCCTTGAGAGCACGTGGGTTTAGGAAACAGCACATCATCATCGGTTTGATTATGTAGTCCCCCTTTGACGTTGGTGCAGAGGAGAAGAGATCTCTGGTCCTTTGCAGCCTTGAACTGCTGTCCTCTCGCGCTTCGAAGTGAAAGTTCTCGTAGGTATTTTTTTCTGTTCTGGTACATACCCCTTCTCCTCGATGAGCTGCACGAGTTGAGCAGGGAATATTTCAACTTCCTCATGGACCGCTGAAGCAAGCTCACCTGTGAGATTCACATTGTGGAGAACGTATCATTTCTTGAAGTTGTCAAACCATCCCCTGCTAGCTCAGGAGGGGCCACTCGTACCTTGCATCACTCATGTCTGCAGCTCCACTCACGCCAACCAGATGATCGTACATGCTTTGCCTTTTCATGAATCAGAGGTCCACATAAAGGCACGTTTTTCTGGGCATTGTCCTCCAACCACACATTCAATACCTTCTCCATTTTTTCACGTGAATGTCCCTGAGCTGGGGAAAGACTTTGGTGCTGGGTACTGTTTGTGCCTGCAAAAGTGGTGAATAGCTGAAACAGCGGAACCTTGAAGGTAGAAGATCACATTTTATAAACCGTAACTACGTGGAATGTCAAATCCGCAAATGTCAGGGCTTTTTTTTTTTTTTTGTATACAGAATCGAGGCTCGTGAAAGAGCTAACATTTATTTCACAAACAAATCAATCAGACAAACAAAATATATAAAAAGCGGGAACGGAAGACGAGATGGGGAGAGAAGGGGAAGCACACAAACATAACATTTGAGAGCAGGGAGATGTGTGGGAGGGAGAGGGCTTGGGGGGAGGAGGCCTGGGAAGGGGCGGGAGTGGGAGAAGTATAAAACACAAGGACACCAATGACTTCCAGGACAGAAGTTGGTATTTCAAACAAGTGGATTTGGGGTGAAATTAGCGGGGGTAGAAAAGATCAAGGTTTTGGATGGGGGAAGATAAGAGATGGTGGCGAAAAGCTGTTTTAAAGACCTGGAGGGTGGAGTGGGATTGAAGAGAGTGAGGGAGTTTGTTCCAGAGGTGGGAGAAAAGAGGAATGAAGGAGTGAAGGTGAGCAGAGAGTCTTGATTTTGGCAGTTTAACCATGAGAGGGTTGCAGGCAGATCTTGTGCGACCAGTAGGAATATTTGGGGGACAGAGCCCAGAGAGGAGTCGGTAGAAGACGGAAAGACCACCAACCTGCCTGCGGTGAGTGAGTGAAAGGCCCTTGGAGTTAGCTTCATCGCAGGAGATTCCAACGATTCTGAACGCTTTGGTTTCAACAGCGTGAAGACGAGCTAGGTGTGAGGCAGGAGCACCAGCCCAGAGGGGAGAGCAGTATTCCATTGAGCTGCGGATGAAAGCCTTGTATGTGGTGAGGAGCTCAGGTGCGCCAAGGAAGGACTTCGCACGACGGAGGATGCCCAGTCGGCGACTGGCTTTGGAGGCCAGATTTGAAATGTGGTTTTCACAGGAAAGATCATGGCAGATAGTGAGACCCAAAAGCTTGAGTGACAGAACTTCTTGGAGAGGATTATTCAGAAAGTGGATGGGAGGGTTGTCCAGTCGGTCTTTTCGGAGAGACATCGTAAAAGTGTGAGATTTGTCAGGATTGAAAGACATGTTCCACTTGTTTGCCCAGTCTGTGATTTTGTCCAGGTCTGCAGAGAGTGAGGAGGCTGCAGACTGCCAATCTGAGGGATGAGGAATGGAGCGACAGAGAGTAGAGTCATCAGCAAAGAGATAGAGAGGATTTTCAAGAGTCAGAGAGATCATTGATGAAGAGCAGAAAAAGCACAGGGCCCAGAACACTGCCTTGGGGAACTCCAGCCTGAACAGGAAGAGGAGATGAGAGAAACCCATTCAGGGCCACACGTTGACGACGACTAGAGAGAAAGTCCGCCAGCCATGCGTGGAGATTTCCATGGATACCAAAGGAGGAGAGTTTGGTGAGCAGAGCGTGGTGCCAGACCGCATCGAAGGCACGTGATATGTCAAGGGAGACAGCTCTAATTTCCTGTTTGGCATTGAGGACCTCCATCCATTGTTGAGAAAGCAGAAGCAGCATGTCCAGAGTAGAGTGACCAGGTCTGAAACCAAATTGATGATCAGAGATCAAGCCATTGGAGAAGAGGAAAGATTTTATATCTGAAGCAATGATGGATTCCATGACTTTGCTGATAATTGCGAGAAGACAGATTGGTATGTAGTTGCTAGGATCTGTTTTTGCACCTTTTTTTGGCAAAGCGGTGATGTTGGCTGATTTCCAAGCAGATGGCAGATGACCCTGAGCAAAAGAGAGGGTGAAGAGAACAGAGAGAGGGAGTGAAGGAGCGGAAGAACAGGATTTTAGGACCCGTGGGCTGATGCCGTCAGGTCCAGTTGCAGAATCAGAGTCGAGGGTTGACAGAAACTTTTCCACCTTGTCAGGAGGAAACGACACAGAGTCCAGGAGCAGCTGGGTACGACTGGGTACGGTGGGTACAGAGAGGGATGGGTTTGGGACACAAGATTTAGAGGCAAACACAGAGTTGAGGCATTCAGCTTTTTCACGTGCGGAGTCAGCCGTGCAGCCGTTTGAGGTGAGGGAGGGGATGGAGGGGGAACAAACACCAGAAACAGATTTGACCAGACGCCACCAGGATTTGGAAGAGGGAGACAGATAAGAGAGTTCGGTCTTGAGAACGGAGAGATATTGTTTCCTGGCTCTCCTGAGGGTGGACACACACTTGTTTCGGGCTTTGTGAAAGGAAATGAGATTTCCTTCCGTTGGATTTGCTTTCCAGAAGACGAAAGCAAGTTGTTTCTGGGCAACAGCCTCACCACAAGATTCCGTGTACCATGGACGGGAGGAAGGGTATGACAACTGAAGACGATATGGGATAAATCTGTGCATGAGAGAGAGCAATATACTTAGGAAGAATTCCCAGGATGAGTTGATGTCAGAGGCGGTAGAGATGGGAGTCCAGTCCAGATGATTGATGGCTAATTGAAGACCGTGCCAGTTGGCCTGAGTGAAATGCCAGACTCGTCGACGCTGAGGAGGCTCTCTGAGAATGGTCAGAGAGATGTCCACTGTAACAAGCACATGATCAGATGAGCCGATTGGAGCACAAGAAGAGCAGCAGACATTTTCAGGGAAGTTAGTCATAACCAAGTCCAGAAGAGAAGATGCTCTGTTGACTGAGATCCGGGTCGGGAAATTGACAGATTGTGTCAGTCCCAGTGAGTCGCAGAAGTCCTTTGCTGAAGAGCCATGGCTGGTGATAGAGGTACCCACACCCAGCCAACTGGCATGGTGACAATTGAAATCACCACATATGAGGAAGAGAGAGTTGGGATGGGTAGATAGAAGTTGGTCCATATTGTCAGACAGCGAGATGTAGATGGAGTCATCACTGTTTGGTGGACGGTACAACACACATATGAACAAAAGGTGGGAGCGAAGGGGAAGCCATAGCCAAAGGTATTCCTGGGGGTGACGTGGAGAGAGGGCAGTGCAGTGCGAGTGAGGAAGAGAGTTTTTGATAAAGATAGCAACCCCACCTCCAGGACGAGGCTCAGGTCTATCATACCAGAGGAGGGAGTAACCTGGGAGAGATACCAAGGAATCAGAGACATCATGAAGGAGGAAAGTTTCTGTTAAGCAGATCACGTCTGGTTTGTCAGAAGCAACCTGTATGGAGAGATCAGTCAAGTTTGAGCGAAGGCCCCGGATGTTTGAGGTCCATACCGTTAATGAAGAGGAAGGGGGAGCATCAGATACAGAACAGGGGGGGAGGGGTAGGGTAAGATGTGGAAGAGGGGGAAGAGGTAGGGAGAGCAGTTGAAGGTGTGTCAGAGATTTCAGAATAGCTTGGAGAAAGGGAAGAATGGGGCGGACAAAAGGTTTGATGGCGATTGGGTGAGGCACAGTGAGGTGTTATTTGAGGAGGGGGAAGAGCGAGGCAGAAAGTTGGGGGAGATGAAGGTGAAAGTTGGAAGGGGGAAGAAGTGGGGAGGACGCTTTGGGGAGGAGGGGTGAGAGGGGAGTCTAGGAGGGGAGGAGCGAGGGAGTGTCTCGGAGGGGAGGGGTGTGGGGGGGACTTTAGGAGGGAAGGGGCAAGGGGGGAGAATTGAAAGGGATGGGTGATGGGGAAGATTTGGAGGTGAGGGGCAAGGGGGAAGACTTGAAAGAGATGGGTGATGGGGAAGATTTGGAGGGGAGGGGCAAGGGGGTAGATTTGTAGGGGAGGGGTGATGGGGAAGTTTTGGAGGGGAGGGGTGATGGGGAAGTTTTGGAGGGGAGGGGTGATGGGGAAGATTTGGAGGGGAGGGGCAAGGGCGTAGATTTGGAGGGGAGGGGTGATGGGGAAGTTTTGTAGGGGAGGGGTGATGGGGAAGTTTTAGAGGGAAGGGGTGATGGGGAAGATTTGGAGGGGAGGGGCAAGGGGGAAGATTTGAAAGGGATGGGTGATGGGGAAGATTTGGAGGGGAGGGGCAAGGGGGAATATTTGAAAGAGATGGGTGATGGGGAAGATTTGGAGGGGAGGGGCAAGGGGGTAGATTTGGAGGGGAGGGGTGATGGGGAAGTTTTGGAGGGGAGCGGTGATGGGGAAGTTTTGGAGGGGAGGGGTGATGGGGAAGTTTTGGAGGGAAGGGGTGATGGGGAAGATTTGGAGGGGAGGGGTGAGATTGTATTTTGAAAAGTGTACGATTAATGGGAAACGAACATTTATTGCAAAATGAGTTTCTTGAGACCTTCAAGTCAAAAATACATTTGAGGACGCTGAAGGAGCGGTGGAGTGCAGGAGAGTTCCGGGAATGTAGAAAAAAGGAACTGTAAGAGATGGAATTTTTTTTTTATGAGGAATAGATTTGGTGAGCAAGTCGAAAGCATCCTTTTATAGAAGAAGAAGAAAAAGATGTTATAATAAACAACAGAATACAGTTCTTCAGGGGAAAGTTTAAACATTTTTGATCACGTGATCACGAACAACGTGGTCGAAGAACGAACGAACAAATAAGAACAACGAATAAACGAATAAGAGCAGAGAAGGAAATATTTTTTGGGGTTTTTTTTTTTTTGAGTTGGGATTTTAAACAAGGAAGTATGGGGTGAAAGACTGGGACAAAAAACAGAGAACGAAAGTAATTGCAGCGCAATCGATGAACCGCTGAGAGAAAAACAAAGCCTCAAGGTCAGACACGGAAGCCGACTCGGCCTCAGAATACGCGACACGAATTAACCAACGATTTTGTATACAGGTATGAAAAATTAACACCGAGAATCTTACTAAAGACACACTATAAGTACACACACCGAAAGATAGATACAGTTTCGACAAAAACACAATTGTGAAAAAATTACTTAACTTCGAAAGCGTGAGCGCATGGACAGCTTCGAAAGAACGCGACCTCCAATCTTGCACATGGATTCACGGTATAGTCAAAAGAATTGCCGTTATAGAGTATGTGTGTGCCATATTGACAGCGGATCAACACGTTAGACGAGGGATGAACTTTTGCTGTATGCTGGTGTGGACCAGGATGGGGAGTTGTTTGTATAGTAAATGGAGTCGGACCCCAATGCTCCTTCCACCTCTGAGAGAAGACTTAGGATCATCTGAAGGAGGAAGGTGGGGGTTGCTTTGTGGTATTGGCTTCAAGGGGTTAAGATCGTATGGCTTAGCAATAGTTAGTTCCATTGTGCATGGTTAGCATAAGCGTGACGCATTAGGGATGAATGGACATCGCACATGCCGAAAAAGCAGATCCTATGCAACTATTTAGCGGCGAAGAGCCTTGAAAAGTTTTTAAATTGTTCCAAGGCTGCTCCTAGCACTGTTGAGTGTACCATAGACAGGTTAATGTGTGGCAGGCATTTACTGTTGGTCAGGTTGCAAGCAGCAATAGCTGGTGTGGCATTTGATTCCTGGTACCCACCACAGTAATGGGGTCTGATCTCAACATAATATCTCAGAGTTTGTCTCGTTCACTCCAGGGAGGACTATTATGGAGACCTATTCCTACTGCGGAATGGTCCAATTGTATGACCATGAATTCTGAACCTTTTGGGTTGGAGAGAGAGAGAGAGAGAGAGAGAGAGACACACACACACAGATACAGAGAGTAGTGTGTGTGTGTGTGTGTGTGTGTGTGTGTGTGTGTGTGTGTGTGTGTGTGGTCCATGATGTTTTTTTAAACATTTTTTGTTTAAGAAAATGTTTTTTTTTTCAAACATTTAAACATTTTTTTTTTAACATGTTTTTAAACAGATCCTTTTCTGTCCAGCTTTGCCCACCCCACTTTGCATATACCCCGCCCACTTTGCATATAAGGGGATGTTGAGATTATTTTATCACTCTTGAGGAAGATTAACGGAGGCGTGTGGCTTTGTCACATGTTGTTAATCGAAACGTTGTCATTGTTTGTTCAATTAAAGGTTGGAGATCTTACCATGGAGTCATATATATATATACCCCTGTCAAACCGTTGAATTAACACCAGGTGGGTTGACTCAGCCTGTCATCCTTCTGAGTCGGCCGCCAAAATGAGTACCAGCTTACTGGGGTGCAATTTGCGTAACCTGCGTCAGAATGGCGACATGACCAGGATTGTGCCTAATAGTAATAGCCAAGAAACTGCTTCGGCAGCCCTATGCATCTGAAGATTCAAAAATGAGTTGTTGTATGTATATATATATATATATATATATATATATATATATATATATATATTGTTACAGACACGACTTTGATGTTAAAGTGGGCCGAGCGGAATGGCCGTCGTGTCCGCACAAATTACCCGATTATACTCGACGTTGACGAAGTCGCGTTACGCTGGCTCAATAAGAAAAAGAAGACACCCGGCTGGGTTATAATGACAGACACCAATGTTTCGATTCTCAATTGTATTCGTACGGAAAGGTTAGATTACAGGGGCTAGAGGTAAAGCACAGAAAAGATGGGCACTTAGACGCAGGCTTATCTTATCCCCGGACAGACGACAGGTAAACGGGACAAGGCTGACTCACACGGGGGTTGATGGCAGGAAAGCGGGTATCGATGGCTCAAGGTGCACTCTTGGCTCAAAGCAGGGTACAGTCCGGTCCAAAGATGCGGGGAGGTCACAGCGCTCGGAGGGGACGTTCTTTCTCAGGCGGGTCTTTCTCTCTCAGCGATCGCAGGCAACGTTCTTTCTCAGGCGGGGCGCATCTGACTCAGCGCTCGCAGGTACCTCTTTCTCCAGCTGGGGGCGCATCTCTACGTCACGTCCGCTACGTGGCCGCGTATATCCGGCGGGGAGTGACACGCCCTCGGCTCGTTAGCGCCGCCCCAGATGGAATCGGTCCGCCCTTCTGATTGGGTGCGGGGGGTTACCAGGCTCCGCCCTTGAGGAGGAGCTGACAGCCAGCCCCTCCGTGGTAACCCCGTGGAGCGCGTGGTCAATGGCGCTAATCGAGCCGGTGTGAGGACGCATCCTCCCCCGCGCCGCCGCCATCTCCTCTGTTGTTGTTGTAATTGTTGGGGAAGAAGATGGAAGGAGGTATGGGAAAGGTCCTAAACTCACTACTGATGCCATATAATCACATTCTGGTGCAACGAAGAGTCATAATTAATGGAAACGAGGCCTTAACTGACATAGACTAAGAATAACTAGCAAGATGTCCGAAAGTTGTCTACGTGTGGTGCGGTGGACCTGGGCACGACATTTAATGGGGGAATAAGGGGAAGGTCGGCTCTACTGATTGTTGTTTACATGCAATGGGACTAGGGAATGGGGGATTAGGGAAAGTTGGGGAGTATTGGAGAAAATAGGGGAATATTTACAAGCGGATATGGAGGCCAAATTCCATATTCGCAACAATATATATGTATATATATATATATATAATTATTTATTTATACATATATATATATATGTATATATATATATATATTTTTATATATATATATATATATATATATATATATATATATATATATATATATATATATATATATATATATACACAGTCACGTGAAAAAGTAAGTACACCCCATGTAAAGTTTTGACTTTTTCAACATATTTCAACATACAGCTATTTGATCTTCATTTCAACAATATTGATGGATAAAGGTGATATAACATAACAAATATCATGAAACATTTACATTTTGTAGTCCATTGTATAATTTAAATAAACATTAATGCAAATTTCACATGTGGAAAAAGTAAGTACACCCCATGAAATATTTTTCATCTTTTTAACATATGTGGACATATCAATATTTGATCTTCATTTAAACAGTATCTACAGATAAAGGTGATCTAATTGAACAAAAAACAATGAAAAATTGACTTTGCAATAATTTATTCAACAAAAAATTGTTGCACAGCATGCACAATTGCATGCACAGTTCGTTTAAAATCCCCCCACAACATCCCGATGGGATTTAGATCCAGGCTTTGACTTGGCCATTCCAGAACCCTCCATTTCTTTCTTTTCAGCCATTCCTTGGTGGATTTACTGGTATGTTTAGGGTCATTGTCATGTTGCAAGGTCCACCTTCAGTTGAGCTTCAACTTTCCGACAGATGGCCTCACATTATCCTCAAGCACAATCTGGTACAATGAAGATTTCATAGTGGATTCTATGATGGTGAGCTGCCCAGGCCCTGGTGCAGCAAAGCTGCCCCAAACCATAATATTTCCACCACCATACTTTACAGTTGGTATCAGGTTCTTGTGGTCAAATGCTGTCTTTGGTTTTCGCCAAACATGTCTTCTGGTACTGTGGCCAAATAGCTCTACCTTTGACTCATCTGTCCAGCGCACATTGTTCCAGAAGTGCTGGTCTTTGCCTAGGTGTTCATTGGCAAACTTTATTCTTGCCCTGATGTTCTTTCTGGACAGCAAAGGTTTCCTCCTGTACATCTCCCATGTAGATCAAATTTGTGCAGCCTCTTTCTAATGGTAGACTCGTGCACTTTGACATCAACAGTGGCAAGAGCTACCTGTAGATCCCATGATAACATTCTGGGGTTCTTAGAGACTTCTTTCAGCATCTTCTGGTCTGCTCTCGGGCTGAACTTGCTGGGGTGCCCGAGCCTGAACAAGGTGGCAGTTGTTTGGAATCTTCTCCACTTGTAGATGATCTTCCATACAGTTGAATGATTGGTTTCAAATTGTTTGGAGATCTTTTTAAATCCCTTCCCAGACTCGTAGGCATCTATAACCTTCTTTCTGAAGGCCTCAGAGAGCTCTTTTGATCGAGGCATGGTGACGCCGCACACTTCAACCACAAAGAGCAAACCAAACTAAATGTCTGAGGTTTAAATAAGACAGGTTCCTCCAAGATCCTCTCTAACGATATTCTAATCATTTTCACCTGAGCTGGTGCACCTGATTCTAATTTTAGATATTTGAAGTAGTGATAAATGTAGGGGTGTACTTACTTTTTCCACATGCGAAATTTGCATTTATGTTTATTTAAATTATACAATGGACTACAAAATGTAAATGTTTCATGATATTGGTTATATTATATCACCTTTATCTATCAATATTGTTGAAATGAAGATCAAATAGCTGTATGTTGAAATATGTTGAAAAAGTCAAAACTTTACATGGGGTGTACTTACTTTTTCCTGACTGTGTGTGTGTGTATATATATATATATATATATATATATATATATATATATATATATATATATATATATATATATATATATATATATATATATATATATATATATATATATATATATATATATATATATATATGTATATATATATATATGTATATATATATATATATATATTGTTGCGGATATGAGGATTGTATTTTTTTGATTGTGTGTATTATTATTATTGCTCGAGTCTGGCCCCTCCTGCCTCCAGTGTTGTATAAAGGTCAAAGGGCGTCCCGGTAGTTAATTCCATAAAGCATCCATTGAAGGACACTATAATACCCTTGTTCAGTAGCTTATATCCTTGTTATGTGTTTTAGGGTAAGGCCTTGTCTTCCATTAAAATGACACTCCATTGCACCAAGTGAAAAAGATAGATTCCCTTCATTCCCATTCCCAAAACCTCTATTTCCCCTTTCGTCATGGCCAAGCCTCAATTTGGCAATTACATCCCCTCCAAAGCCGCCATTGAACATGTGCTCGGGTTGGGGAAGAAAGGCGTGCCCGCCCGTCGTCATCAAGGGCGGAGCCAGAGGGTCGCGCGACCAACCATGGCCGAGGTGAGCACACCGATGGGCGTGTCCTGAAGGCCGGCGGCTTAATCGCCGGAGGCGTTATAAAAGCGCGCGCGTAAGGAGGTCCAAGAGGGAGCTGCAAAGAGAGCTGGGTTGTAAGGTCCAAGGCAGAGCTGCGTGAAGGGTCCAAGAGAGAGCTGGGTTGTGAGGTCCAAGAGAGAGAAGGGAGATCATCCAGCAGCGATTCTTGTCCAAGAGAAGAGATCATCCAGCAGCGATTCTTGTCCAAGAGAAGAGATCATCCAGCAGCGATTCTTTTTCAAAGGAGATCATCCAGGGAAGCACAAAGCCTGCTATTCGTCGCCTTGCTCGCCAGCAGCAGCGTCCACAGCAGCAACAACACTCAACAGCAGCGTGGGGCCTGGACGGCGGTTTTGAGCAGGGCCGCAAAGGAACGGCGGCTGCCCAACGCGCCGATCGTGCTGCCGGACCCGTTGGGCCTCCCTCTCCTTCCAGCCAATCCACTCTGCAATTCCCCGTGTGAGTCCGTTTCTGTTTGTTCTGTCCTGGGTAGTTAATTAAGTTTGTATAAGCTAGTATTTTCACTGTGTCTCTAAAAGCTTCTGTATATTATTTTATTATCTTTCCTTCTCCTTGGTTTCTTTGAGCCTGTAAATAGTAATAAATAGTAATCGTATTTCAAACCTTGTTTTGCCTTCGTCTTCTTATTCCTTTTCTTCACATCCGTCGTCTTTGTCTTTTCCATATTGAATAGCTGTGGCGCGATACGGCCAACGTCTGGGTGAATCGGGTGAATCGGGGAAACTGTTGTCGCGGGCCTCCGCTCGGCAAACATACCATCCTTAACCGCGGACCGTAACAATATTGTTGCGAATCTCGGACGTCGGCTCTCCCCTTATCAAGGGGGGTTTAATCCCCTTGCCCTTTTATCTGGCCGACCCGAGTCCTGGAAGTTATAACGTCCTCCTCGGCACGGCGTTAGGGAGGGTTTGTTAGGCCTAGGGGTTCACTACTACCTAATTAGTAACGCCGACTGGAAACGAGGGAATAACTCCCGCTCGAACCACGGATATTATGGAAAATGCCGAGCGGATAGCAATCCGCGATCCGAGCTGTTAACAAATGACTCGACCCGATTATAGCGGTTCCGATCGTGCCACGTTTACCCAATGAGAGAAAAGACGGATGCGATTGAATAAGAGGAAACCCAGAAAATAGGAAGAACAGATTGGTTTATCAATTATGTACAAAGAAAGAAGAAGAGGAAACGAAAGAATGTACAGGATAGGAAGAGGAAGAAGAAGAACACAGGGCAGCCTTAAACAGTCTTATTCTTAATACCCAGGACAAACGGGCCCGTCTCATACACTCCCACGGGGATTGTAGATGGTTGATGGTCACCAACGAGTCCAGGCTCCAGCCCAGCTCCGGTCCAGGCTCCGATCCAGCAGACGAAACCCGGCAGGCAGCTCCGCGTGTAGTTGGAACGCGACCGGACAATTATATAGCGGGGGGAAGCTGGTGTCCTATGGTGTATGTAATAAATGCACACTCGTGCCAAATGACCCCTCTCTCCAAGGTCCTTTCGCACAGCGCGTTTCCAACCAGTCCTTTACAACGCCAATCGTACGACGCCGTCTTGGACAGTTCCTCATCAAGCGCGCCGTATATCTCTTCACAAAGGTGCGCTCTTCCGATAAGTCCTCCTTTAATAATGTCCTCCTTTAATCAGCGCCACTGCATCAGTCCTCCGGTAAGTTCTCTCATCAAGCGCGCCGTATATCTCATAAGTCCTGTGAAAGGGCTTTGCGTTCGCTTTTATATCTCAACCAAGCGATCACTCCACGAGCCCCAAAGCCACGCCTGTCGGCGATGTCACTTCAGCCCTGGTTGGCTGGTTATCGCTTACCGACCACGCCCTGATGGTGGGTTGACGTGGCCACACCTTCTTCTTGGCGTTCCGCCCCCGTTTTCCGGGCCTTACCTCGTGGCTTATGGCGGCGTTGAGCGAGCGCTAAGGCAGCTGCTGCCGGCTGAGGCGCGTAACACTTGGGAGGGGCCATGAGGCAGACTGGAGGGGCACGCTTAATGGCGTGGCTTGGAGAGGGAGGCTTTCAAAATGGACGAATGGGGCCCTACTCCTTATTTGATTGACACAACGCAGATTCAACTATTGGAAACATGGCCTTATCTAAACACATATTAATGAAATAACTGAAGTCCTATGATGACCTACGTGTTGCTTGTGGCCTAACTCTAGGGTGCAGCCTTTAACCCTTTAATGTCATATTTATTTACAAGAGTGGGGGTTCTCAAAAACACAACACTGCACCCCCCCCCCCCCTCCTTTTTCCAGGCTCGTCCCGAGCCGAAACAATCAGGACTATCTTTTAAATTCGTGTGACACTTAGGTGTGGTTACCCTCTACTTTTAACCTACAATAAGTTATCACATGCTGCAATAAAGTTATCACATGCTGTGTATTGAATGCTATGTTTAGTTTGGAGCTTTTCTTTCCTTTCCCGTATCAATTCTTCCATCAACTTGACATTTCCAACATACTGCCAGTACTTATGCTTTCATGTCAGGTATTGTATGAGTATATATATATATATATATATATATATATATATATATATATATATATATATATATATATATATATATATATATATAACTGTGAGAAATAGTAGAAACTCCACAGTACGAGCAGGGCGTCTCATTTGCATTGAATAAATAATCGGGAGATTGAATAAGACGCGGACGTAGCTTCAGGGCTTCGATCTTTAATTCGACAAGCTTTCGACCAACAAAGGTCTACTTCTGAGTCTACAAAAACAGTAGGCATGTATATCAGTCAAGTATGTGTAGTGATATGTGTGTAAGATGTGTGATATGTGTAGAAAATGCATACAGAAGGAAGAGCCACGCCAAAGCTCACTCACTGGCCCCAAGTTCAACGGAAGTGAAGCTCAGCTTACAGTTACGGTTTGCGTTACATTTCCGGTGCACGTGCATATACAAATATAAGGATACATACAAACATAAACTTACAAGCATATATTCATATGCCATTTATATTCATATAATATATTTATATATTTATATAAATGACATACAAAGGTAGAATGAATGAATGGGTGAATGGGTGAATGAATGAATGAATGAATGAATGAATGGGTTACGGTTAACAATTTGATTGGGTTAACGGTTAACAATTAACAATCAGTTAAACTGAGAATACACTCTACACACGATTTAATAACACCCGGTCAGAAATCAATAACTTCCACACCAGTCAGGGCAAATCTCTACCTTACACGATACACTTCAATCAACCGGATCACTCTATAAATGACATTCAGATCTCTGCCATTGAATCAATCACAAATCGATCACACACCACGATTCTGAAACGTGAGTCCTTTTGGATACACAAACTTCGGACAAAAATCCCTCATGGCATAAATTTTGATGATTAAAGCATGTTCCTACATCAACCCAATCAAATTGTTAACCGTAACCCATTCATTCATTCATTCATGCATTCATTCATTCATGCATTCATTCATTCATTCATTCATTCACCCATTCATTCATTCTACCTTTGTATGTCATTTATATAAATATATAAATATATTATATGAATATAAATGGCATATGAATATATGCTTGTATGTTTATGTATGTATGTATCCCTATATTTGCATATGCACGTGCACCGGAAATGTAACGCAAACCGTAACTGTAAGCTGCGCTTCACTTCCGTTGAACTTGGGGCCGGTGAGTGAGCTTTGGCGTGGCTCTTCCTTCTGTATGCATTTTCTACACATATCACACATCTTACACACAAATCACTACACATACTTGACTGATATACATGCCTGCTGTTTTTGTAGACTCAGAAGAAGACCTTTGTTGGTCGAAAGCTTGTCGAATTAAAGATCGAAGCCCTGAAGCTACGTCCGCGTCTTATTCAATCTCCCGAATATATATATATATATATATATATATATATATATATATATATATATATATATATATATATATATATATATATATATATATATATATATATATATATATATATCTATAATGCCAGTAATCTCTGTGTGTCTGTCTGTGACCGCTGTTTCTCGACAACCACGGGTCCGATATACTTGAAACTTGCCAGGTATATTGCTGGGGACCTGAGGATGTGCCTTTTCAAGGTTTCATATTAATCGGAGAAGTAGTTACCGAGCTATGTCCAAAAAACGATTCAACCAATCAGAGAGCAGCGAGCTATCACGTGTGCCGAACGTGGCGAACAGACTCTGCCTCGGACGGCACATTTGAGAGCGTATTCATTTATTTCCCGTTGGCAAACTATGTTGCCGCTATGTTGGCGTTAAACTATGTTTTAAAACTAATTAAAACTAATTTGCGATTCTTTCGCTTTCCTGCGCGTTTGTGCACGCTATGGCGATTTCTTTACCAAACTCCGCAAGCCGTTCGCTTTGGACCAAACCATTTCATGTAAATAGAGGGGGGGGGGGGGTTGTCACCGTACTCGCAAGCCGTTCGCTTTGGACCAAACCATTTCATGTAAATAGAGGGGGGGGGGGATTGTCACCGTACTCGCAAGCCGTTCGCTTTGGACCAAACCATTTCATGTAAATAGAGGGGGGGGATTGTCACCGTACTCGCAAGCCGTTCGCTTTGGCTTTGCGAATGGACCAAACCATTTCATGTAAATAGAGGGGGGGGATATAATTTTAGATATATATATAGTACGGGCATGCCCTAGTATATATAAATATAATATAATGTACAATGTAATAAAAAGGTAGTGTCGATTTTTAACATTCCTAAATTAGTACTTGTAGATAGGACAGCCAGCTTAACATTCTTTCAGAAAGGAAAACATGGTTGGTTATTGGGTTTTGTGTTACGCCTCCTTTTCTTCTTGTGTATGTCCCATTCCCCCGTACCCTTTGATAATAATACAATATGAGTTTTTCTTCCAAGGAACGTCAACACAGGAGGAGGCCATTAGGCCCATGAAGTCTGCACAATGATTGCCAACCTATGGCTGTTTGTCAATACCCTGTCCTGCAGCACATACTATTTTTTAGGTCTTTGGTATGACTAGGCCAGGGTTAGAATCGTCGACCTCCACGCAGACTCAGAACAGACGCTCCAACCATTACGCCACCGAGTCCGGTGAACCTGCTGCCCTTTGTCTTTCATTTCCTCCATGAGCCTCGACCCTTGTATACAAAAGCCGACTTCATGACAACGCCATCTTGGAAGCACCAGGATGATGATTTTTGTCGGGTAGAGAAAATCTCAAACTATAGACAACTCAGAATCCGACCACTGAACCATCCTGTTATCCCGGTTGGAGCTTTGACAGTTTGCATCCTTCCCCAATTCTCCCCTTATATTGCTCTTAACTTCCTGGACAACAAACTTCTCGCCATCTCAAGACATAACCTCTGCGCAAACCAATGAAACTCCCGCTATTACTGAGCTTAGGATATATTCCAGGCAAGGCTTGTTTGTAGACAGATCTTCTGTCGACTCGACACTGACGGCTAGTTATCTCGGATCCAGGCAGACTTTCGCCTTAATGGACATTTTACTGCGGCCTGCTGATTTCCAAGCAACACGTGTCTGCGTTGTCAGATTTCAAAGAAGCACTTTTCCTGCATTCCCGATGTACTGAATTAAATATACGCTGCACTTTGTCAGCAGGGTGTCTCGATAACTGCCACACTTTTTAAGCTCGTACGACAGGACAGCTTTTGACGATTTTCTCACTCAAAACACGACTTGTACAAATGAAACTGATTAATAAACTGGATCGGTTTGAATATCGTTATGAAAGAAAACCAAACTTCACATTCCTATCTTTGTTATAGAATGTGCCCTCTCCCCCAGCACAATAAGGGAACTCGCCCCCATGAAGGGTGATGTTACCCCTGAACCCCTAGCAGTCATTGTACGCCCCGAAGCAACCGAAAACCGAAGGAAGATTGTTATAAATGACGAAGCTGTCAAAACTAAGGAGGTTTGTTATAATGGAAAAGCTGTCACACCGAGTCTAGTCTATTATAATGAGCAAAGCTGTCCAAACAGGGATCTTGTACGACGTCACAATTACACGACGTCTGTGTCCATGGTAACGAGATGTGTCCGATTTAGAGGCACATACACATCCTTTAGGCTTTAGCTTTAAAATAAACAAATCAATCAATGAACATCCCTGTTTGTGAATGAAAGACGCCATCGGATTCCCGTTTGATTTTTATATTGTGCTCTTTATTGCATATTCTCCGGAGCAATCCTATGCCAGGCTCAATAGTTTACGTTTTGTATCTCACTGACAGGTCGGATCTGGATTCGAACCTGAACCAAAATGGAAATGGCTTGTTATTGTCGCCGAACCAACTCATCCACCAAGTTTTGTCATAATCTGTCCACATTTAAAAAAAAAAGAAAAAAAAAAAAGAAGATATATATGTATATATATAATGCTTTACATCGTTTTTATCCCAATCCCTCAATGATGAAGAATCACTTGAAAAAAAATAAAACATTCTCGAATCCAGACCTTCACCAAAATCTTCACAAATGATTCATATTTGTCAACACCAAACCTGTCCACATCGTCTCGTCCGAATCACGTCCTCAACTTTTTGAGATATCGTGCTCTATATTAGGTGTACCAGAAAGTTATGTCGTTTTAAGCTGTGTATTCCTCTTTGAAAAACGACATTACATTCTGGTACACCTCATATATATTGTCGTGTTCACCAGGGGATTAAGATCCCAAAAGGTGATGGGTGGTCGATCGAGCTTAAACTCCTAGGCATTCAATCAAACAATGGCGGCTCTTCTCTAAACGCGTGGGAGTGGAGGGTGACGAAGTTTACCTGCACGGTTTCCACTGGAGCGTCCTCGAACCACGATAATCAAGCAAGACCGACATGGAATTAAAATGCAACAAATAAACAGGTTTAATTAAAATAATGCCAGGGACAAGAAATGCATGGTAAAACTAAATTCCTAAATTGGGGCGTCCCCACACGGACTCATGGAAGAGACACAGGGAGAGATAAATGAAAATAAATGTGTAGCATTTGTGTGTACTCAGCTTTGAGCGGCCCACAAACCCAGTCAGCCCTCGAACGGGTCCCTGGTCCGTGCACGGGAAAACAGGCATTGGCGCACAGCTGCGTTCACCCCAGCCGCCGAGGTTTAGCACTCAGGCCCCAAGCTCCCCTCTCGCCGTCCGCTCCACAAAGCACCGCGGTCTCTCCGGTTCACTCGACACAGCACACAGCCATCACAAAGCCACAAACCAAGAGCGTCAGAGTCCACGAGCTGTGACTGCCAATGTCAGGACCAAGAGTGAGGAAGAGAAGAGGAGCACGAACTGCGACCGCCCACCACGCGGCCAGTACCAAGAGAAAGAAAATGCGACTGTTCACTTTAGACTTGGGACACAAAGACAGAGCAAAGGTGCGACTGCACGCTATGAAGGCCAGCCCGGAGAGAGAGAAAAATGTGTCTGCCTGCAATGAATGTCCCAATGCAAGAGAGTAAAATGGCGGCCGCTTTGCCTTTTTGTTCCCCGGTCTCAAACGTCATCTGATGACATCCGTGTGCTCTCCAATCAAAGAGTCCATCGTAGCAGTCCATCACCCTGACCAATCATCACCTCTCGGGCGGGGCCCCACGGCTCTGCCTGCTTGGTGTTGCGATGACGTGGCTGGCGGTGCCATGGGCAGCGTTCAATGTCTGAATCCTGATGGCTTTTATTTCAGTGTTATTAATTTAGGTGTGGAGTGCACAGCTGGTGTGGTGTGTGTCATAAGGAACAAGGGAAAAACCACAGAGGCGATTTACATACAGGGAATTATTCTTATACCTTAAATAATTAGCATAGCTCCACCCCTCGCATGGAGACAATTATACAACCTTGCCGGACACACGGAGCTGACTTAAGTTACAGGTTTCTTCTTATTCACGACAGTCGGAGCACACAACCTTATGGAATCCTACCTGGCCCTAAGGTATTTCATTACTACCCCCACAAACGTAACAATATATATTTATATGAATATATATATATATATATATGAATGTATATATATATATATATATATATATATATATATATATATATATATATATATATATATATATCGTCTTTATTTAGCCCTATCAAGTGGAATGGTGAAAAATCACTAAAATTGTCAGATCCAGAACAAGATCCAGATATTCACCAAAATCTAAACAATTCTTCCTTGTCACACTCCCAACCTGTCCACCAAATTTCGCCTGAATCCTCCACACCGTTTTGAGATATCCTGTTCACAGAAAAACAGACAGGTGGACACCCACACAGATGGGCAGACTGACAGATGGACAGGGGTGAAGACATATGAACTCTGTCCTGCTTCGATGGTGGAGGTAATACATGTTAAAGTTGTGATGCACAATGTTTGAAGACTACTTTACCAGTAATACCCTCCGCAGAACACAGAAGTTGCGGGAAAGAAGAGGAGAGGAAAAGCAAAGAATAAATATGAATAAGGAAATGGAGATCTCCTTTTTCGTTTTATTCCTGAAGATATATTTATTTAAATAGTCTGTCAAGCTGTCAACTCATTTGCTTAACAGTTGTAATTGCAAGTTTTTTGTTTTTTTAAAGAAACCTATAGATCGGTTTGTTTCGTTTTCCCATCTGAACACTGGGCTAATAGGGTTTTGAGCTTTGTTTCATATCCCATCCACTCTTTTGATTCTGTTGTTCACCTTGACCTTTCAGTTCACATAAAATGCAGGGATGTTTCCTGATGTATTTGTCCTACATGTGATTGCAGTGTATGGCTCAGCTCCTCCATGAGCCTCATTCGGTGTCAAAAATACCCGAATAAAATGTGTTACATTACGGTAACTTAACCTACCAAATGGGAGACATGAACTTAATCTGATCGACTTACTGTGGACATGAGCAATGCAAAGGATGAGGTGCATTTACAACATCAATGACGTCAATCAATGTCTCATTTTTCTTCATCCTAACACTTTACACCGTTTAAAATCACCACGTGCACTTTACTGTGCCTCGACAATTCCAAATCTTATATATAAAGGTCAGTTCCTGTCTGGGTCATAAACACCACCCATTCTACAGGCCACGCCTTCACCCTATCCTCCAGCATCAAAAGCACCGCCCATTAGTCAGGCCACGCCTTCACCCTGTCCTCCAGCATCACAAACACCACCCATTAGTCAGGCCACGCCTTCACCCTATCCTCCAGCATCAAAAGCACCACCCATTAGTCAGGCCTTGCCCTCACCCTATCCTCCAGCATCAAAAGCACCACCCATTAGTCAGGCCTTGCCTTCACCCTATCCTCCAGCTTCACAAGCACCACCCATTAGTCAGGCCACGCCTTCACCCAATCCTCCAGCTTTCCACACCTTTCCCTCCAGCGGGCTAGAAACGTGCCGCAAAAGCTACGGCACATTTTGGGACCTCAAACACAGCTACTTTGTGTCTACCGGACACAATGACGTGTTGCTTATAACTCAATTTTTGTTCACCAGAATTTGAGAGGGCTTGCAATGACTGTTACAAGCAAAAATGTATTATGTATGCACATAAGCAGTACCCTTCATATATATACTCCGGGTTAATTTTATTTTCTGGAGTGATCGAGGCAGCGGTCTGTTCCCTATACACCGCCCAAATAAAGGGATGTGTGAGAAGAATGGGCTGCATGCTTGGAACAAGATCGCCAATAGGGTGTGTACTCTGCTTTGGTATTGTTACGTGTGTGGGGGTAGGTAATGAAATACCTTAGTCGAGGTAGAATTGTATAGAGTAGTGTGCCCCGAATGTCACGAAGAAGAAGAACCTTCATATATTTAAGTCAGGACCGGATGTCCGTGTAAGCGTTATGTATCTCCATGCGAGGGTTGGAGCTATACTAATTAGTTAGGGCCTATGGATAAATTCCCAGTGTGTAATTACCCTTGTGATTTTTCCCTTTGTTCTTATAAAGCACACTCAGCTAGCCATGCGACCGGCCCATTATGAAAATAACATAATCGCCGACGGTACCCAGACACTACGACACCACCCAGCCGAAACTTCTCGATGGGTGCCAAATGTGGTTGTGAGGCCACGCCCCAAAGGCCGATTGGTTGGGACGATTCGACGGCGCTCGGTGATTGGACCACGGGGGACGTCAGAGAGAACGTTTGAGACAGTTGGAGAAAAAAGGGATAGCACCGCCATTTTCTCTCTATCTTGGTCCGGGCTCTGGGTACGAGCAGTTTCATTCGCTCTCTCTTTCTGTGCCTGGCTGCGTGGAAGGCGGACCCATTTTGCTCTCTCCCTGTGCCCTCGATGGGGGCGGCTGCATATGGAGCGGTGCGCGCTAGTAAAGGGAGTGGTGAAGCCCGGTGGGGAGGAGGAGGGAGTTTAGCCGTTGCTCCGCGGGTCGGTAGCTACTACGCGTGTGACTGCGTGCCATCTTGTACAGTTCCCGCACAATGGTTCCACGACCGGTCAAGGACGACAGGCGGAGTATCGGCCAATGCACCACACCAGTTTATCTTTACTTTATCATTCCTTGTGTCCGTATACAAGCCCGTGAGGAGGGTCCCTCATTTAGGAATTAGATTTTACCTTACCTTTCATTTTTGTTATCCTGGCATTTATTTTCATGAAACCATTATTTGTTGCATTTAATTTGTTGTATTGTTGATTTGCCTGTCTTGAACGTTTATTTGTAGTGGGGATCGTATAAACCCCACCACTCCCCTCCCCCCCCCCCCCCCCCCCCCCGTGTGCAGTCCGTCCGTGCGGGTAAGGACCTCTCTACCACCCACCACCCCCACGCATGCAAAATGTACCGCTATAGAGTTAAAGCTCGTTTGGTCATCTGTCGCCCTGAGGTCTTCACTATAGGGTAGACGCGACAGTATTAATAATCATAAAGATAATAATGTGACCAAGCCCCCCCCCCTCCCACCCACCTCTCCCAGTTGCTCCCTTTGGGAGCAGGTGTGTCAAGTGCTTAATAAACTAGGGTTCATAGACACGACACCCCACGCAGTGTTTAAGTGTATACTTCAATTTTAATAAAATAGTGATATTGAAGATCATTTTTAAAATCTGGAAGTTTAGCACTACTTAATTAGTCTTATACATCCTCCTTATACATTTTAATAAGATGACGTTGAGTCACAGTTGAGGAGATGGAGGCTTTATTGATCACCATAGAACACAGCGTCAATCAGCATCGACATAACCATATCAGTGGCCTCTTCTTCATCCTCTAGCATGCCACGCCCTCTCACACTATATATCGACATATAGCATGGTTCTTGGAAGTATTATTAAGGCGATTTGTGTTGCACAGTGTTCAAATATATAATTCAATTTAAATTAAGGTTTAAAGGTGTATAAATAAATTAATGCCAGATTTCACCGCCGTTTTACCCAATGGCTATTACATCACCCTCGATATAACATGTCACATTAGTTATTTGCGCCTGTTATTTGCATCCTTTATAACATCCTTAACTCTTATAGGTGTACCCGTGGGTATACCCATTCTGTACAGATGGGTTATGCCCAGGGGTACACTTATCTCGGGTTAGAAACAGTAAGTTTCCAGTTTGGAATGATTTTCAATCTTGGTCGACTGCCAGACGGACAGAGTAAAAAACATTATCTTACTCGTGTCTGCCCATGTGTGATTGGGACGAATTAAACGCCAAGGTACAGTAAAATGAGAAACCAATTTGAGTGAAAATATAACATTAAATTTAAATAAACTGTTCCTCTCATAAACTAACAATCATAAACCGATCAGATGGACAGACGGACGGATGTATATGACCCAATTGCTTAACCCCACTTTTTCCTTTGCGTGTGCGGTGTAAAGTCGTAAAACGTACTTTTCCACGGACGTGATAGGTTTGTTTTGTTTTACTTTGAGAAAATGATTCCTGCTATGAAATAAACTGGGAGAAGACCCTTACAGCTGTTCTCACATTGAGTTTCCTCATGATGTTGGAAAAGAATGCATGCTTATGCCTCAAACATTTTGAAAATATGAAAACATTTTGACCTCCGCCTCATCCAAAAATACAAACTAGAAAGCATCTGAAAATGAAAAGGCCATCCACGTCCGTTTGTATTCAGACGTCTTCTTCTTCTTCTTCTTCTTATTCT
Organism: Myxine glutinosa; assembly: GCF_964187855.1. Lineage (NCBI taxonomy): Eukaryota > Metazoa > Chordata > Myxini > Myxiniformes > Myxinidae > Myxine > Myxine glutinosa. The sequence goes on along the minus strand of NC_136266.1, from coordinate 24,214,383 downwards.
TCAGTATGCTCAAAATAATAAAAACTGTTTAAAAAAAATGCAAAATCAAAATTGGGGATTTTATGCAGCCTTGACCTTTGACCTTTTGATCTAAAAAAAAAGAATCAGCTTCTAGCTTTTGATTGGTGAACCAATTCTGTGACCCAATATGCAAATTCTTAAAATTTCAGGTCAATCGGATGAAAATTGATGATTTTAGGTGACGCTAACCTTTGACCTTTTGACCAAATTCTTTTAAACTTGCCTTCTCCATATTCTCATAAAGCTTTGTTGAAAATCTGATGACAAAATTCAAATGGTAAATTGAAATTTAAGGTCAATCGGATGAAAATTGATGATTTTAGGTGACGCTAACATTTGACCTTTTGACCAAATTCATTAAAACTTGCCTTCTCCATTTTCTCATAATAAAGCTTTGTTGAACATCTGATGACAAAACTCAAATGGTGAATTGAAATTTCAGGTCAATTGGATGAAAATTGATGAATTTAGGTGACCCTGACCTTTAACCTTTTGACCTTTTCACAAAATTAATTTTCCTTTCTCCAAATTATCATAATTAAGCTTTGGTGAAAATATGATGACAATAGCAGCTCAAATGGTTTAAAAAAAAGGTACGGCCCAGACAGACACACAGAAGTGATTACACAACCCCGTCTCCTGCTGTGCACGGGACGGGCTAAAAACGAAGAGAACAGTTATCTTTTGCAAAGAACGACTAACTCTTCGTAGGGTGGTTTAGATTATTGCACAAGTAGCCTGACAAGACATGCAGAGAGTGACCATTCTTTATCAGGACCAGTTCTTCCTCAAGGGCTAAGAGCACGTTTGTTCACAGTGAGATAGAATATTCATGCATGCGGCCTGGCACCTTTTAGTTCCACCTCTCTCTCCAGGATATGGTAGAGGCCAAAGCCCAAAGGATCATTGGCCTTACCTATTAAGAGAATGAGGCACGGTTCCTACTGAGCTCTCAGCGTAGACAGGTTGGTGACCTTATGGTCTTCCTCAATCTCTCACTCGGTCTTGCACCCTGCTCTTTCAGCTCTGCTCTCCAACCTCGGCGACATGAATGCATTCATCCAGTGACCCCTCTTTGTTTACCTTTCCAAAGTCCAGACTGCATGCTCATTTGAAACTCCTTTATCCCCAGCCTGTGGAATTACCTATCTGTGTCTGTTCTTTCTCACTCTTCCCAACGGTGCTTCAAGGTTGTAGCTCACTGCCATCTTGTGCCATTTCTCATTCTTTCTCATGATTAGTTTCTTCCTCGCTAATTCCCTCCCTGACGTGCTCATTTCTTCTCTTAGGTGATCCTTATGTCCCCACCGTCCACCTGCAACATTTGTCTTCTGATGTCATTTTAAACGCCCTCGTCATTTGTTATTTTTCTCCACTGTGAACCTCTATACCTTGTTAACAAAAGAAGAAACTGAAATGGAGATAACCAGTGAGCTGCAAGAATGATCGATTATTTGCTTATTTAAAGGAAATCTGTGGAACGAGATTCAGAGAATATATCACATTTTCAAAATCATTATTTGTCTTGTCATCTGTGGCCTCACTGCATTGTGTAGAGGTGGTGCATTTACCTTTGCTCTATCGGATCGGTGCTTCACAGGCCAGGTGTCGCACCTACATAGGAAAGGACTGACATCTTTGTGCCGAGCTTCACTCATGCAGGACCATCTCTTTGTGGTTTATTTAAGAGAGACATTTTGAATATCCCTCATACAATGGCTGCTTCTGGTATTTCATGAAGGGGAAAATGAGAGAAAGGAAATCGGCTTTCGTACCTGCGCCACAAAAGGTGACGGGGGTTATGGTTTCACACCTGTCTGTTTTTGTTAGTTACTTGCTGGAAAAATTCCGGCAAGTATGTTGGTTGGTTGGTTGGTTTGTCTGTCTGTCTGTCTGTTTGTCTGTCTCTTTGTCTGTCTGTCTGTTTGTGCGCAGTACTACGTCTACATCGTTGCACCTAGAATCGCCATACTTTACACACATATTTGTCTTGCTCTGGAATAGACTGTGCCCAAGGCCTCCATTATGACGTCATAATTCGATTAATTCGACAAGTACAAAACTTCATCCAATCAAGATGCAATTTCTTGAGCGCCATGTCGGCATAAACTGGTGGAGGGAAAAAATGATGACGTCATCGGTCACGTGGTTCGGCCGCCATCTTGGGAAAACCGAAAAATTTGCACCTCTATATCTCCGAAAATGCTGCATAGAAAAAATTGAGACATGGCTCATTGTAAAGAATTCTCCATGGGGAATAAAATATTGTTGTGGATCCGGGGGTCGGCGCTCCCCTTACCAAGGGGGGGTTAATCCCCTTGTCTTTTAAACTGGCCGATCCCCCAGCCCTGGAAATTATAACGCTCCTCTGCGGTCGAGATTGGCCAGGGTGATTGGTCAAGATGGATTCCCAAATACCTGCGTGCCAATCCCTCCGCGAAGCAGGGAAATAACTCCCACTCGAACCACGGACAGATGGAAATTGCCGAGCGGTTTAGCAATCCGCGATTCGAGCCTTTAGCAAAAAGACTAACCCGATCCTGAGCGGTTCTAATCGTGCCACGTATACTCAATTGAGAAATCACTAAAACGATCGGATGGAGAGGAAACCAAAAGGTAGGAAGAACAGAGATTTATTACGTACAAAAACCCAAAGAGGAAACGAAAGAAGGGAATGTAATAATAATAATAATAATAATAATAATGCATTTATTTTATATAGCGCTTTTCAGGGAGCCCAAAGACGCTTTGACAGAGTGCAAAACATAATGCATAGCAAAACATAAAAACAATTGCAAAAAACAAGAATCAATAGGGAAATATTCAAAGCAAAAAGGAGGGAGAAGGAGAAGAGATAGACTTCATTATGTACAAGGGAAGAAGAAGAAGCAGACACAGGGCAACCTTATCCAGTCTTAATTAACACGCCCAGGACAATACAAACAGACTTACACGAAAGGGGAATAGCAGGAAGGAAGGTCCAAGCAGATGGGCCAGCGTTGGCTCCGGCCCCGGTTCACGCTCCACTCCGGTCCACGCTTCACTTCGGTCCACGCTCCGGTTCCGCGACGAAACCCGGCAGGCAGCGTGGTGGGTATTGTCGGCGCGAGCGGACCTTACATGCAGGGGGGTTCATATATCGGGGAGGAATCGTGTCTCGTGCCTCTTGACTTTCCAATGGCCAACCCTCCAATGGCAGACTCCAACTCCAACCGACTCGTGTCTCTGGCTCGCTCTTGTCTCTGACTCGCCGACTCCCTCCCACTCAACTTCGTAAGTAGTCCCACGCGAGCGCTTATATAATAATAATAATAATAATAATTCATTTATTTTGTATAGCGCTTTTCCAGAAGCCCAAAGGCGCTTTGACAGAGTGGAAAACATAATGCATAACAATACATGAAAACAACAATTGCAAAAAGACAAGAATCAACAGGGAAATATTTAAAGCAAAAGGAGGGAGAAGGAGAAGAGATAGTCAGGGGTTAAATGCTGTGGGTTGAATGTTGAATGCAGTGTTGAACAGGTGGGTCTTTAGTGATGTTTTGAATGTGGTGAGTGAGGAGGAGTCTCTGATGGTGTGAGGTAGTGAGTTCCAGAGGGTGGGAGCAGCGATGGAGAAGGCCCTGTCCCCCCAGGATCTGAATTTGGTCCGGATGGAGGGGGTCAGGAGGGTGGTACCAGCAGAGCGGAGGTTGCGGGTGGGAGTGTGTCTGGAGAGGAGGTCAGCCAGGTAGGATGGGGCCAGGTTATGGAGGGCTTTGTATGTCAAGAGGAGGATTTTGCACTGGATTCTCTGGGGGATGGGGAGCCAGTGAAGCTTGTAAAGGACAGGGGTGATGTGGTCACGGGTCCGGGAATGGGTGAGTAGACGGGCAGCGGAGTTCTGAATGTATTGGAGTTTATTGGTGATTTTTGAGGGTGAACCATAGAGGAGGCTATTGCAGTAGTCCAGACGGGAGGTGATGAAGGCGTGGATGAGGGTTTCTGCAGCCGTGGAGGAGAGGGATGAGCGGAGAAGGGCAATGTTTTTCAGGTGAAAGAAGGCTGACTTTGTGATCTGTTTAGTGTATTTGTCGAAGGAAAGGGTTTGGTCAAAGATGACGCCAAGATTCCGGATGTGAGGGGAGGTGGATACTGGGATGCCGTCGATGTTGAGGGCAAAGTTATGAGTGGATTTTGTGAGCGTTTTTGGGCCAATGATGATTATTTCAGATTTATCACAGTTAAGCTTGAGGAAGTTGATTTGAAGCCAGGATTTTATTTCAGTGATGCAGTTTGTCAGGATAGAGTGGGTGTCGGTGGAGACGGACTTGGTGGAGATGAAAAGCTGGATGTCATCGGCGAAGCAGTGGAATTGGAGACCATGACGGCGGATTAAGTGACCGAGGGGGGACAGGTAAAGGATGAAGAGGAGGGGGCCAAGAACTGAACCTTGGGGGACACCTTGGGGGAGGGGAGCAGTGGGGGATTTGCAGTTATTGATGGAGATGAACTGGCGTCTGTCAGAGAGGTATGATTTAATCCAAGAGAAGGCAGTGCCGGTAACGTTAAAGGTGGATTCAAGTCGGGTGAGGAGGATGGTGTGATCGATGGTGTCAAAGGCAGCGCTGAGGTCGAGGAGGACGAGAATGTTGAGGTTGCCAGCGTCAGAGGAGAGGAGAAGGTCGTTGGTGATTTTGAGGAGAGCAGTTTCAGTACTGTGGTTGGAGCGGAATCCGGATTGGAATGTTTCATACAGGTTATTGGCAGAGAGATGATGATTGAGTTGAGTGGCTACAGCGCGTTCCAAAACTTTTGACAGAAAGGGTAGGTTGGAGATGGGTCTGAAGTTGTTTAGGGTGTCAGGGTTTAGACCAGGTTTTTTTAGAATGGGGGTAACAGCAGCAATTTTGAGGGAAGGTGGGACGATGCCTGTAGACAGGGAGGAGTTTATTGTTGCAATGATAAGTGGAGAGAGAGCAGGGAGGGAGGCCTTGACAAAGCTGGAGGGGATGGGGTCAAGAGTGCAGGTGGCAGTTTTCATTCCTATGAGGAGTTCAGAGAGGTCAGTAGGGGAGATTGGGGAGAACCGAGACAGGGGATGGCAGGACAAGGGGGGGCAGGTGGTTGGAGGAGGAGCGGGTGCGGCGGTGGTCAAGCTGTTGTAGATGTTGTCAATTTTGCGTTGGAAGAAAGAGAGGAAGGAGATGCAGTTGTCTACTGTGAATGACTGGGTGGTGGTGTTCAGGGGGCGGAGGAGTTTGTTTATTGTCGAGAAGAGTGCTTTTGGGTTTCCGGAGCCAGAGTGGATAATTTGAGAGTAGTAGGCGGAGCGGGCGTGGGAGAGGGCATCTTTGTAGTGTTGTAGGTGGTCCTTGTAGGCTTGGGAGTGAACTGTGAGACCCGTTTTATTGCTGAGTCTTTCAAGTTGGCGAGCACGAGTTTTCATCAGGCGGAGTTCAGGGGTAAACCAGGGAGCAGAATGGGTGAAAGAAACTGTTTTGGTTTTTACAGGCGCAAGCTGGTCAAGGCAGGAGGAGAGAGTGTGGTTGTAGTAGTCAGTGAGGTCGGAAGGGGTGTGGAGGTCAATGAAGGGAGAAGTGGACATTTTTTCAGAGAGGGTGGATGAGAATGAGGAAGGTGAAAGAGCGTTTAGCTTACGGAAGTTGATAGTGCGATAATGCCTTGGTGTTGGGGCGGGGATGTTGATGGTCAGAGTGATGGCTAAGTGGTCAGAGAGGGTGAGGTCGGAGCCAGAGAGATGGTGCAAATTTAATCCAGTGGAGCAGACAAGGTCCAAAATGTGACCACGGATATGGGTAGGAAAGTCGACATGTTGAGTGAGGTTAAAGCAGGTGAGTAAATCAGTGAAGTCAGTGGTTATTGTGGAGTCAGTGGAGTCCATGTGGATATTGAAGAAATCAAGGAGGAGGATTGAGGGGGAGAGGGAACATAGCTGGGTCAGAAAGTAGGAGAAGTCAGACAGGAATGATGGGTGTGGTTTGGGAGGGCGGTAGACGACAGCCATGACTGACTGCGTGCGACCAGAGAGTTTAAAAGCCAGGTGTTCAAATGATGGAGCAGATGAGATGGAGATGAGGTTGGTCTTGATGTCTTGACGGTGGATAACGGCAATTCCACCACCTCGGCCCTCCGAGCGTGGTTTATTGACGTAGGAATATCCATTGGGTGTGGTGAGGTTGAGTGTGTAGTAGTCCAGAGGTTGTTGCCAGGTTTCGGTGAGACAGAGAAAGTCCAGTTTGTTATCCAGATTCGCAAGAATATATGACGCGCTCGCGTATCAAGCCGCGTGCTTTTAGGACACACCCACTGGTGAGCTCGCCTCGGCTCTGGTTGGTCGCGAGGGCTCACCGACCCCGCCCTTAACAGGGCTACGCCTCGCTCTGATAACTCCTCCCCCTTCTTCTCCAGCTTGACCGCGTGGTTAATGGCGTCTTGAGCCAGGCAGCGAACACTACTGGCAAGCAAGGGATCACAATTTGGAGGGAGGCAAGCCGCAAAATGAATGGGATTGAACAAGGGGCCTAGGTTATTTGATTAATGCAACGCAGAGTCAAACTATTGGAAACAGAGCCTTACCTGAAACACATACTAATGAAATAACTGAAAGGTTCCTATGGTCTCCTTCGTGTTGCAATATGGACGAACTAGGGTGCGACCTTTGACCTTTGGAAGATGGGGATATTTACAGGGAATTATTTACAAGGCTTATTATTTTACAAAGTGAAGGTTCTAAAAACCGCAACATGTTAATGATGATGTCATGGGTGCCTCCATTATGACGTCATAATTCGACAAGTACAAAACTTCATCCGATCAAGATGAAATTTCTTGAGCATAATCTAAGAATAAATTAGTTCAGAAAACAAATAATGATGACGTCATCGGTCACGTGGTTCGGCCGCCATATTTTTAATTCCGGCAAGTCCTCGGTCTCTGACCGATTTCTAGTCTGTTTGTCCGCCTGTGAGCAGGATATCTCAAAACATTATGGACGAATCCGAATGAAATTTGGTTGACAGTTTGAGTGCTTGACAAGGACGAATTGATTCGAGTTTGATGAAGGTCCAAATCTGGATCCGGATATGAGAATCTTTTTTATTCCTAAGTGATTCTTCACCATTGAGTGATTGGGACAAAAACAACATACAGCATGATATTTCAAAAAGTTGTGGACGAGTTCTAACAAAACTTGGTGGATGAGTTGGGTAAGTGACAAGAACAATTGGTTAGATTTTGGTTCAGTTCCTGATCCAGATCCGGCCTATCGGAAGGATACAAATCGCAAACTGTTCAGCCTGTCGGAGGAACGCTCTCTACCAAGTGTCGTTCTAGTTTGATCTGCAATATATTATTCACTGCAACAACACTGATAAATTACCTTTCAGGAAACCTTCAATCTTAGTTACAAAGTTGAGTCTGCGTTACGTTTCGGCAGATTTTCAAAATGTTCTCTCTTTTCTTACCAACTTCCGTGATCCCAACTCAAATGGATGCCATTACCACTAGTAGTGTGAGTCAGTACTTGCCCTGATTCACACTCTCCCTATTTCCCATATTCTTCTTTCAATGGAAGGAATACTTTTTACTGTCGACCACGCTCAATGAACGATGAGAATTGTAGGACTAGAAATGGCCATTTGGCCCACCTCACCCATTGCACCACCCTCCCAATTCTCCCTTTGTCTCCAGCAACATGCAGACAACCACGTACATCACTTATCCCTAGACTACTCGCCAATGTACCCATATCTCTACACGTTTCTATACCTAATGCTTCAATATACCATCTCAGCGTCGTTTAAAATGTATGCACGGTATCCATACCTCGACCACCCTTACCATGTGTTAACATTTCTTTATGTAAAGTCTTCGTCTTGCATGTGGTGGTATTGATGCCAATGGGGAGCAATGAATGAACAGAAAAAAATGGGACAAAAGTGAAACAGTAGGATGACAACAAGCACATGTCCCACAGAAGAGGGAAAGGGATTGCGTAAGACAGGAAACGGTTAACACTCATTGTGTAAGTGGGAGAGATTGTGAAGTTACAGTGGGCAGCAGACTTCAAATTATGTAAGGAATAGCTAGAGACAACGAGCTCAGAAAGATAGTTCTGCAGATGAGAAAAAGAGGTTGCGTGAACACAATGGTGGTGAGCATCGATTTTAGACTTGCGAGAGAAACAAGGAAAGGGGCTATCATTACGAGCAACGTTGAGTGCAGAGTTGACAGGGCAGGGGAGGCAAGACCAAAACAGAGCAGGTAAAAGAAAAAAAAAACCTGCAAGGCCACCAACCTGCGTATCTTGAAAAATAATGAGACCCTGAGATTCCGTTTCCTGAAGGCAGATTCCAATGACACAGAGGGCCTGAGATTTCAGAGGCACAAGGATGGACATAGGAAACAGCAACTCTAGTCCATAGAACAGAGTCAAATGCCATGACGCTCCACAACTGCATTGTTTTCCAACATACCCCTCATCCCTTTCTTAAATATTAGTGTTATCTTTGTCACTTTCCAATAGGCAGTTACCAATGTTCAATTCTGTGGTATCTGCCCCCTTCATACTTTGGGATTTAAATGTTATGGCCGTAGAAATTTGTCATCCTTAGCTTATGTACTTTAATCCTTACTTCTTCCACTCTTACCCAGATCTCCTCTAACAGCCCACCCTAACTCCCATATGGTTTTAGTCTTTCATAAATGTAGCAAAATCACTATTTAACACACCTGTCACTCACTTTAACCGGAAACCAATATTCCTGTTCAGTCCCACTAGGAATGTACCTGCTCTTTCTCAAAATGCACTTTAAAATAGGAATTTTTAGTTTGCTTTGTCATACTCATAATCTCTTTTTGGCCTGTTCAGGTAATTTGTTCCTATATCTGTGCATAATCTGTGCATATCTGTGTTAACCCGTGCAGTTCAGTTGTTATCCGACGCAAAAGCCAAAAGCGGTGAATTTTGTTTTTGTATACAAAGTCGAGGCTCGTGTAAGAGCTAACACATAAAACACAAAAACATAAACAGAGACGCATAAAACATATAATAAAGGGAGCGGAAAACAAGAGGGGGGAGAGAGGGAAGAACAACAACAGTAGAGAACAGGGACATCGATAGATATGTGGAAGAGAGAGGGCTTGATGTGGGGGGGGGGGGGGGAGGGGGGCGTTGAGTACACGGTTGAGTACACGGTAGAAAATTTAAAAACTGACACATAAAACATACAATAAAGGGAGTGAGATACAAGATAGGGCGAGAGGGGGAAGCACACAAGTACAACATTTGAGAGCAAGGACATCGGGAGATCTGTGAGCGGTAGAGGGCTTGGGGGAGGTACAAAACACATGGACACTACTAGGACTTCCAGGAAAGAAGTCGATATTTCAAAAAAGTGGATCTGGGGTGAATTAACGGGGGTAGAAAAGATCAAGGTTTTCAAAGGGGGAAGATAAGAGATGGTGGCGAACGGCTGTTTTAAAGACCTGGAGGGTGGAGTGGGATTGAAGAGAGTGAGGGAGTTTGTTCCAGAGGCGGGAGAAAAGAGGAATGAAGGAGTGAAGGTGAGCAGAGAGTCTTGATTTTGGCAGTTTGACCATAAGAGGGTTGCAGGCAGATCTTGTGCGACCTGTAGGAATATTTGCGGGACAGAGCCCAGAGAGAGCTGGGGGGGCAAGGCCAGAGAGGAGTCAGTAGAAGACAGAAAGTCCACCAACCTGCTTGCGGTGAGAGAGTGAAAGGCCCTCAGAATCAGCTTCATCGCGGGAGATTGCAATGATCCTGAAAGCTTTGGTTTCTACAGCATAAGAGGAGAATGTTATATTTTGAACAGGAATCGGAACATAAATCGGAGAACAAACCTGTAGTTTAGCAGTACTTTGGCTCTGAATTCATCCCGATCGCACATGCGCAGGTGCAAATAACATACAGTCACGTGAAAAAGTAAGTACACCCCATGTAAAGTTTTGACGTTTTCAACATATTTCAACATACAACTATTTGATCTTCATTTCAACAATATTGACAGATAAAGGTGATATAATATAACAAATATCATGAAACATTTACATTTTGTAGTCCATTGTATAATTTAAATAAACATAAATGCATATTTCGCATGTGGAAAAAGTAAGTACACCCCTACATTTATCACTACTTCAAATACCTAAAATTAGAATCAGGTGCACCAGCTCAGGTGCAAATGATTAGAACACCGTTAGAGAGGATATTGGAGGAACCTGTCTCATTTAAACATCAGACATTTAGTTTGGTTTGCTCTTTGTTGTTGAGGTGTGTGGCGTCACCATGCCTAGATCAAAAGAGCTCTCTGAGGCCTTCAGAAAGAAGGTTATAGATGCCTACGAGTCTGGGAAGGGATTAAAAAAGATCTCCAAACAATTTGAAATCAATCATTCGACTGTCCGGAAGATCATCGACAAGTGGAGAGGATCCCAAACAACTGCCAACTTGTTCAGGCCAGGCCGCCCCAGCAAGTTCAGCCCGAGAGCAGACCGCAAGATGCTGAAAGAAGTCTCGAAGAACCCCAGAATGTCATCACGGGACCTACAGGTAGCTCTTGCCACTGTTGATGTCAAAGTGCACGAGTCTACCATTAGAAAGAGGCTGCACACATTTGATCTACATGGGAGGTGTGCCAGGAGGCAACCTTTGCTGTCCAGGAAGAACATCAGGGCAAGACTAAAGTTTGCCAATGAACACCTAGGCAAAGACCAGCACTTCTGGAACAATGTGCTCTGGACAGATGAGTCAAAGATAGAGCTAATTGGTCGCAGTACCAGAAGACATGTTTGGAGAAAAACAAAGATAGCATTTGACCACAAGAACCTGATACCAACTGTAAAGCATGGTAGTGGAAATATTATGGTTTGGGGCAGCTTCGCTGCATCAGGGCCTGGGCAGCTCACCATCATAGAATCCACTATGAATTCTTCATTGTACCAGAGGGTGCTTGAGGATAATGTGAGGCCATCTGTCGAAAAGTTGAAGCTCAACCGAAGGTGGACTTTGCAACATGACAATGATCCTAAACATACCAGTAAATCCACCAAGGAATGGCTGAAAAGAAAGAAATGGAGGGTTCTGGAATGGCCAAGTCAAAGCCCGGATCTAAATCCCATGGCGATGTTGTGGGGTGATTTGAAACGAGCTGTGCATGCAAGAAACCCCTCAAACATCGTACAGCTGAAAGAATTCTGCATGGAGGAGTGGGCAAAAATTTCTCCCAGTCGATGTCAGAGACTGGTAGACAGTTATAAGAAACGCCTACTTGAGGTTGTTTCTGCCAAAGGGGGCAATACCACCTATTAGAGCCAAGGGTGTACTTACTTTTTCCACATGCGAAATTTGCATTTATGTTTATTTAAATTATACAATGGACTACAAAATGTAAATGTTTCATGATATTTGTTATATTATATCACCTTTATCTATCAATATTGTTGAAATGAAGATCAAATAGCTGTATGTTGAAATATTTTGAAAAAGTCAAAACTTTACATGGGGTGTACTTACTTTTTCACGTGACTGTAGTTAGACGTAGTCGAATTCTCATATACTTACAGACAGTTTAAGTTAACCTTAGAATCACTATAGGTTACTCTATTGTGGTTTCTTTACTACAATAAGGATTTCCAGTAACTGAAGTGATTGCTGTTCTAATTGCACTAGTTTGCGGATAATTACTCTAGTAAAAGGATGCAGTGATATTATATTTTACTTTGTCTTCCTGTCTAGCGGTCAAACAAAATTGAAAATCATTCTAAACAGGAACCTTGCTATTTTAAAAGGATGTTATAAAGGACACAAGTAACAGGCATGAAAAACGAATGTAACGTGTTCGATAAGGTGGTGTAATAGACACCGCATCAACTGCGGTAGATTCCGGAATTAACTTTTTATACGACTTTTACAATCTTTATTTTAATTAAATTTAATTACACAACACAATTTAAGTACAATAACAAATCGCCTTCCTTCGGCTTCCAAAAACATCCAGTTTTTCATGACTTGAACATGATAAATAAGGTGGTGTATAAGACCGCTTCAACGGAAAACTCATCATCTTGTTTACGAATTTGTTAAACTTCCGGATTTTTTTATACAACCTTTAAAATCATTATTTTACTTCAATTGAATTATATACTTAAACAATGCGTGGGGTAAGATGTTCTACGAACTCTCTATTGGTACGCTCGCCAGAGGAGAGGGTATTTCATTTTGGTCCGCTTGTTTTTGTTTGTTTGTTTGTTTGTCCACACAGAATGAGTATGCTTTTCTCTGTAACTATTGGTCCAATTGACGTGAAAGTTTCACTATTGGAGCGCCTCCTCCTGTAGAATTTTTAATGATAATTATGACGTCTTAGATCACGTGGAATGGGCACCATCTTTGGAAAAACTGAAAAACTTTGCACCTCTATATCTCCGAAAGAGCTGCATGGAAAAAATTTAAACATGACTCATTGTCAAGTACTCCACATGCAGAACAACATAAATTAATGATAATGTCATCGGTGCCTTCATTATGACGTCATAATTAGACAAGTAGAACGCTTGATCCGATCAGTTTGAAATTTCTTGAGCATGATCTACACAAACATTGTATCAGAGAATTAAATTGATGATGTCATTTTTCACGTGGTTCGACAGCCATGTTGGATTGAACATATATCTACGTCGTCAAGAAACCGCACAAACACGTCCTGGCGAATCTCTGATTGCTCTTTCTTGTTTTAAATGCAATGAATGTCTTACTTATCCCAAACAATCCTTGTAAACCTCCATGCTGGATCACCGTACCTACCTGTTCTTTTACCTCTCTCAGATTGGCGTCCGGACAAGACATTCATGATTCCTTCAGTTACACCGGCATCTGTGGAAGAGGTTTTGCAAGTTACAATGATATCGCTTAAACCTCTTATGCGTCATAAAGAGGTAACATAATGCGCAGAAAGGGATTACAGCATTTTAAACAATTCCTTTAGTTTATTCACAAAATGAAGAATAAAATGTGACAAACGCGATCAAGGTGTGAGCACCTAAATAAGGACGCGTTTGAAGCACGAAGAAGTATGTCTGGTATAACTAAAAAAACAAGACAGGCAGTAAATTAGGTTCATCATAGATACTAATTAGCACTTCGCTGTAAAGTTAATAACAGTAAATGCAAAATCGAACACAACAGCTGACAGACATTGTCCAACTTTTGAAAAAAGTAACGATCCGCTTTGACTTAACGACTCGGAGCTCGCCATTAAAATTCCAAAGCCAGCTTGCAATTCCTGAACCGAAACTTTTTCATAACTCAGGCCGAAAGGATGCTAATGGCTTTGATTTGTTTTCATCATGATTGTGTCGATAGCACTGATCATCGAGTAGCCAGGGCAAGTGACTGATGTAGCCATATTTCTGGCAGAACATGTCACATCCTTGGCCTTTGGTGGCCTCGGGAACAGGAATGAAGGGATATCTTCGCATTCCTAGCAAAATATTACTTCCGACTCAGCATTATTCGTCACCTTTCACCTCTAACGCACAATCGTCCGTGTATTCATCGGACTCTACGTTTTCTGTGTACCTGAGTTAATATAGTGTTTTTAAAAAAAATAAAAAACGTGTACATCTTTCATGCATCCACACGTTTTACACACCACGCACACAAACCTCTTGTCCATCGAGCAATAAATTTCCACCTGCCTTCAACGTGCCATTATTTGACTCCTAAGCATGGAATCAATGCAGCGACCTTTAAAAAAATCGTTTGCTCCAACATCTTGGGGGGAAAAAAAATTACCTTTCAAAAGCCGTTTGGCAAGTCACAATTTTGGCTTTTATAGAAAGCTCCTGCCTCCTGAGCTTGCTTTCCGAGAGTCCTTATTCCACGACAAAAGCCACCACAATCAATGAGTATAGTTTTAGCATTCAAAATCGCACCAGCAGCATCTCCAAATCCTCTTCTGAACGATTTTGCAAGGTTCGTACTGTTGTCCGGATCATTTTTCATTGCATCGTCACGTCCTTTATGACTCATCATTTTATCACATTAGGTCCCCACGTGGTGTTACCATTAATTAAGCATTGACAATACTAAGTCTGAACTTAAAGATGTATTCACCCGATGGATGTTAAATAAGTTAAACAGATTTAATATAGAACAAGACTGAGTTATTAACTGTTCAGAGCCTTGTGCTGAGGTAGCTAGATTATCGTAGCTCTAGAAATGAATGGTCTACTGTACATTAATATAAATCTGTGTGGGAATACACAAACACACACACAGACATACATACACACACACAAACATATATATATATATATATATATATATATATATACACACACACCTACATACATACACACATACACACACCTACATACACACACCTACATACCTACACATACACACACAAACATATATGCACACACACATATATATACACACACACACACACACACACACACACACACACACACACCTACATACCGACACACACACACAAACATATATACACACACAAACACCCCTACATACATACATACACAAACATATACACACACACACACACACAAACATATACACACACACACACACACACACACACACACACACACACACACAAACATATACACACACACACACACACACAAACATATACACACACACATACACACACACACACTAACCTTTCTTGTCCCTCCAGGAACGGATGACACATCGTTCATTTTGAATAAAATTTGGAGGTTTGAGCCAAAACAATGGATGTTTTTCAGAAATTGGATGCAAGCAACTTGTAAGTGACGCTCGACAAAGAGAAGTTTCAATGGACCATAGGCCTACATATAAATTATATTAGAGCCACACAGTGAATTTGGCCATGAAAGTGAAGCCCAAAAGGCCTACTCTCGCAAAGTAAAGCATATTGGATTCTTTATTACAAAGAAGACAGATAACGTCTCATGAAAGGAAGTCTCCGCAATGCATCACCCTTTGGCAGCACAGCTCCTTCTGGGACTCGAAACGAGGAGCAGAAAGCTCGTACAGGTGAGCTCTCTCTCGTCTTACCACTGAGCTTTCCTGCTACCTGGCCTGCATTCACCCCAAGCTTGCGTGAGCTATTTCTCAATAAAACTAAATGAATGGACTTCAAATTGAACTACAAAGGACTGATCATGTTTACAGGTCACAAAAATGGCATTTATGGTTTTAGGTTTCGGTCTCAAGCGTCCTCCCAAAACTTAATAACGACTTCGTTCGAATCGTATTGCAGTAAATGCACTGAAAATGTTGTCCACGTCGGAGTAAAGGGCATTGTTTAATTTATCAGGTTTTAGCAGCACGTGTGATTTGGCACCAGCCTGTCCAAAAATTGATCACATGGGTGATGAGAAAAGCAAGGAATGATGTATTGGTTGTGCAAAAGGCGCACGTTTGTAAGCAGCCTTTTATCACCTTTGGCTTGGACTAGCAGGGGTCACAGAAATGGGTCAGTGCATGATCCATGCGTATACGATACAATATGCGCACCGTTTGGCCCTCCCGTGCGGACACGGGTCTCTAACCACCGTGCGGCTGGAAAATAGATAGAAAGAAAGGGCAAAAATATGAGATGAAAATACTGGAGGTGTTTTACTCACATTCCGGTCAATAGGTGAGAGGGAGAGATAGGGAAGGTTGTTTGTGCCTGTCCGTGGAGTTGACAGTAAACATTCGTATAGATTTGTCTTGCGTATGGGGTTTAGCTTGATCATCACCACCAGGTGATGCCATCACTCTCACCACTCAGTACCGTCTCTATCACAGGTACCCGCCGTTGCCCAGTGCTTTTATAATCACGATCGCATTTTGAAGAAATCCATTTTTTGGCCTAAAACACCATCCTGCAACCACTAGGGTCAGGGATCATTTAATATTACCTTTCACATAGTTACAAAGACCTGGGCACTAAAGAGCGATTTAAAAAATCTAACTTTTTATTTCAAACTTTTCAAAATATTTTTTGACAAAAACACACCCCGACAAACAGACAGACAAATAAATAAAAAATTCCCAAAAACTCCCTGACAAAGAGAAATTCAAATTTTTGGGCCAAAAACACTCCGACAGACATTTAAATTTTTTTTGCCAAAAACACCCCGACAAACAGATAGACAAATCTAAAATAGATTGCCAAAAACTCCCTGAATAGAAAAAAAAATTGGCAAAAACATTCTCCAACAGACTTTTTTTGCCAAAACACTCCCTGACAAACAGATAGACAAATCTAAAATAAATTGCCAAAAACTCCCTGAATAGAAAAAAAAATTGGCAAAAACATTCTCCAACAGACTTTTTTTGCCAAAACACTCCCTGACAAACAGATAGACAAATCTAAAATAAATTGCCAAAAACTCCCTGAATATAAAAAAAGATTGCCAAAAACATTCTCCAACAGACGAATTTTTTTAAAAAAAATCCCAAATCACTCCCCGACAGATAAATGAAATCTTTTTTTTGCCAAAAACACTCCCTGACAGTGATAGACAAATTCAAAATTTGTTTTGCCAAAAACACTTTCTAATAACAAACAGACAGACAAATTCAAAAACAATTTTGCCAACAACATTCTCCGACATAGACGAATTCAATATGTATTTTTTTCCCCAAAAACACTCCCTGATAGACAGATAGACAAATTCAAAATTTGTTTTGCCAAAAACGCTTTCTGACAAACAAACAGATAAATTCAAAAAAATGTTTGCCAAAAACACTCTCCGACAAACAGATAGACAAACCTCTCTTAAAGGAAAGATGCACGTAGTGGGCGAGGGGATGGGCAAATTGAGAAAAAGGAGCGAGGGAGGATGATAGGAGAGATAAAGGAGGGTAGGGGAGCATGAGAGGGGTGGGGAAAGAAAGGGAAAAAAGTTCGGTCGGACATAGGGGTGAATAGGAGGAAAGAGAAGGGGTATGTGTGGATTACACGGGGAGGTCGGGTTCAAATATCCTGCCATATTTACCTCCGCCACCAAAGGTGGATGGAGGTTATGTTTTCACCCCTGTCTGTCTGTTTGTTTGTGAACAAAATATCTCAAAAAGTTGTGGACGGATTCGGACGAAATTTGGCAGAGATGTCGTATATGTGACAAGGACCAAATGATTCGATTTTGATTTTGGTGAAGATTCGGATCCGGCTACTACAATTTTTAAAGTGATTCTTCACCATTGGGAGATAGGGCCAAAAACGATATAAAGCAAGATATCTCAAAACGTTGTGGACGGATTTGGATGAAACCTGGTGTACAGGTTGTGTGTCTGACAAGGACGATTCGATTCGATTTTGGAGAAGATCTGAATATGGATTCGGATATGGGGATTATTTAATTTTTTTGTGATTCTTAATTTGTAGATAGGACGAAAACCAACATATAGCAGGATGTCTCAAAAAGTTATGGATGGATTTGGACGTAACTTGTTAGACATGTTTTGTTTGTGACAAGGAAGAATCGATTCAATTTTGGTGAAGATTGGGATCCGGCTACTACAATTTTTAAAGTGATTCTTCACCACTGGGAGATCGGGCCAAAAACGATACATAGCAGGATATCTCAAAAGGTTGTGGAGGGATTCGGACAAACCTTCATGGACAGGTTGTGTGCGTGACAATAATTAAGTAGATTTGGTGAAGATCCAAATACGAGAATTTTTTAATTCTTCAAGTGATTCTTCACAACTGAGTGATAGGACCAAAAACGACATATGGCATATTTCAAAAGTTGTGGACAACTTATGACAAAACTGGCTGAGTTGATAAGAACAAGTCGATCAGATTTTGGTTCAGGTCCGAATCCGGATCCAACCTATCAGTGGGACACAAAATGTAAACTGTTCACCAGGTGGAGGTATGCTCTCTACTGAGTACCTGTCTCGTAGGTCGGATCAGAATTTTTTTGTTAGGGTTTGAGTGCAATACGTCAGAAACAGTCACTTTCTTCCATTAGAATCATTGTTGTTGCTTCAGCCATCATTGTGTCAGGCTGGCTGATGAAGAAAGAAGAACTACAATTTAGCGATTTCCCGATTTGGTACTGCACTTTAGCAATGTACAGTATTCTGGCGTTTTTATCAGTCTTATGGTTTATATAAAAAATGCTCGAAAATAAAAGGTTTGGCTTTTAAAGGTGTTGTGGAATCAAACTCAGACCTCTGGCAATAATTGAGGCTTCATTGAACTATTTCTCATGTCAATCCTACAACACAATAATTCAGTTTATTAGTTCCATATAAAGGCAATCAAAGCAAACAATCTCTTTCTAGTTCTTTGCAAGGTAGCCTTTACGTACCTGTTAAATCTCGGTGGTCTACAGCGCAGGGATACAGTGTGCCACCACTAGCGCACCAACGTATTTCATCACATAAGGCTTATGACTTCATTCCACAAGAGTAGGAGCTTTTCAGCACATCATTTTATACACATTTGATGGGGCGGCCATTTTTTTTACCGTGCCATCCCTCTTTTTGGAGTACCACCGCACTCCATGATGACTCCTTTCTTCTTCTCATTCTGGCTCCTTGCTTTTTCTATCTCAGAAATGAATGAATGCTATCTCACGGTCACTACCTCAAGCAAAAGGTCAGCAGCATCTCATTGGATATCTCAGAAGCCTTCATTACTGTCTGGCATCCAGCCTCGTCTTCAAACTTGTCCACCAATGGCATTCAGGAGCCCACTCGGTATCGGGCTGTGTAACTTCCTCCATGCACCCAAGCAATGTATTGCTCTGAATGGCATTCACCTACTCTTTCTTTGAAGAATGGCATCCTCAACTACATGGTATTGGGACTTACAACAGACCATTCGAAAATGCCCTCCACTCCTTTGCCAGTGTTGCCACAGCCTGCCCATTGGAGGAGTGAAGAATCTTCTTCATAAAGTGGGACACGGCTTTAGACAATAAAGGTGGTTCTCTCCTACCTATACTTCCGATCGTTGTTTTTTCCGTTTGCCAGTTTACTGCAAACTCCGCAATCTCGAACCTTCCCGAACAACAAAACCATAGCACATGAATTTTGAGGAGTCTGAGCATACCAAATTGACTGCACTGTTCCGTCCCTCAAACAACAACAACAACAACAACAACAACAACAACAACATGCATTTTAAGGCCATTTTCCCTGCTAGAGCGGGGGTTAGCCTTGCGGTCCCCATGACAATCTTCTCCATTTTGCCCTATTTTCTGCATCTCTCCTTGTTAACCCCCTGGCCTGCATTTCTTCTTCCACCATCTTTAGCCAAGTCTTTCTCGGTCTTCCCCGTCCTCTACTTCCTTCTACATTCATTTCCATCCCTCTTCTCAACCAGTCACTTTCATCCTTCCTCAACACATGACCAAACAATCTCAACCTGTTCCTCTTCACAGCATCAATCACAGGCTCTATTCCCATCATCTTTCGCAATTCATCATTTGTCTTCCTCTCTCTCAACGATACTCCGCACATCCACCGAACCATTCGCATTTCCACTCTTTCCAACCTTCGTTGCTGCTCTACGTTCATTACCCATGTCTAGCTCCCATAAATCATAACACTTCTCACACATGCAGCATACACCTTTCCCTTCAGCTTCAACGACACTCCCCTCCTCATCAGCACGCCACTCAGTTCCCGAAACTTCTTCCATGCACATCTCACTCTTGCAACCGTTGCCGAGTCTGATCCACCTTCTCCATTCAGCATATGTCCGAGGTAGCAAAATGTTTTCACACATTCCAGCTTCAGGCCATCTCCAAGATCCAACTCAACATTTCCTCCATCTGCAGCTCCCTCTGTGCACACCTTACATTTGAATGTAGCTGCCACACTGGTTAATGACCCTCTCAGACCACTACATTTTTGATGAACCCACTCAGCGCACATTGTACTTTGAATGGAGTTCACTCCGCCACCCTTCCTGCACACAGCACACGGCCACTTCCCAGTTCTTTCCACCTCACCACATGCTTTACCACTTGCGATCACCTTCGTCTTTCCTATATTCACCTTCAGACATTTTGTCTCCATACATTCCTTCCACTTGTTCATCTTTTCCTTCAGTCCATCCATACTTTCCGCAATCAACACCAGATCATCTGCATACAACAACTCCCATGGTAAACCCTCCTTTACGTTCTGAGCCAGCACCTCCATCACAGCTACAAATAGTAGTGGACTTAGTACCGACCCCTGATGCACTCCCACCTTCACCTCAAACTCACCACTGTTCCCGTCCTTTGTCCTTACAGCTGTGCGCGCTCTTTTGTACATTGCCATCACTACTCTGATCAACCATTCCTCCAATCCTAACTTCCTCAATGCCCATGTCAATACTTCGTGTGGAACCCTATCGAATGCTTTCTCCAGATCAACAAACCCAAGAAACAACTTCTTCCTCTTCTCCATGTACTTCTCCTGCATCTGCCTCACAATAAATAGCGTGTCTGTCGTTCCTCTTCCTGGCATAAATCCAAACTGCATTTCGTCGATCTTCACCTTCTTCCTTATCCTCCTCTCCAACACCCTTTCCAATACCTTCATTCCATGCTCCAATGACTTTATCGCTCGGTACAAGCCACACTCCAGAGGGTCACCTTTCCCCTTGTATTGAGGGACGAGGGTACTCAGTTCCCAATCCACTGGAATGCGGCCTTCTTTCACCACCAGATTACAGATCTCTGTCATTCTCTTCACACCCCAACTTCCTGCTGCCTTCAACATATCTCCCACAACTCCCGTCAGCCCTCCCGCTTTTCTACTCTTCATTGCTTTTATCGCTTCCTCAACTCCCTTCTCAGTTATCTTTTCTGCCGGTCCTAAAACTGGGTTACTCTCTATGTTGCCATCCCATTCATTCTCTGTATTCAACAGCATTTCCATATATCTTTTCCATCTTCCTTTAATTCCATCTGGGTCCACAACGATTTGTCCCACTTCATCCTTCAAGCAACTCACCCCCATCACATCACACCTCTCTTTCGCTATCTGCTTTGCAATCCTGAATACCGCTCTCTGACCTCTTCCGAATCCAAGCTTTCTCCGAACATTTTCCTACATGCCTCCTGCGCCTTTGCTACCTCTTTCTTTTCAGCCTTCTTGGCTGCCTTATAACTTTCATGCTCTGCTTTTTCTGCTCCCGTACCCTTCGCCTTCTGCCACTCCTTGAACTTCTTCCTCGTCTCGTCAATCCTCTTTCCAACTTCCTCATCCCACCACCATGTTTCCGAGTGCCTCGGTGGTCCTTTTGTCCAACCACAGACCTCACCA
This sequence comes from Myxine glutinosa, assembly GCF_964187855.1. Lineage (NCBI taxonomy): Eukaryota > Metazoa > Chordata > Myxini > Myxiniformes > Myxinidae > Myxine > Myxine glutinosa. The sequence continues at coordinate 24,193,061 of NC_136266.1, read as the reverse complement.
ACGGCTCCCAACAGACTAGCTTTCATTGACATCCAACCACTTTCAAGCTCAACCACATCATCCTCTACCCTACTCAGCCTCTCTTTTAATGCCTCCCTTACTGTCACCTCTTTCAACCTCCTCACCTTCATTCTCGGTTGGTACTTCACCCGCCGAGCTCTCCTCGCACCTTTCACCCTTATGTCGCAGACAACCAAGTGGTGCTGTGAAACAGCCTCCTCCCCCGGGATCACCTTTGTGTCCCGGAGGTGCCCCCTATCTCGCCTACGCACCATCAGGTAGTCAACGGTTGTCGTCGACCCACCGGACGTGTATGTAACAAGCTTATTATCCTCTTTCTGGAACTGAGTATTACAAATCAACAAATCAGCTCCATCAGCAAACTCCAAAATCCTTTCACCTTCTCCATTTCTCACACCATATCCCGTAACCCCCATGAACTCCCTCAAAACCGTCCATACTCTTTCCCAAATGTCCATTTAGGTCTCCTCCTACCACAACAACGTCCTCATCTTTTGCGTTTTCCATCAGCTTATCTATCGCACACCAGAACTTGTCCTTCTCTTCATCGCTCCGACCAACCTGCGGAGCATATCCCGAGATGACGTTCACCAAGAGCTTTCCAATCATCATTTTCACCATCATCAACCTATCACTCACTCTAGGCACACTCACCACACTGTCTACAAACTCCTCAGAAAACAGCACACCAACACCATTCACGCCCTCCGGACACCCTTGCCACATAAACTTGTATTTCTGTCCCTGCCTACCCTTCACTATTCTCACACCACTTCCCTTCCATCTCGTCTCTTGCACACAACATATGTCCACTCTTCTTCTGACCAATACTTCCACCACTTCTCCTGATCTCCCTGTCATTGTCCCTACATTCCATGTCCCAAACCTCAGAAACCGATCTCCACTTCGGGCTGTACCCTGCCCATATGTAGTTGTAATTGTCATGGTTCTCTTTTTGAGGCAATGTTTTTATGGCCGGATGCCCTTCCTGACGCCAACCCTCTTAGTCGCCTCTTACGACACGCAGGGATACAATGTACCTATTCTAACCAGGGTACACACCTCAAAATTGTTAAATATTCGAGAACTCTCAAATTTGGTAAAACTATAGACCAACTTTGGCATAAACCAGAGCTTAGTATATCCTGTAGTTTGCAAGAAATTCTCTCCTTACCTTACATATTGGTACATTACTATAATCACTACAATAATCATGACTTCCTCGTTCTCTGGTACCTGACTTGGCTATATTGAGTTATTACCTCCACCACCGAAGGTGGACTAAGGATGTGTTGTCGCCCCTGTATGTTTGTCTGTCTGTCTGTCTGTCTGTCTGTCTGTGAGCACGATATCTCAAAAAGTTATGGACAGATTCAGACGACATTTGGTGTACTGATTAAATGACGTTGGAGATTCGGATACGAATAATGTTTATTGATTCTTCACCATTGTTACAGTAGGTGGGGCCAAAAACGATATACAGTGTACAACGACAGCTACAACAATTGTGGAAGGCTTCGGGGGGAAAAAAAGGAGGTGGACAGGTTGGGTGTGTTACAAGGACAAATTGATTCGATTTTGGTGAAGATCCGGATACGGATACAATATATATATATTTTAAATTAATAAGTGGGTCTTCACCATTGAGTGAAAGGGCCCAAAAACAATATATAGCAGGATATCTTTAAAAGTTTTGGACTTAACGGAACGGAAGTTGGTGGACAGATTGGGTGTGTTACAAGGACGAATTGATTCGATTTTGGTGTAGATCCGGATCTGGATATGAAATTTTAATTATTTAAATGATCCATCATCATTCAGATAGGGCCAAAAATAATATATAGCACAATATCTCAAAAAGTTGTGGAAGGAGTTGTGGACAAAACCTGGTCGATGTGTTGGGTCGGTGACGAGAACGAGCCAATTTGATTTGGTGTGACAAGGACAAATGGTCCGGATCTAGATCCGATATATCAGTGGGATACAAAATGTAAATTGCTGAGCCTGGCGGAGGTATGCGCTCCACCGAGTGCCGTTCTAGTTACCCTCACCTGAGGAGAGGGTATTGCATTTGGGTCCGTTTGTTTGTTTGTTTGTCTGTCAGTTTCGCCGCACAGAATAAATATGATTTTCTCTGCAACCGTTGGTCCGATTGACAGGAAATTTTCACCATCGGTGCAACTCCACCTGCAGAATTTTTTAATGATAATTATGACGTAATAAGTCACGTGGTTCGGCCGCCATCTTGGCAAGACCGAAAAAAATTGCACCTCTATATCTCCGAAAGCGCTGAATAGAAAAAATTGAGATACGGCTCATTGTAAAGAACTCTCCATGGGGAATAAAATATGTTCATGATGATGTCATAGGTGCCTCCATTATGACGTCATAATTCGACAAGTACAAAACTTCATTCGATCAACGTGAAATTTATTGACCATAATCTAGGAATAAATTAATTTAGAAAAAAATAATGATGACGTCATCGGTCACGTGGTTCGGCCGCCATATTTGTTTTAACACAAAAGCCTTAAAAACCACTGAAAATACATCCTGGTGAGGGTTTGCTATCTCCGATTGCTCTTTCTTGTTAAATATGTTTCCTAGCAATGGTCTAATGAGCTTTGCTTCCCTCCTTTAGTACCTTTGGCCTTATCCACCTACTGACCCAAAGACCATTTTTTGAACGATACCACTGAGATCCTTTCGGTCCACAAACGAGGAAGTAAAATGTCACTGTAATGTGTTAACAAAACACAATCAGACCTGGGAATGAGCTTTGGATGAATGAGTGGAGTTGGATTCTGCTCGTCCCTGGAGTGTGAGCATACAGTAAATATACGCATATAGTAAGTAATGTCAGACTGCGGTTGGGAAAAGAGAGGAGAGCCATATAGTGTGAAGGTGGAGACTGCCTCTAATGAGGCAAATGTCGGGAAGTGAGCTCACAGGGCACGTGGGTATTGGCAGCTGCTGGCGGCAGCCTGGGACGGCATCGCCGGCTAATTAGACACCCTGGGCGAATCGATGAAGGGTCCTCCTTGGCAGAGTGGCAGCCCATAAATGATGAGGGCCTGCAGACTAGGACCACGGGCACACAGATTCGTTCTCGCTCGGATATGGAGAACACGCACCGATTACACGTGAAGGAACGCATTGCAAAATAGCGAGAATGAAGAGCCACCATTTTGAGGATTCCCAAATCCTCATTATGGCACATTTTTCTGTCACGGTAAACAGGAGTACCATCACAAACATGGACGACCGAGCTCTTTTTACTAAACATGCTGAGAGTAAGAGGCTTTGCCAACATCCCCTGGTGAAATCGTGCCTCCGGCGGATCGAAGGCTCTTTAGCAAAAGTCTGAGGTCCAGTTGGGCAATGGCGGGTGCAGCGGACTCGAGGGTACTCTCGAAGCACCAGATTGAGATCCTTGCAGAGCACCTCCCCACCCCGTTCGCCTCTCCCCCCCGAGTTGCCTCCGCCCAGCCTTCCTTCCTTTCCGGATCCCAGCGGAGGCTTTGTGCGACTTGGCAGCTGACTGACGGCGGCATCGCGACAGCCGATCGATGGAGCAACATAATGATGGCTATGATGGCGATGAGCTTTCCATCCATAGTCAGCAACGGGACTCGTGTGCGTCTAGGTGTCCCGTCGTCCCACCCAAGGCTGCTCTGCGTCGGGCCCTGTCGCGCACAGGTATAAAAGTACCTGAACGTAAGTCCAAAGTCCTGCGGGAGCTTCCTAAAAGCTCATTCGTCGGTCCGGTGACCGCGTCGTGCTCAGATCAACCGTGGTCTTGATGGTCTATCGCATCACGAGGGTGCCCTTCTTCAGGGTTTTCTGTCATTCCTTGCATTTTTTGCTAAACGGACTATTATTACCCATCTTGGTAAGAAAAATCGGAATGCGCATTTGCTTGATAACGATGATTTTTTAACAGCGGTAAATAAATTAATCCGTGGATATGCGGGGGCATAGTTCCGGTTCAGCATCGAAAATGCAAAAAAAGTTTCCCACAGGATGGTGCAGAGGTTAGGGCACCTGTCCTTGAGCCGTCTAGTCTGGGTTCGATTCCCTTCTGCTTCACAGGTGTGGCGTTGCATCAAAATCTGTGTGCCAATGCAATCAAATGGACGTCGAGGTCCACCTGCACCAATTTATTGTTGGTGGACGATCAAGATCCCACGTTGTCTTTCACAAGTAGTGAGCGAATTTTCCAGGGACACAAAATACTGCCCTGTTACTAAACTTTCAGAAGTCCAACCCTCGGGCAACGCATCCACGCTGGGCATCCAATGATGGACCAAATCATTAGATGTCCCTGCACAGATCTCCCGATGTCCCTGCTCTCAAATGTTGTACTTGTGTGCTTCCTCCTCTCTCCCCATCTTGTCTCCCGCTCCCTTTATTTCGTCTTATGTGTCCGTTTGTTTTTTTGTCATTAATGTTAGCTCTTACACGAACCCCGATCAACAACAACAAAAAAAACAATGCCCAGAGATGAGCTCACAACACGACTGGGAGAGGTAAAAGGAAGAAGAGGAAGAGCAACCTGTAGGAAGCATCAATCAACAGGGCATGGCAAATAATAGGTATTGTGACAACACCTAAAAACTGTAGGCCGATGATATTTGCGATCTTGAGTAAGACCATCATTGTGACATCACAAACTATCTTCGTGCTTCATAAAGGACACACACAAGGAACTTTGAAGCAGGAGGTGGCCATTCGGACCACAGTACCCAAAACCCAAAACCCAAACCCAAACCCAAAACCCAAACCCAAAAACCTGCCAATTCGGAACCCCAAAGAATCCAGCCAATATCCCAAAATTCCATCTCCTATGTGTCCAGATGAGGGACATACCCAATTCCTATTCGGAATCACAACACAGTAGACCAGTCGAGGAGGACCCGACCTCTGGCGGGTGAACAAAGTTCTACGTGTGCTCCGTGTTTTGCAGGGAGAAGATAAAAGAAGCTCAATTTGCCGCTCCTAATGTCTCTGGCACGAGTAGAGGCAAAGACAAAGGAACCGTTCCCTCCATTAGCGCCATCATATAAACGATGACATGGCGTCGTCGTTCCGCTCGTGACGTCACAGCGCAGTGGGCTTGCCCGGAGCAGAGACCGCCTCGACGGGGTCATCCCTCACCGTCCCGACGAACCCAAAACTTTTTTTTACAGCAAACGCAGGCAAACCGCCATGATTGATACTGATAGCTGTGATGATCGCGGCGGCAATAAACCTAATTAAAGCAATAAGACGGTGCTGCACCCAATTTAGTCACAGCCCGGACCGAGTGTAATGTATGGCCAGGCCAACTTTGAGCTTTCTTATCATTATTCTCCCTTGACTGGGTTGCGTGCTCGTTAGTGTCAGACCTTTTTTTATTAGGGATAATTATTGAAATAAATGTACGCAGCCTTGTGCCGGGAAGACGGATACAGCGCGCTCTCGTTAGTGCTTTACATATTTATCAGCGTTCGGCGGGGGGCCGGGGGGGGCATGAGGGGGGCACCTCGGCCGGGCGGCCCGCACGCCTTCCCCACCCCCGTCGTGTGCCGTGGCGGGGCCCCGGGCCGAGTCTCGCTAATTAATCAGGCGTCTCGAGCGGCGGGGCGGGGTCGGCCGCGGCCACAGGTAGAAGGGAGACGACGGGGGTACGCGCGCTTATTAAAGTGGCGGGAGATTTCGGTCGCCGGGTCGGCCCGCACGGCTTCGGAGGCGCGCCGGCATTAAGTGGACACGTAGTTACGAGGCGGGCCGATATCGTAAGCGATCTCTCTCGACGTGAAAAGCGCACAGGTAGAACGCTCTTCGTGGAACCCGCGTGCGGCGAGGCTTACCTGTCCGTTTAAGCGACGTCCGAATGCACGAACAAAGGAAGTTTCGAGTCGCATTGCGATCCGGTTTTTCACCTGATTCGAGTACGGTACCTAAGGTTTGCGCCATGGATATATATATATATATATATATATATATATATATATATATATATATATATATATATATATATATATATATATATATATATAGCCATCACTTTGAAGAACACGTGTTCAGGAAATGGAGCAAATGGCTCGTTCAAAGGAAGGGACTAAAAAAAAAATTAAATAAATAACATTTAAAAGCCCGACCGTTCCGAAAGGTGAACCAAAAATCACAACCACGTGACCGCTCACCCGACGACGATGCGCACGCAGACCGCCGCATGTCGGAGCACCCCCTCCTTTAAGCCGGCTGTCCATTTTGCTGCATTCGGCCACAAGATAAAAGACCAGACGGATGGACGATTCATAAATCCTGCACCCGCAAAGGCTTTATGATCATGACCCTAGAACAAGGGTTTACCCCCATATAACACCCGCGGGCATTGTTTACACCACAACGAGCCGCATAAATAACAACAAAGGTCTTGGCCATTGTAATCCTTTTGAAACAGGAAAAAGGCTCCGTTAATAAGAGTTCATAGTAGTTCGATTGAGCTAAACCTTTCAGAAACGACCGCGGGCCTTTCTTGTCGGCCATATTGAGAGACCCGAAGGTCCTGACGGTGCCCAGCAACACCCACCCCAACGGCGACCCCGTCGCGCCTCCCCAACCACGAACGATCTACAGCTGTCCTTGCCTATTCATTAGGAACAGCATGGCGGCGCCGAGCGAGCCAAGCCACGACGAAGCTTTCCTCCGTACCACCTCCCGCTTCGCCGCTTAATCACATTAATTACCGCCGCCCAATTAGGTGGCTCGTTCGGGAGCTTCGAGGGCGGGTCCACATTGGGCCCCGCCCACCCGCTGCTAAAACAGCTGGGGATGCCTCGCGCCTTTTGAACCCCCTGATGCAACCTTTCCCGCCACTCGGTCACGAAATCTCAACGGCAGGTAATTGTCCGGTATCTCGTGTTCACAGGTCGACGCACAGGTAGTGCGTACCTGCGGCTAACAGGTATGCTATTACAATAACCCCAAAACTCTGCAAACCCCAAAATGGTCTATTTATACAGCTTTTTTTTGTTCGACATTCCCGGAAATTTCGAGAAGACCTTAATGGACCCATCTCATCAAGATCATTCGACGATTCAGCATACGGAGACCATTAGCAGACCTTCTGTTTGAAGGATGTTAATTTTCCTTATTTCCTTCCTGGCTTCGCAACGACGAGCCCTTCGTTGCCAGAACCTGATGGGTTTTGCCATTTGCAATGAAGGACGGCTGCGATGAACTGATTGTACAGATCCGTCCAAAGCTGCGCGTTTTACTCTTTTAATGAGCACAGTGGAACAGGGCTTCCTGCCATCTGCCATGACTGCAGTCACAAGCTCCTCTGCCCTGGGTTTGTTTATTTATGTGGGAAGAGGAAGAGGACGAGGAGCTGGGGGCTTCATTTACGTTTGCACGAACTGTCTCCCAACCCCAACCGTGCAGCCGTACAGGTAGGTATAGGTATACCGATGATTCCCATAAACCTATCTAACCTGAGTTCAAATGTGGACACAGATATCCCTGTTTTACGTCCATCCGAGGGACGGCATCCTACCTGCACCTCACCAGGACGGCAGTTCATAGTCGGGGGTGAGATTGAAACCCAGTTGGGACTGCTCAAGGGGGCGTGTGCCTCCCTGACTACCTTTTGGGCACCCTCGCAGCCTCTACTGTGTCATTTGTGAAGTCGGCAAGTTATTGCCGGCACCCTGAGCAAATTACAAATTCCTTCGCTACCTCCAGAGTGCACTCCATCTGCAGCCACGTGATGCAAACGAAAGAAGAAGAAGAAGAAGCTGTGTTGGCGTTGAATGCAGTACCCTCACTAAACGGTGTGACCACAAATGTGCTTTTCCATGTTGGTCGATAATATTAATACCTACGGACCAGGAATAGAAACCTTAACGCAGATCTTACATTCCAACCGTTGTTCAATCAGGACTCCAACTGTAGCTTGGCCTAATAGCTTAGGGCCTTGAGTTGAGCCCCTTTTTCCCCCGGCCGAGTCATGTTTTGCATCTTGGGGAAGTCGTCAAAGTAGGAAGAAAATGTCTTCGTGTGTCTGCCTTTAAAAATGGTACATGCCGCTCAGAATTTTTAAAGGATAGAGCACGGACAAACAACATTAGGTTGGCAACCATTACGCAGGCTTGATGGGCCATTTGATCTCCTCCTGCGTTGAAGTGTCTTTTAAGGGAATATATTGAAAAGGTGGCCGGTCAACTCCGATCCCATGTCCAGAGCCGTGATACCGCACAGATGGAGTTTATTGGTACGACCGAGTATTCTGTCGATTGGTAATCATGCGACAGATCTTATATATGGCCAGCACACCATGTCACATGACCGAGGGCTTATCTATGCAACTGTTATGGTCTGTGACCTCTTATTTTCTTCTTCTTCCTCTTCTTCTTTAGTCTTCATCCCATCCCATCCCATCCCACTCTCCCCTCCTCCAAGAGTCTCTGACCTATGTGGTCTGCCCCAAGATTTGAGATCCTGTGATTGGCTGTTACGATCAGTGACTTCTTCTTCATGCCCCTGAGATTTGACTTACATGTTTTGAGCAACTATTTGAGAGCCTGTGATTGGCTGTGGGACGGAAGAGAACCAAGGGTAATGGGGTAAGTGAGGTTATTCGTGTATTGAGGAGTGTTTTTGATCTTTTGACTCAAAAAGCCGCAACGAGGTGATTTACCAGGCAAGAGCTTGAATGCCTGACGTTTTGAGATGTGATATGTCCAGCACCTCGGATGGTGGAGGAAAGTTGAGTAGTCACACCAGGAAAGCGCGGCAGCAACACACAGGCAGCCATAGAAGGCCTCATTCCCTGGCATGGGCTTGTGCTACACAGTGAGGCCAGGTCACCCCTCTGCGTGGTGGCGTGACCCCGTTGGTGAGTTCACCAAGGGTGAAACACTTTGAAGCTGTCACCTCGGAAGTCAGTGAGAACACAAAGCCATAGAGGGACTTCGGAGTGTGGATCGTTCCATCCGCCATCACCCTCGTGTCTGTACAGTGTACATTGGTGGCTACCTCCATTGCGGCGTCTCATGGTGCTGATCGTTCTGTCCTCCATCATCCTCGTGCCAGCCATTTGACTGCTGTCATTGAGGCATCACACTGGGAGTGAACTTGGCGACTCTGAGTAGGGATTAATACCAACACATGTTTCTTGTTCATGGGGGGGGGGGGGCAATAGGCCCATTGGTTTGACCTCATGTTTTTACCCCCCCCCCCCCCACCCCCCATAACCCCCCACTTATGTCATTGGAGGAATTGGGGGGGGGGGGGGGGTCAGAGGTACCCTTCTCACCTGAGCTATACAAAATAAATGAATTATTATTATTATTATTATTGTTGTGTCAAAGCCCCGATATCGGGTGGCATCTTGGTATTGTCCCCGTGGATTGAGGTGTGTCGGTTTATTGGACACCACTTTGCCACCCTGTCAAGGTTTAATTGAGATTTATTGCCCACCAGGCACGCAACGCCAACAGGATGTACCCAGGACTGGTTCCAACTGGTTTTAAGGGTTTGTGAGGGATTGAAGAGAGGACGTGGAGGCGTTTCTTCGCTGGAAGGTGCGAGAAATGGCTAAAGAGTAGAGTGTGGGAGATAACAATGACATAGATGGGACACCTATCCAATAGATTCGCAACACATATCGACTTAGATGCAATACAGTATGCGTAACTGAACAACTTCTATCTAACAACTATCCTTATGTGTTTTTTTTTTTTAACCTCCTGGAAGCCAAAACAATATATATATATATATATATATATATATATATAAATAAATATATATATTATATATATATATATATATAATATATATAATATATATATATATAATATAAATATATATATATACATACATACATACATATATTTCTGTCAGTTGATTGTTTGTTTGCCATTTGTATTACAGTGTACAAGAAAGTAGAAATAAATGAATGACATGTTTATCTAACCATTTATTCAGGGGAAAATTATTACGGAACTGTACCAAGCTGTTTTACTTGCAATTTTCAAAGTGCCCTCCCTCGTGATCGATGCACAATTGCAGCCGAGCAGGCACAGAGTGGCACACACGCTTGCAGAGTTCGATATCAATTTCCTCAAACTTTGCAGGGATTTGAGCCTTCAATTCCTGAATGGTACGAGGCTTTTCACGATAAACAAGGTCTTTCATGAACCCCCAAAGAAAGAAATCTGGAGGTGTAAAGTCTGGGGAGCGTGCCGGCCACTCGATCGGACCGCGGCGGCCGATCCACTTTCCGGGAAAGTTTTCATCAAGCCACTGACGAACATGACGTCCATAATGAGGTGGAGCTCCATCTTGCTGGAAATAACAGTCCTGATCTTGTACCCTGGGCGAAAAGAAGGTTTGCAGCATATCCAGGTAAATTTCTGCAGTGACAGATCCCTCAAACAAAAAGGGTCCAATTATCCCTAATGGAGATATGGCTGCCCAAACTGTCACACCAGGTAAATTTACCTCCTTCTCAACTGTCACTCTTGGGTTCTCCGCAGCCCAGTAGACACAATTGTGTCTGTTAATTGTGCCGTTAAGCTTAAAACATGCCTCATCTGACCACCAGATATTGTCTAGTATTGTGTCCTCTTCGTCAAGTTTAGCTAAGAACTCTTCGCAAAATTGAAGACGGCGGTCGTCATCCTCATCATGAAGGGCATGCAGTAAGCATGGAATGTAAGGTTTACAGTTTTTCTGGTAAGGGATATGGATAACACTTGATTGGCTCACTTCCAACTCTGCAGATAAACAGCGAGTTGACTTTTGCGGACTTTGTTCCAGTCTCCTGATGGCTTCTTCAGCCTTAGCTACATTCGTTGCCGTTTTCGGACGACCGGACTTCTTTGCAGTGGCTACCGACCCTGTTGCTTCAAATTTCTCGACAATCGATCGTATGTTTCTTCCCTTGGGTGGGTTAATATCGAATTCCTGTGCCAAACGGCGTGCCGCCATCGTTGGTTGTTCATTACATTTGTAGTAATGTTTCACCGCCGCAATGCGTTGATTCATTGAAAGGTAATTCATGGTTCAATTTGGTGCAAATTCAGTAACTTTCCTAACTCTCAGCAATAACCTGCAATACAAAAACAAAAATAAATAAATTAAGAAAATTAATAACCTGCAAGACAAGCTGCAAGTGTGGTCACCAGCTGCGACGTGTAGAATCATGAGGAATGTTGTCTTTGTTGCTAAATTTATTCTGGTTTCTTCAAACAAATCGCAATTTTAATCCGCGATGTTCTTACCTCATACCAACGCACGTCCGAGTGTATGCACATGCGCTAGTCAAAAAGGCACCCCAACAACAACAACGCGGTCCTCTCATAGAGTTGCTCGTCACAGCTAAAAACGGCGAATGCTGAACCATGAACCAATAAATTTCACATTCCTGTGCCACCTTCAGTCGAACGTCAGGCATTGGCAGCAGGTTCGTGAAGGACTTGCACAAAAAACGTACCCAGTGTGAATGTTGTTATGTCCAGTCAATGGCGAAACTGCAAATGTGGAATCCGCGAATGTCATGGATGGAAACCCTTACGTGTCCCATTGTCATGTGACCAGATCCTCAGCTCTAATTGGTGGACATTTGTGAGGGACATAATACGGACATACAAACGCTCTTTTAGACGGTATTGCCCTATGGGCTACGCCGTAAAAATGTTGGCGATTGGACAGATCATCAAATCACTTTCCAATGTAAAGCAAAATACTTCTGATGGGAGTTAGTATTTGAGGAGTGATCAGTAAGTTGTAGGCCTGAGTAGGCAAGCAAACTGTAGTGTCTGTAATTAGGCCATGGGCTCCCATACTCTTTCCGAAGAACATTGTAGGATCTTTAACGTCCATAAACTAATGCCGACTGATGGGACGGCCAGCTTAACGCCCACCAACCAATGCTGACAGATGGGACGGCCAGCTTAACGCCCATCAACCAATGCTGACAGAGCGGAATAATATAATCTAATAATAATATATAAAAATAATATAATATAATATAATTGGAGCGCCAGCACCTTCACTTTTTCCCCTCAAACACGTCTACATCATACGTCACACGTCATACGTCATATGTCATGGCTAACATGACACGTGATCCTGGACGTCGCTAATTGGGCTCGTACGGCGCCGCGAGACATCTGGATCTGATCAAAGCGTGAGAAATAAACGCCCAACAGTTACACCCCTCCATCCCTTGGGCCAATGGGCGATCTCCATGTTACAGAGTGCACATATTAAACCTCCTTATACAAGATAAGAGATCTACGCAGCAACACCAGAACACGGATTTATTTCGCGACTGGTGCGGTCGCCCCCTCCGCCCCTCCATCACTACACCACTGCACACGCATACACGGATATATTGATGAGACAAACACTTAACACAGCCACTGAGCTTGAGGGAAGTGCCATCCTTACCCACTTCCCGCGATACTCTGGGTACCAGCGACGTCATAACAATGGCGCCGCTTTTCTTACCGTACTTAGCAGGGCATTTCCTCAAGAGGAATTTCCTTCTCCCCATGGATGCCAACTAATGGGGATTGTCCATGCTCCATCCTTTTCAAGTGAGAAAGCAGCACGTACCATTTTTAAAGTCTTTGGTATGACTTGAACTGCTCCAAATCAGATGGGTGTTTTTTTAGGAGACGCCATCTCCTTACTGGATGGCCGTTGGCTCCCTACGTGAGCCTTAGTATAGTATTGTGGTGGACACAAGCAAGAGGACACTAATTCAACGCACCAGCAGGTGGCACGAACGTCCAGGCGGGGAACTGGAAGGCATGCCCCGCCTATCGACCGATCGGCCACGCCCGGGGACTCGGCATGGCCCCGGCACATATATGCGGGCTCCAAGCTCGAGCCCGCCCAGGGCTACAGTTTGAGCTTTCTTAATAAAGACTCTTTTGGTTATCAAACGTGCTGTGGCCTACCTCTTTGGCAAGCATGTTGTGTACGTAGCACCACACTTCAGTATACGTTAAGCTAGACTCTTATCAAATGTCATGCTTTTCTCTCAAAGTTCACAATTGCTTAACATGATGTCATATATCTGCCCCAAACCATCAACACCTGGAAATAATGTCATGGGTTCGGTTGGTGGAGGTCGATAAATATTTCCGGTATTAATTAAATATTGCCGATATAGGGTCGATATAGGGGATCTTCTCGGACCCACTTTCCAGTCGGTGTCCCTGATGCCGAGCCGCAGATAACCCCCGTAGCACACGAGTTGCTAAGCAACTACATCTGCAATCTGAAACGCTTAATTTAGGTAGGGTCCAGTGTCCAAATCCCACTTTACCCTCCCGGCAAATTAATCACTCCAGATAAGGCCTGTGCTTCCGAACGCCCCACTGCTGTCAATCATGACGAGCCGAGTGGTACTGCAAGTGGAGTGTTGGCTAATCTCTGACCATAAAGAAACTCCCTGTCACTATCACACACTATTGTCCAACCAATGGAAAGAGACAATCTGGCAGTTTGGAAAGCAATTTATCAAGGAATTAGCAAAGGCACAAATTTACAAGGCAAAACAGTGTCACAAGATAAAATATGTTCCCACAAAGTAGATTATCCCTCTTATTCCGTCGTCTTACCACAACTTTCTACACACCCAGCTGCCTCAAGTATACGAGAAGAAGAAGAGAAGAAAGGTTGACAGACAGAGAAGCAAAGTAGGTAGGGTATGGTGTCGACACCAGTCTCACCAACACATAAGCCGGACGGCTCACGTGGTAACGAACAGGGTGTGTGGTGCAGGTGAGTGAGAAGTGCAGGTGAGATGTGTGGTGTGTGTGGTTGTGTGTAGTAGTGCGAATTCTGAAAAGAACTGTTGTGGACTCGTTTGACACGCCGCAAAACCAGGTCGAGTCAATGAGGTGTTCATGCCGGAAGGTCCAAAGATTTAAGATGTGTGTGAAGACGTATATGAAGAGGAGTTAGTTCTGAGGAGAATCTCTGTTGATTCTCTTGATGCTCGAGAATTTTATGATTGGTTTTCATGAAATCAGCACAGTTGGTATTGTCGGTGCTTACCTACTATGGAGCTGCGGAAGAAAGCATATAGGAGGTATAGGAGGTAACTACACCTGGCAGCTTACGTCTCCGCACCCGTTCCGCTTTGGCGTGGCCCACCTCACACTCGATCACCAACCAACTCTGAACTCCGCGGACTGCTTTGCTGAATTTCTCTACTGAGTTCTTCTGTACTGAACGGACACTCGGAAACTGAAAAATTCCTGGACTATGCATTACTGAACTCTCTCTTAGTTGTTAAACTCAATGCCTCCATTATATTGCACAACACATGATGTGTTTTCATGTGGAGGGAGGTATACATGGAAGAGTGGACAAGGCACAGGCTAAATTGGCAGAAGTGCTTTATCTGAATCTAATTATCTGTATCTATTTATTTTTCCAAGTAACAATGACAATTGTAAACCCTCATGAGAAAAGGGTATGAAAAATATACGGAAGGAAATTAAGGGGTCTCCACTGCACACATCCAAAGAGAAACTGTGAACATGATCAGAACAGGTCCATTGTCTCGCCTAAGTACCATGGCTTTAAACACCTCCCTTTGGGAGTTCAGCTTGTGGATTTTCACACAAAAGGGATGTGTTAACTTTATTGGGATATAAACAACCGGCTGCCCTTTGGGAGTCAGTGTGACAACACCTGTTTTGGCTGACCTGTGACGTCACATAGGCCTACATAGTGTTTTCTAACGTTTCTGCTGGCAAATTCATTCCATAGAATACAAAGTCCTGGATTTCATCATATAAGCTTTTCCAAAGACCATTCACGAAAAGAATCCTCTTTCACCATGCAGAGTGCAAAATCTTCCTAAATCAGTTGTTTGTGTGACCGAAGCCGAAAGACTGCTGTTTATGTGACGTTGGCCGGATATCTCAGTTTGAGTGTGGTCAAGTTATCTTGTCTTGGTTAAATTTCCAGTGATGGACTGAACCAAAAAAATGAACTTCAAGAAAGGGATGCTGTGTGTCACACTGTAACTACAGGTAAGTCACATTGTAACGAGGCAGATCATTAAGACACTACCTTCCAGAGTAGAACATAAGACAAACTGTCGCATTTGCATATAGATGGTGGACATAAAAATCCCTGTGATATTTTTCAAAAAAGTAGTCCATAGTGTGTTGGTAACTTAGTCAAATTCCCTGCTCGGGGTTAGCTGCATTATTCCCACGACCTGCAGGAGGGGGGGAGTAATGGGGTGCAATTATGGAAGAGGTGTCGGTTCCCTTTTTAATGTTATTAGCCCCCGTTGGACTTAGTCCGAAACAGGGGCTTATGGATTAGGTCTCCTCTGTCTTAGTGAACCAATTCTGTGACTGGACATGCAAATTCTTTAAATTTCAGGTCAATCGGGTGAAAATTGGTGATTTACGCAACCTTGACCTCTGACCTTTTGATCTAAAAAAAACAACAACAAACGATCAGCTTCTAGCTTTTGATTGGTGGACCAAGTGACCCAATATGCAAATTCTTAAAATTTCAGGTGAAATCGGATGAAAATTGACGATTTTATGTGATGCTGACCTTTGACCTTTTGACAAAATTATTAATTTGCCTTCTCTGTATTATCATAATAAAGCTTTGCTGATACTTTGATGAGAAAACTCAAATGATAAATTTAAATTTCTGGTCAATTGGAAGAAAATTGATGAATTTATGTGACGCTGAGCATTGACCTTTTCACCTTTTCACCAAATTATTAATTTACCTCCTCCGTATTATAATAATAAAGCCTTGGTGAAAATTTGATGACAATAGCTCAAATGGTAAAAAAAAAAGTTAGAGCCCAGGCAGACACACACACACAGACACACACACATAGACACACAAACAGACACATACACAGACACACACAGACACACACACAGACACATATACAGACACATATACAGACACACACAGACAGACACACAGACACATACACACACACAGGCACACACACAGACACACACATACAAACACACACAAACACAAACACACAGACACATATACAGACACATATACAGACATACACACAGACACACACACACAGACACACAGACACACACACACACACAAACACACAAACACACACAGACACACACACACACAGACAGAGACACACACAGAGGTGATTACAAAACCCAGTCTCCTGCTGCGCACGGGTCGGGCTAATGAATAATAATCAAGACACCTTGACAGAGCCACAGTAGGTGCGTCATAATGCTTAGTTGTCAATTTTCTGAAGTCTGCACACACTCGGTTTTGAAACGCTGTCAGATGACCAGAAAAGACAACTTGTAAGGGAAAACTTCGCTGCATTTGCTAAATACAAACCTGAGACGTATTTAACAACCTGCTACTGGATACAAATCAGTGTCATAATCATGAAGGAGAAGGAAAACACGAGTCCCAGCACTCGAAACAAGCAAACAATCCTAATCCGTATAAATTATTATAAACATCTCCTTTAGCTGGAAAACTATTGGCCAGTTTTTGGGGCCATTAGAGACAATCAAGAAATTATGAGTTCTGGAGGAATTGAGTAAAGACTCGACAGAGAGGAAAGTGGAGCAATAATGTCCTTTTGATAACACGTCCACAAATGTGCAAAATTCATGGATACTTTTCAGGGACTACATTTGGTAGCAGCGACCGTTCAGCAATACAAAAAAGCAAGTGCATAGCTACATTTTCAAGCATGACGAGTACCTGAAACAATCTGGTATGTACTACTTCGGATGCAGGTGCTCCCCATCTTGTCTACCGCTCCCCTTATGATATGTTTTATGTGTCTGTTTGATTTTTTTGTGTGATTAATGTTAGCTCTTTCACGAGCCTCGATCTTATATACAAAAAAGAAAAAGAAAAAGACATTCCAAAGAAATACTTGGAAAGACATCCTAAAATTCCTACGTTGTTGGCAAATGTGCATCAGCCTTGGCAGGGAGTATGTTACAATAATGTACAGAAATGGAGGCACAGGAGGCCAATTAGCCCATCATGCCTGTGCCATAACCATAACCAATTATAAAACAGGCCTATTCATTATCAGATAACTGAACATTTAATGGTGGATATGACATGAATTGACTTAAGGTAGAATACACTGTTTTATTCATTACTAGCAGGGGTACCTGGCTTTGCCCGGTGCTGTTCTAATTATTTTGGCGTTTTGAAGAATTTTTTTTTTGGTATACAGAATCGAGGCTCGTGGAAGAGCAAACACATTAAACATGAAAACATGCACGGACACATGAAACATACAATAAAGGGAGCGGGAGACAAGAGTGGGAGAGAGAAGGAAGCACACAAGCGCAACAACAGAGAACACGGACATCGGGAGATCTGTGGGAGGGAGGAGGAATGGGCGGAGGAGGCATGGGAAGGGGGGGGGGGGGTGGGAGAGGTATAAAACACATGGACACTCCTAGGACTCCCAGGAAAGAAGTCGGTATTTCAAAAAAGTGGATCTGGGGTGAATTAACGGGGGTAGAAAAGATCAAGGTTTTGGATGGGGGAAGAATAAGAGATGATGGTGAACAGCTGTTTTGAAGACCTGGAGGGAGGAGAGGGATTGAAGAGAGTGCAGGAGTTTGTTCCAGAGGCGGGGAAAAAGAGGAATGAAAGAGTGAAGGTGAGCAGAGAGTCTTGATTTGGGTAGTTTAACCATAAGAGGGTTGCTGATAGATCTTGTGTGTCCTGAAGGAATATTTAGGGGGCAGAGCACAGACAGAGCTGGGGGAGCTCGGCCGGAGAGGAGTCTGTAGAAGACAAAGACCACCAACCTGCCTGCAGTGAGCGAGTGAAAGGCCCTCGGAGTTAGCTTCATCGCGGGAGATACAATGATTCTGAAATCTTTGGTTTCAACAGCGTGAAGCCGAGCTGGGTGTGAGGCAGGAGCACCAGCCCAGAGGGGAGAGAGGTATTCCATTGAGCTGAAGATGAAAGCTTTGTAAGTGGTGAGGAGCTCAGAAGAAATTGAAGGGGAAAGAAAGCAAATTGAGAAAACTGAGAAGGAAAAGAAATTAATTAATTTTTTTTTTGTGAGGACTTAAAGCACTTAACCACACCCACTAAGGAATGGAGTTAGGGATCATTTAATATTCCCCTTCACATCGCTTTAAAAATCCTCCCAAAAAACAATCTTTATCAATTTTTGGTCAAAATTTTCAATAACTTTATTTTGCCTAAACCCCCCACCCCCCCTCCCCCTCCCCCCCCCCCCCACCTCCCAGCACTCACTGATGAACATCTGAAAGGTTGACAACATCTGATTGGCCATTTCTGAGAAAAATGGTGGCACACAGACAGACAAGCATCTTTCATAGTATAGACTAGCAAAAGTACCGGTCCCCAGTGACGACAAAAAACAAGTATCCGTCCCCAATAATAATAATAATAATTCATTTATTTTGTATGCAGGAAAAACTGAAAGTTAAACTATCAATTTAAATTATTTCATCGACTTTTAAAAGGTTAATTGTGGTGCTCTCTCGGTTTCACTCAGCCAAAGCTCCGTACTACTCAGACCGCCACCACGAGGTAGTGCAACATCAGGCGGCGAAGGTTGGATTTGTCTAAAAAGAAGGCAAAATATCCTCCTGCTTGTGAAATAGATTTTGGTGTCAACATTATTCAAGCCTGTTCTCCCATAATTTCAAAAGTGAATGTTGAGCTTTTCAAAAGCAGCAGGGGAAGTGCCCGCCATAAATGGGAGACAGACAAATGAACGGACAGACACCACGGTTTGAAATATTTAATAGAAGACTTCCCGACGAAAGAACTTAAACATAGAAAGAGACAATTCGGCCTGACAAGCCTGCAGAATGGTTGCCAACCTATGACAGGTTTTTTTTTTGCATACAGAGCCAAGGCTTGTGGAAAAGCTACACGACTAAACGGATAACGATGCAACAGGACAAAGGGAACAGTAGAGAGGGGTGGGGGGGGGGGGGGGGGCGATGAACAGTGGAGTTGAAGAACACAATAGGGGGAGACTTGGACAAACAATGGGTATGTGGAGGAATGGGATGGACAGAATGGATACTCCTCTCCTCCATCCCTCTCCCTCTTCCCTGCTCCTCTGTCCCTCCCCCACCCCCCCTCTCCCTCCATCCTCTCTATCTCCATACTATATGTTTTTTTTAATATGGTGCATCAAGCAAGGAAGCAACACACACCATATTGAGTCCTTGACATAACGAATGACTTGGCCGGGGTTTGAAACGCCAACCTCCTCAACTCAACGCCAACGCTCAAACTCTGACGAATTACATCATCAAGTCCACCAAATATTAAATTTAAGTTTATTTTGGACCTCTTTGAAGTGTATTATTAAATGTTATTTTTAGGTCAAAATGCTAAATGGAGGTTTTTCTTTTTAAATGAATGCCTTACACTGCCACCTTTGTTTAAAGACTTTTAGTGTAGGTTACTGTTATAACAACCCTGACATGGTTTGCTTATCTTTGTGATAATCCTTCGGTCGTATATCTTAATGCACTGTTAAACAAGCCAATGCCATGTTGTATTTTTATATATATATATATATGTGACAATCACAGGTGTGCCCTCATTCGCACACCCAACCACGTGCCTCACCACCAATTCCAGCGTGCATTCCCACTCACGCTCTACCATTCCAGGTGTGCATCCTTCCATCCCAGGTGTACATCCTCGCTCACCTGTCACAACTAACTCACGCTCCATGTCACTCTCACTACTTTCACCTCCATTCCTGACAGCGCACTCACCCTTACTCTTGACAGCGCACTCTTTCCTCATGCACCTGTCCGTCACACACCTTTCTCGCGCACACTCTCCCGTTACACCCTCTGTAACACTCACCACAGGTGGACACTCTTCCTTACTTCTGACAGCGCACTCTTTCCTCATGCACCTGTCGGTCACACACCTTTCTCGCGCACACTCTCCCGTTACACCCTCTGTAACACTCACCACAGGTGGACACTCTTCCTTACTTCTGACAGCGCACTCTTTCCTCATGCACCTGTCCGTCACACACCTTTCTCGCGCACACTCCTGCGCACACTCTCCCGTCACACCCTCTGTAACACTCACCACACCGCGCTCCCATGTGCTCCCTCGCACACACGCTACGACCGACTCACTCTCGCCAGCACACTCACTCCTTGGCACGCACTTTTTCCTCACACACCCCAGAGTCGGACTTTCTTGCACACCCCCTTTTTCGCACACCAGACCTTTCGCACACTTCACCAGTGGCCTCTCACGAACACCCGGGTCCATCTCGACCCCCAAGCTCATTAAATCCCCTGGCGCATCATACGCACGACCATATTGGTCACCACTTACACCGGGTCCTCCTTCTCTTCGCTTCTCCTCCATCACCTGCGAATCCCTCATCCGGTTAATGAGCACATCATCACGATCCAACCACAGACTTTGGACCAATTCTTTTATCTCCTCCTTTATCTCCTTCTTATCCCCTCTCCGTCGCTTCTTAATTTCACTCATCCCTTCTTCCACTTCTTCTAATTTGTGCTTCACCTCTTTTATTCCCCGGTACGTCTCCTCAAGCTCATCCTCTAAGGCTACCTTGACCGTTTCCAGGTGCGTCCTCACCTGCCGGTCCTTCGTCTCCATTACCTCTATCACCTCGTCCAACCTCGTTGTCAGTCCCTCACGTACCATCTGACACTCTTTTTTAATTACCCCTATTTGGCCCTCTAATCGCTCACTATTAACCCTCATTTGGCCCTCCATCCTATCCATTTTTGCATTCAGTTGGGTCAAGAATAATCTGAGGTCAAACCCGGTTTGCCCAGCGTCCCCAGCCGCCACCGCAGGCTCGCCCTCCGCGGCGACGCTATTTTGGGACCCTTCAACCACGTGAGCGAGCGCGCCATTTTGCGCGCCCGCTACTTCGTGCGTGACGGCGCTATTTTGCGAACCTGCCGCCCTCACTGCTTCGCTCTCCTCATGTCCCTCAATTTGGTCCTGGACCGACCCTACCTCACTCTCCTTTACCGGACCCCAGCCGTCTTGACCCGCCATAGCGCGACTTTCAAAATTCGGGTTTTTATTTTTATTTTTTTTTGTAAAACACAATCAAATTTCGCTGTTATAATTTCGAGCGCGTAAACGCGCTCCGGGTCCAATCTCACTCCTCGACACCAATTGTTACAGATACGACTTTGATGGTATGGTGGGCCGAGCGGGATGGCCGCCGTATCCGTACAAGTTACCCGATTGTGCCCGAATGTTAACTAATCGCGCTACGCTGGCTCAATAGGAAAGAGAAGACACCCGGCTGGGTTACAAACACACAATACGACACCAGGGGTTCAGTTCTCAAGACCTCCGGAGGAGGTTATATTAAGGCGGAAAAGGTTAGATTACAGGGACAAGAGGGAAACATAGGAAGGTGGGCACTTAGACACAACCTTATATTAACCCTAGACAGACCACAGATAAACGGGACAACGCTGACTCACACGGGATTTGATGGCAAGGAAAGCGGCAGTCGATGGCTCAGGTGCACCTGGCTCCGGGACAGAATCACGTACGGTGGTGTCCAGCAGATGCGGGGAGGTCGCTCAGCGCTCGTGGGTCGCGACTTTGGTGGAGATGCCGGGGAGGTCGCTCAGCGCTCGGGAGGGTGGCGTCTTGTCCTTCCAAGCTCGGGGCGCATCTGACGTCACGTCCGGCGCGGGGCCGCGTATATCCGGCGGGGAGTGACACGCCCTCGCTCGTTAGCTCCGCCCCATATGGCATCGGCCCATGGCTTCTCATTGGGTGCGGGGGTTACCGGCTCCGCCCTTGACGAGGGGCCGACAGGGAGCCCCCTTCTGGGTAACCCCGTCGAGCACATGTTCAATGGCGGCCAACCGAGCCGGAGTGAGGACGCAAAGCCGCTGTTGTTGTGGTTGTTGTTGGAGCTTGAGATGATGGGAAGAGATGCGGGGAGGTATGGGAAGGTCCTAAACTCCTACTGGTGCCATATCATCACATTCTGGTGCAACGAAGAGTCATAATTAATGGAAACAAGTCCTTAACTGACATAGATTAAGAATAACTAGCAAGATGTCCTATAATTGTCTACGTGTGGTGCGGGGGACCTGGGCACGACATTTAATGGGGGAATGAAGGGGAAGATCGGCTCTAATGGGTGTTGTTTACAGACAATGGGACTAGGGAATGGGGTAAGGGGAGAGTTGGGGGGTATCGGAGAAGATAGGGGAATATTTACAAGCGGATATGGAGGTCAAATTCCATATTCGCAACTTTGTTATGATACGTTATGTTACATGTTACAGATACGACTTTGATGGTATGGTGGGCCGAGCGGGATGGCCGCCGTATCCGTACAAGTTACCCGATTGTGCCCGAATGTTAACTAATCGCGCTACGCTGGCTCAATAGGAAAGAGTGCGCTGTCAAGAGTAAGGGTGAGTGCGCTGTCAGGAATGGAGGTGAAAGTAGTGAGAGTGACATGGAGCGTGAGTTAGTTGTGACAGGTGAGCGAGGATGTACACCTGGGATGGAAGGATGCACACCTGGAATGGTAGAGCGTGAGTGGGAATGCACGCTGGAATTGGTGGTGAGGCACGTGGTTGGGTGTGCGAATGAGGGCACACCTGTGATTGTCACAGAGGAGGTGACCGAGGAGGGGGTGCGAAGCGGTGTATTGGTGAGGTGTGCGACCAACGAATGTGTGCCAAAGTGTTCGGTGGTCAGGTGTGTGACCAAGGCTGTGAGTGGAATGGGTGTGCCTGGGTGTGTAAGGAACGGTACAAGGAGCATGGAAACGGCTGGAGGTGTGAGCAAGGAACGGGCTGCGGGATGTAAGCATGCAGGTGAAGCATCGACGTTAGACGGGATAGAGTTTAGAACGACTTATAGCCGAGTCGGGCCCTCGGTGCGTGCTGGGCCTCGCTTTGAACGGCCGCGTCTGTGCTCCACTAGGTGGAGCGGGCGGCCCGATAGAAAGAGTCGTCATGGCGACCACTTTTTGTTGAGGAATTCCGGCAGGTCGAGATCGGGACATTGGATGGCTCCACGCCGAGGTGGTGCGTGGGATCTCGGCCCGGGTAAGCCCCCGTCCCTGCACCGAGTGCCGGACGCATCCAGCCGCTGGCACAAAACAACCAGCATCCATTGCTTGGCTTTACGAAGCCGGGCTTTGGACAGGAATTGGCGCACCGAGAGGCAGTAGTGAGTAGACTGGGTGATGAGGTTAGTGTTTTGGACCCAAAATTAGAGAAAAACAAAATTTGATGATTGGCAAGGGATTGGCAGTAGTGATTGGCAGATGATGGGCAGTGATTGGCCAAATTTTTGATTTGTTGAAATTTGATGTGCAAAATTGGTAGTGAGAGACCCCCGATGTGGTGGGATGGCAAATCCACCATCCCTCACAGGGTGGGGCAAAGGAGCAATAGTTTATGGGGTGTATGGCAGTGAAAACTAGCCCGGGTGGGTTAGGATATTGTGTGTAGGGATCTAGAGAAGATGACCTTAGGTAACGTTAAGTTTAGTTAGTGACTGATACCTGTAGTGGGGACGCAGGTAGATTAGTATGGATGATAATGACGTGGGAGCGCAATAGTTTAAAGGGACGACTGGGAAGCGCAAGTTTCAGAAGGGAGTAGTTAGCTGAGATGATGCTGTGTGTGTGAGAATTGAACAGGTGTGATTGCACAGGTGTGCAACTGGACAGGTGTGTGGAGCAGTGTATGAGTAGTGAGTGTTGTGGATCAGCGCGAATGCGCTTGGGGAGAGAAGGGTGCAGGTGGCACCAGGTGTGAGAGCACAGGTGTGCAGGTACAGGTGTGTGGAGAGAGTTGGAGTGAGTGGTACGGAGTGGTGTGCATGGTGCGAAGGTGTGGATGGGGGAAGAGTGGACCCCTTTCACGAGTACCCGGGGCGGGTAGTGTAAGTGTTAGGTAGAGGGTGCAGGTAAATTGTGGTTGGATATTGGCATTTGTGGTGCGGTTGCAGAATGGTGTTGTGAATGGGTGCATTAGTGTTGTGGAAATGGCTGGGCGTGTAGCCTGTTAGTGTGTGTAGTTGGTTGGGCACTCCACCACTGTGAGGATGTCGGCCAGGTGAGGCCGCAGGTGGGCTCTGGGAGCCGGTAGAGTTGTGGATGGGGCCTGAGGATCCCGGGTGTGGATCGGGCAGCCCAGTGCCAGAGAGGGCACGGAGTGGGGAGAGAGCCAGAGGGCCTTCCCCTGGTAGTTAGGTTAGGGTAAGGAGCAGGTAAGCTCGGAGGCAACTGCAGTGGTGGAGGTGTGCAGGTGGGTAGACCCACTGGGAGAGGTACACGTCGCAGCCCAGAAATTGTACGAGGGCACCGGGAGATGAATCGGGGGAGTGAGACCCCAAATTGAAGAGCACCACAGTTTGGCCAATGGGAATTGGTTTTTAGAACCCATAGAGTAAGAGGGCCAATGGTTTGGCCGGAGAAAGACCCCGGGTAGTGTAAAGTTGTTAAAGTCATTTAGGAAATAGTTAGGATTGATGAACCTGTCGCACCATACGCAGCCACCTGCCTGTGGTGATGATGATGACTCCACACCTGTGTTTTCTTTGTTTGTTGCAAGAAATGAGAATTGCTGTTGGATTTGTGAGACGAATCACGACGTGGATGAGACATTGGGGTGATTCCATCTCTCCCTCCCTAGGAGGGACTGATGATGAATTGGTGATGGCAAATTTTGATGTTGAGTTGAAAATGGCAAATTTTGATGAGAGTTGGAAATGGCAAATTTGATTGGTTAGGAGGGAGAGAAGACGAATTTGGTATATGGGAGGAACGGGGAAGACAGTAGGGATGTTTGTGGATTTGTAAAGTAGATGTTTATGGGTAGTGTTGTGTTTTGTTGATACAGTAAGGGGTAAGGGAGGGGCCATGTAGGTTACCTGGTGGGGGGGGCGTACGGTAGGAACGTACCTGTCTCACCTGGTTCCCATGTGCCCCCAGTGTGCATCACCTTGCATTGCGTGCACTTTTGCGCCCTTACCACCTTGCTCACTTGTTTTTTTTTGTCTCCCACCTCCGAGGATCTGGCTTTGGGGTAGAGAGAGAGGAGAGAGAGGTGCTGGCGACGCAGTTGTGGGCCTGCACTTTCGCTGTTCGCTGCCTGGATCGGTACACCATATGGACCGCAATGTTTGTGGCCACCCACAATGGACCGCAGTTCGTTTGCGGCCAAGCACCACCCGGGGATGGACCTATGGATCAACGTGGCACCTATGCCATACAGGTGAACCACTAATAGTTAACACCACCAAGTGCACCACAAGAAGAGCAAGAGACACCTGCAGGGTTAGGGGTTGTTGAAGTTATTTTTATTTCATTGAACAATGGTGACTGCACCGATTGGTGGTGGGGTGGTGCTGTTGATGCTCGGAAAGGGTGCTCTGCACGTTATTAAAGGCCGTCGGCCACAGAGCACTCGTGGGTTGGTGTATCGATGTTGGCAAGCGCGCTCTCTCTATGCATAACATCTGCATGTGTTCCTCCAAAGACAGGTCCTGGATCGTAGTGTAAATATCAGCGTAGTCTTGTAAATAATGCTCCCTACCGGCTGTATGTTTAGTTTGAGGATTCTTTCCGGATTCGGTTATCCTGTGGGTGTGTTTCTGTGAGGAGAAGGGTGCAACGTCGCAGGGGGACATATTTACTCATTTGTGAATATCTATAAAACTGTCGCACTCAGGGTAGAGTTAATAGTAGAGGGAACTACATTGCGTGCCACACTAAAGTAGGTAAAAATTTATCGGGTCGGGACGCCCCGAGGGTAGAGAAGGGTGCAATGTTGCGAATATGGAATTTGACCTCCATATCCGCTTGTAAATATTCCCCTATCTTCTCCGATACCCCCCAACTCTCCCCTTACCCCATTCCCTAGTCCCATTGTCTGTAAACAACACCCATTAGAGCCGATCTTCCCCTTCATTCCCCCATTAAATGTCGTGCCCAGGTCCCCCGCACCACACGTAGACAATTATAGGACATCTTGCTAGTTATTCTTAATCTATGTCAGTTAAGGACTTGTTTCCATTAATTATGACTCTTCGTTGCACCAGAATGTGATGATATGGCACCAGTAGGAGTTTAGGACCTTCCCATACCTCCCCGCATCTCTTCCCATCATCTCAAGCTCCAACAACAACCACAACAACAGCGGCTTTGCGTCCTCACTCCGGCTCGGTTGGCCGCCATTGAACATGTGCTCGACGGGGTTACCCAGAAGGGGGCTCCCTGTCGGCCCCTCGTCAAGGGCGGAGCCGGTAACCCCCGCACCCAATGAGAAGCCATGGGCCGATGCCATATGGGGCGGAGCTAACGAGCGAGGGCGTGTCACTCCCCGCCGGATATACGCGGCCCCGCGCCGGACGTGACGTCAGATGCGCCCCGAGCTTGGAAGGACAAGACGCCACCCTCCCGAGCGCTGAGCGACCTCCCCGGCATCTCCACCAAAGTCGCGACCCACGAGCGCTGAGCGACCTCCCCGCATCTGCTGGACACCACCGTACGTGATTCTGTCCCGGAGCCAGGTGCACCTGAGCCATCGACTGCCGCTTTCCTTGCCATCAAATCCCGTGTGAGTCAGCGTTGTCCCGTTTATCTGTGGTCTGTCTAGGGTTAATATAAGGTTGTGTCTAAGTGCCCACCTTCCTATGTTTCCCTCTTGTCCCTGTAATCTAACCTTTTCCGCCTTAATATAACCTCCTCCGGAGGTCTTGAGAACTGAACCCCTGGTGTCGTATTGTGTGTTTGTAACCCAGCCGGGTGTCTTCTCTTTCCTATTGAGCCAGCGTAGCGCGATTAGTTAACATTCGGGCACAATCGGGTAACTTGTACGGATACGGCGGCCATCCCGCTCGGCCCACCATACCATCAAAGTCGTATCTGTAACAATATATATACCACCTATAGAGGCCATTTTTCCCCGCAGAGCAGGAGTTGGCCTTTTTCGGGCACCGTGGTCCCCTTTTTGAAGCAATGTTTTATGGCCGGATGCCCTTCCTGCTGCCAACCCTGTTGGTCGCCTCTTGCGACACACAGGGAATTACCTGTGAACTGGTACTCAATTTGCCGACCTCGGAAGGATGGCAGGCTGAGTCAACCCCCCTGGTGTTAATTCAGCGATCGACCGGGATTCGAACCCAGGATCCTGGGATCCCAAGCCGGCACCCTAACCGCTAAGCCAACACCAGGATTTTAATTACGTGGTGGTGAGGTGTTTTGAATTACATGGTGGTGAAGTGTATTTCTAAGTTTAAAATGTGTCTCGTTTGGTATAATGTTCTTTTTCTGGTTTAATGTTGAGGCTTACCTGCGTGGAGCTTTTCAAACGCAGCGCGAGAAGCAGCCGCCGGAAATGGGAGACAGCCAAACTTGTGGACGCAGGACAGACAACACACTTCACATCATATAATAGATAGCAAAGCCTTCGATTGTGTTGATCACGAATTTATGTGGATTATGCTGTAGAATCGGGGATGTCAGAGCACCTGTTAGGAAGCCTGTACACTAAACAATAATCTACAGTAAGAACAAAGTATAAACAGAGAACAGACAGGAAGAACATTTCTGTCAATTTTCTCCAATCAAAAGCCAAGAAAACCACCATAACAGACTCATAATGGGCCTCCCATGGATATCAGAGAAACCTGTAAATGACAACTTAACAGCGCATGGGTGCTCGAGGGTCGGAGAGAATGAACAAATTGAGCGTGGAAGAGAAAAGGCCCGAATGTTGGCAATAAAAGGACCAACTCTAGAAATCATTCTTTAATGAGAAAGGAGGCACTGGAAATAAAAGTTGAATATAATGAGGATTATCAATGATTTGCAGAGCTTCGGTTTCCATGGAAACAGAGGTGAGTTAAAGCCACATGTGCCTCAACATTCATCATTTTGTTTCACCAAGCGGAATTTTGTTGTGGGTGCTAATGATGCTTAGTGGTTGAAACCATGGTGCTGCCCCTACCCAGTGCAATTTAGGTGGCATGCATGACAGGATTCTTCCTCACATAACATTAAATATCTACATATATGGTGAAGTACGGGATTTTATATATACAGGGTGCTCAATAAAATGAATATTAAAGCGCGGCGTTACGCGCGCTGCTTGTGAGCAAGGAGGAAGCGGACAAGCGGTAACATATAAACGTCTTTATTGTAAGACTACACTGTAACACTGAAATGTTCCGGGCTGGTCGCCCGGTGTATATCATGAGGCCACGCCTACCCCTCGGGCGTGGCCACCGCCCACTTGGTGCGTGGAATGATGTCACCACGCCAGTGGGCTTTTGTGTCCGCCACACGCGCCCCCCCAGAATTCCCGCGCACCTGGAGGGCCAGTTTGCGGGGCAGACGAATGACCCGGCCAAAGCGCCCCCTGGCGATCGGCGGCGTCCGGGGTGCAGGGATGCCAGGTGGGATGCCCCTGGCTGCCCCTGGGATGGGTGCAGGACCGGGGGGCGGCGTGGCGGCGGGGCTGGGCGGTGCCGGGGGTCCGCCCGCAGGAGGGCGGCCCCGACGTGGGGGTCGGGCCACTGGCGGTGGATGGTCCACATCGAGGTGGGCCGGCTTGAGGCGGTCTACCGAAACACGGTCAGGAGTACCGCCGATGTCCAGGGTGAAGTGCTTCGCCCCGGTCTCCAGCACGTGGAAAGGCCCGTCGTACGGGGGCCGCAGTGGTGTCCGATGGGCATCGTGGCGGACGAAGACGTACTCCGCCGTGCGAAGCTCCGGGGCGACGTGCGTCGGTGGGTGCCCGTGGCATGCCGTTGGCACCGGGGCGAACCTCCGGGCGGTCTCTTGCAGAGCGGAGCGCTGCTGTGCCGCGGACCATGGTGCCGTGGAGTCGGGGAGGAACTCGCCCGGCACCCGCAGCGGTTGCCCGAAGACCAACTCCGCCGCGGATGCGCACAGGTCCTCCTTGGGCGCCGTCCGGAGGCCCAGCAGGACCCAGGGGAGCCTGTCGACCCAGCCGCCGTCGCGGAGGGTGGCCCGGAGCGCGGCCTTCAATGAGCGGTGAAATCGCTCACACAGGCCGTTAGCCTGGGGGTGGTAGGCCGTGGTTCGGTGCAGCCGGACCCCGAGCCCCTGCGCAACCGCCCCCCAGAGCTCTGAGGTGAACTGGGGGCCGCGGTCGGATGAGATGTCTGAGGGGGCGCCGAACCGGGCGACCCAGGTGGCGATGAAAGCCTGCGCGACATCGGCCGCCGTTGTCGACGCCAAGGGCACGGCCTCCGGCCACCGGGTGGTGCGGTCCACCATGGTGAGGACGTAGGTGAAACCCCGCGAGGGGGGCAGAGGTCCCACCAGGTCCACGTGGACGTGGTCAAACCTGCGTTCCGGCACCGTGAACGGGGCCAACGGGGCCTGGGTGTGCCGGTGCACCTTGGCGCGCTGGCACGCGAGGCACGTCCTGGCCCAGCCGCGGACGGCCTTCCGGAGGCCATGCCAGACGAACTTGTCGGCGATCAGCCTTTGGGAGGCCCTCGCGCCCGGGTGGGACAGGCCGTGGATGGCGTCAAACACCTGGCGCTGCCAGCCCGCGGGCACAATGGGGCGAGGACGCCCGAGGGAGACGTCGCACAAGAGGGCCGTGCCCGCGCCGTCGAACGGCACCTCGGTGACGCGTAGGCCCGTGACGGCGGTCCGCAAGGCCTGGACGTCGGGGTCAGCGGCCTGGTCCGCTGCCATCCGGGCATAGTCGATGCCGAGGTGGACTGCGTGGGCGACGGCCCGGGAAAGGCAATCCGCCACCGGGTTGTCCTTCCCCGCGACGTGCTGGATGTCCGTCGTGTACTCGGACACGGCCGAGAGGTGACGCTGCTGCCGGGCCGACCACGGCTCGGTGACCTTGCCCATCGCGAAGATCAGCGGCTTGTGGTCGACGAAGGCAGTGAACGCCCGGCCCTCGAGCAGATGGCGGAAGTGCCTGACCGCCAAGTGAAGTCCGAGCAACTCGCGGTCGAAGGTACTGTAACGGCGTTCGGGCGGGCGAAGCTGCCGGCTAAAGAACGCCAGCGGTTGCCAAGCTCCACGCACCCATTGCTCGTGCACCGCGCCCACCGCGTAGTCCGAGGCATCGGTGGTGAGGGCGATCGGTGCATCGGGCGCCGGGTGCGCGAGCATGGTGGCGTTAGCCAAGGCGAGCTTCGCGCCCGTGAACGCCGTGTCCATCTGCTCGGTCCAGGTAACGTCGCCTTTGCCCGGCTTACATCGGAGAGCTTCGTGCAGGGGGCGCAGGAGCTGGGCGATACGGGGCAGGAACCGATGGTAAAAGTTCACCATGCCCAGGAACTCCTGCAGCCCTCTGATCGTGCGGGGGCGCGGAAACCCCTTCACCGCCTCCACCTTGGCCGGCAGGGGGACGGCTCCGTGCCTGGTGACACGGTGCCCCAGAAAATCGATTGTGGCGGCGCCGAACCGGCACTTTGCGGGGTTCACAATCAGGCCATGCTGGCCCAGGCGTTCGAAGAGCGTGCGGAGGTGGCGTAGGTGGTCTTCGCGGGACGCGCTGGCGACGAGGATATCGTCCAGGTAGACGTAGACAAAATCCAAGTCGCGCAGGACGCCTGAGCCGCATTCTTCAGACCGAAGGGCATGCGCAGGAACTCGAAGAGTCCGAATGGCGTGATGACCGCCGTCTTCGGGACGTCCTCCGGCCTGACGGGGACCTGATGGTAGCCGCGTATGAGGTCCACCTTCGAGAAGAAGGACCTGCCCGCCAAACGGGCGGAAAAGTCCTGAATGTGGGGGACGGGGTAGCGGTCGGGAGTCGTGGCGTCATTGAGACGGCGATAGTCCCCGCACGGTCGCCATCCCCCGCCGGGCTTCGGCACGATGTGCAGCGGCGACGCCCAAGCGCTCTCTGAGCGCCGAACGATGCCGAGTCGCTCCAGGGTAGCGAACCCCGCTTTTGCCACCGCCAGCTTCGTCGGCTCGAGGCGGCGTGCCCGGGCGTAGACCGGTGGCCCGACGGTGGGGATGTGATGGGCCACCCCGTGCTTGACGGCCCCCGCCGAGAAGGTGGGCCGCGTGAGGGCCGGGAAACCGGCGAGGAGGCGGGTGAATGCGTCCGCTGCCGGAAGCGTACAGACCAACGTGGCCGGAACCGAATTGTTCGGCAAGCCGCTTGGCAAGCCGCTCGTTGAGCTGGGCAACGCACAAGCGAGCGAGCTGAACGTCTCGGCCTGGACAAGCCGTCTGCGCTTGACGTCGACCAGGAGCCCATTAGCGCACAGGAAGTCCGCGCCAAGCAGTGCCATGGGCACGTCGGCGGTGACGAACGTCCATCGGAAAACCTGCCCTCCAAACCGCAGAGAGAGGCAGCATTTTCCGTACGTACGGATGGGCGTCCCGTTCGCGGCAAGCAGCGCGGGGCCCCCACCCGCAGCGTGCTTGTCTGACGTGCCGGCGGGAATGACACTCACCTGCGCTCCCGTGTCGCACAGGTAACGGCGCCCGGAGAAGGTGTCCGTTATGAACAGCAGGCTGCTCGAACGGCCGGCGCTCATCGCCAATATTGAGCGCCGGCCCGGGCGTTTCCCGACCCGTTGAAGGAGCACGGCGGATGACACCGCCGAGCTTCGTGGCCGAACTTGGCGTGGAACCAGCACCAGGTGGTGGAGCTGGAGGAGCGCGGCTGGCTCCGCCAGGCCGGTGGAGTCGACGGGTTTCCCCGCGGTGGCGGTTTTCGCCGCGGCGGTGGGCGGGGCGTGGCGGCGTTCACGAGGTGCGTATCAGCATGCTGCTGAACATCAGCGTGCTGCTGAACATCAGCGTGCTGCTGAACATCAGCGTGCTGCTGAACATCAGCGTGCTGCTGAACATCAGCGCGCTGCTGAACATCAGCGCGCTGCTGAACATCAGCGTCGAATGCCGTGACGGCCACGCCGACGCTCGCCCGCGTGTCCGAAACGGCGAAGTACTTGTCCGCCTCGGCCGCCAATGCTCGGGGTTCCGTTAGCCCGGTCCCGGCCAACGCGAGGCGAACCTGCGCTGGAAGTTGGCGACGGAAAAGTGCCCGGAATAGCGAACCGGGGGCTTCGTCGCCCAACAGTGACAGCATATGGTCCATTCGGACCGACGGGCGCGTCTCACCGAGCTCGGGGAGATCCAGGAGGCGGTCGGCCCGTGCGTCGTCCGTGAGGCTGAACGTGGCTAGGAGTAGCCGCTTGAGTGCCTCGTACTTGTGGCCTTTCGGTGGGTGGCGAAGGACGGACACAACTCGAGCGGCCGTGCCGGGCCCGAGGGAGGCGACGACGTGGCAATAGCGCGTGTCATCGCCGGTGAGGTGCCGAAGCTGAAATTGGGCTTCGGCCTGGACGAACCAGACTTCGGCCTGAGCCTCCCAAAATTCCGGAAGTTTGACGAAGTCGGCCATGGCGATGGCGTCGCGTGTGGAAGGATCGCTCCGGCAGATCCAACGTCGAGGGTCACCAGTAAAGCGCGGCGTTACGCGCGCTGCTTGTGAGCAAGGAGGAAGCGGACAAGCGGTAACATATAAACGTCTTTATTGTAAGACTACACTGTAACACTGAAATGTTCCGGGCTGGTCGCCCGGTGTATATCATGAGGCCACGCCTACCCCTCGGGCGTGGCCACCGCCCACTTGGTGCGTGGAATGATGTCACCACGCCAGTGGGCTTTTGTGTCCGCCACAATATAGACTTTATACATCGAAAACTACACCACCTGGTCGTTGTGCACTGCCTTTTGGGTAGCAGGTGACTAATGACGTGCAATCATTCCATCAAACGCTGCGAGATATTAGTAATACTGAACATTGCCCCTCTCTCTCTGCTATTTAAGTATTTTTTTTCTGAAATATTAAAGTCTACAGACATTTTATTGAGACACTTTGTATATAATACAATATAAATATAAATAAATAAATATATAAATACTGGCTTGGCTCGCCTCACCACGCATCGCTACAGAGGCACGGGCTTGTTTTAGATGAGGATAATGACTGTACCTGAGTTGCTGTGTTGTCATGATTTACACCAATCATAATACAAACAATTCTTTTGCACAAATGTATTTGTTGTGTTTGTGATATTACATTTTAATAGGCAATTTATGGTGAGGGTTTAGGTTGAAAAAATAAAACCAATTGGAGGGGGAAGGTGCGCACTGGAAGTTTGGGACGATTACACCTCACCACCACATAATTAAAAACACCTCACCACCACGTAATGAAAAACACCTCACCACCACATAATTAAAAATACCTCACCACCACGTAATGAAAAACACCTCACCACCACGAAATTAAATACACCTCACCATCACATAATTAAAAACACCTCACCACCACAAAATTAAAAACATCTCACCACCATGTAATTAAATACACCTCACCACCACATAATTAAAAACACCTCACCACCACAAAATTAAAAGCATCTCACCACCATGTAATTAAATACACCTCATCACCACGCTATTAAATACACCTCACCACCATGCTATGAAAAACACCTCACCACCACGCTATTAAAAACACCTCAGCACCACGAAATTAAATACACCTCACCAACACATAATTAAAAACACCTCACCACCACAAAATTAAAAACATCTCACCACCATGTAATTAAATACACCTCATCACCACACTATTAAATACACCTCAGCATCACAAAATTAAATACACCTCACCACCACGCTATTAAAAACACCTCACCACCACGAAATTAAAAACACCTCACCACCACGCTATTAAAAACACCTCACCACCACGAAATTAAAAACACCTCACCACCATGTAATTAAAAACACCTCACCACCACGAAATTAAATACACCTCACCACCACACTATGAAAAACACTTCACCACCACATAATTAAAAACACCTCACCACCACGTAATTAAAAACACCTCACCACCATGGAATTAAAAACACCTCACCACCATGTGATTAAAAAACACCTCACCACCACATAATTAAAAACACCTCACCACCATGGAATTAAAAACACCTCACCACCACGTAATTAAAAAACACCTTACCACCACATAATTAAAAACACCTTGCCACCACATAATTAAAAACACCTCACCACCACATAATTAAAAACACCTCACAACCACGAAATCTCTTCATCAATGATCTCTCTGACTCTCTCGAAAATCCTCTCTATCTCTTTGCTGATGACTCCACTCTCTGCCGCTCCATTCCTCTTCCCTCAGATCGGCAGTCTGCTGCCTCCTCACTCTCTGAAGACCTGGACAAAATCACAGACTGGTCAAACAAGTGGAACATGTCTTTCAATCCTGACAAATCTCACACTCTTACTATGTCTCTCCGAAAAGATCGACTGGACAACCCTCCCATCTACTTTCTCAACAATCCTCTCCAAGAAGTTCTGTCGCTCAAGATTTTGGGTCTCACTATCTGCCATGATCTTTCTTGGGAAAACCACATTTCTAAGCTGGCCTCCAAAGCCAGTCGCCGACTGGGCATCCTCCGTCGTGCGAAGTCCTTCCTCGGCACACCTGAGCTCCTCACCACATACAAGGCTTTCATCCGCAGCTCAATGGAATACTGTTCTCCCCTATGGGCCGGTGCTCCTGCCTCACACCTAGCTCGGCTTCACGCTGTTGAAACCAAAGCTTTCAGAATTATTGGAATCTCCCGCGATGAAGCTATCTCTGAGGGCCTTTCACTCACTCACCGCAGGCAGGTAGGTGGTCTTTCTGTCTTCTACCGACTCCTCTCCGGCCTTGCACCCCCAGCTCTCTCTGTGCTCTGTCCCCCAAATATTCCTACAGGTCGCACAAGATCTGCCAGCAACCCTCTGATGGTTAAACTGCCGAAATCTCGGCTCTCTGCTCACCTTCACTCTTTCATTCCTCTTTTCTCCCGCCTCTGGAACAAACTCCCTCACTCCCTTCAATCCCACTCCTCCCTCCAGGTCTTTAAAACAGCTGTTCACCACCATCTCTTATCTTCCCCCATCCAAAACCTTGATCTTTTCTACCCCCGCTAATCCACCTTGTTTGAAATTCCAACTTCTTTCCTGGAAGTCCTGGCAGTGTCCATATGTTTTATACCTCTCCCACCGCCCCCTTCCCACGCCCCCCCCCCCCCAAAGCCCTCGCCCTCTCTCAGATCTCTCGATGTCTCCATGTCTCTCGGTCCCTGCTCTCAAATGTTGTGTTTGTGTCCTTCCCCCTCTCTCCCCATCTTGTCTACCGCTCCCTATGTTATATGTTTTATGTGTCGGTTTGTCTTTCTGTGTGATTAATGTTCGCTCTTTCACGAGCCTCGACCTTGTATACAAAAAAAAAAAAAAAAAAAAAAAAAAAAAAAAAAATTAAATACACCTCACCACCACGCTATTAAAAACACCCCACCACCACGAAATTAAAACACCTCACCACCACGAAATTAAATACACCTCACCACCACGCTATTAAAAACACCTCACCACCACATAATTAAAAACACCTCACCACCACATAATACAAAACACCTCACCACCACGTAATTAAAAACACCTCACCACCACATAATTAAAAACACCTCACCACCACGTAATTAAAAACACCTCACCACCACATAATTAAAGACACCTCACCACCACGTAATTAACCCTTTGAGTACGGATGACGTCCAGCGCCGCAACCCGCGAAAAAGTTTTGTGTACGGATGACGTTCCTGCACGTCATCGACTATACCTATAAATAGATCGTTAGTACGTGGTTGCATATATAATATATATATATATATATATATATATATATATATATACAGTGCATATCAAAAAAAAGGTAATCCGAATTCAAGGATTTAATATGCAAAGGTTATTTATTTTGACAATTTACATGTGGTTTACTAATTAAGAGGAGATCCTCAGCTTTCCATTGATACCTTCCATGCATCATTGCTGACACACATGACCGAGTACATGTTCATTGAAAATGACAAGTTCAAATCGCATTTTCACAAGTTTGGCTAATCGATGCAAGTCAGCATAATTGGTGCAAAATGAACGTCAGATGTGAACTTTTCTCAGCAATGATTGGCCTTTATGCACCCACACCTTCAACATGTCCACCTCCCCTTTCAACACAAAGCTCACAGCGGCGGAGCATGCCCTGAACTGCTCGTCTCACCATAGCCGGGTCATTGCGCAAAGCATCCACTTAATGTCGAATATGGCCCTGAAATTCGTCAAGATCACGGGGAGGAGTTACGAACACCTTGTTCTTTAAATGTCCCCAAAGGAAATAATCACATGGTGTGAGATCAGGTGATCTTGGCGGCCATTCCACTGCATGGTTGAGGGTGATGACTCGGTCTCCAAAGAGTTCCCTCAGTCGATCTCGGACAGCGATAAGACGATGTGCTGGGGGCGCCGTCTTGGGCCCACCAGAGATATCTGAAGAGACCACGAACCTGTCGCTCAAAGTTCTCCTCCAGCTGCGGTAAAACTTCATCATTGATCATCTGCAGATACCTGTTACCATTGACATTCCTTTGAAAGAAAAATGGTCCGATCACCTGACCACTTCCACAAAATCCCAACCAAACAGTTGGTGTCATGTTGGTGTCAAAATTAAATTCCGGGGGTTGTCCTGTCGGTGCATATTCAAGAACATTATGGGTATTGACCTTTGCCGTCCATGGCGAAAGCAGCTTTGTCGCTGATAACGAGATACCGCAGGAAATTGACATCTGCTTCGCAACATGCTGTCAACCATCTGGCAAGCACCAGCCTCCTGGCAAAATCCCCTGACGTAAGTTGATGCAGGAAGTGAATCCGAAATGGATGTTGGTGGAGGTCCAGTTTTGTGATTCGGTTGAATGTTGCCAAAGGCAATCCCGTCCCATTTCGTCTTGCGCTGGTATCCCTAGGATGCTCCAAAACTTGCTGCCTTACTGCTGCAATGTTCATTTCCGATCGCCCAGTGCGCCTCCTACCAGAATTCCCCTTGTTGCGTTTGAGGCTAGTGCCATGCTCTTGGTATTTTCTAACATTCGCCCAGATGGTTTTGGCTGCTGGAGGCTCCCGTTCTGGGAAACGTTCCCTGAACGCATCACGAGTTCGCTGCAAACTTCCAGTTTGGTGAAAGGTTGTACCCACGAAGGTCCGCTGTTCAGTCGTAAGTTGAACCATCTTTTCAATGACTCAGACTGTCTCTAAACCCATACACTGTAGGCCCATCTTAAATACCCATCTTAAACAAAGGATGACGCAACCGACGATTATCAGACCAGCTTAACAATTTTACATAATCAACTTGGCAGTCGACAAGTAATGCGTCCATTTAAAACTGTCTTGCATCGATTAGCCAAACTTGTAAAAATGCGATTTGAGCTTGTCATTTTCAATGAACATGTACTCGGTCATGTGTGACAGCAATGATGCATGAAAGGCATCAATGGAAAGCTGAGGATCTCCTCATAATTGGTAAACCACATGTAAATTGTCAAACTAAATAACCTTTGCATATTAACCCCTTGAATTAGGATTACCTTTTTTTTGATACACACTGTATATACATACTGCACTGTATAATTGTACAGATCTGGCCTTGTGGTAAAATGGGCATATATTAGAATAGTTACTTAATAGTGTAATTCAAGTGTGTAGTAATAGGTGAAATTAAAGAAATGGTGTGATCACATGTCCGTTGTCTTCCCCTGCCAGAGTGTTTGTATCTAAAGGCCTTTCTTTTGCCTCCTCCCCCATCTCTCCCCCCTTCCCTATATTTAACAACATTCAATGTGTATCTGTCAAAATGTAATTGTGCACAACTGACAACTGGCAGCAATAAAAGCAACTTACAGGAGATTCTCCAAGTTTGGAAATGTGGCAAAATCATTATCCTCCTTAAACCAAACAAAGATCCCACCAAAGCAGCCTTTTAAAAACCTATCACATTACTTTGCATACCCTCCTATGTTACAGAACGCCTAATACTTGCCCACACAAACCCTCACATCCCTCTCTCACACACCCACCATGGATTCAGACCAAACGACTCAACTGCCACTCTCCTCACAAACCTCACACAAAACACCTTTGATGGCTTCAAAAGCAAAACACCAAAACACACTGTTCTCAACCAAAGCAGACTGAGCAAACATTTGACCATCACCTCTACTCATAGCAACATCAACACTGCCACAGCACAACTTCAACCCTTCCTCAGCACCCTGCAAACCTGGCTCACCATCAACAGACTAAAAGTAACCCCCTCAAAATCAAGTCACTTTCTACCAAATTACACCAAGGAACATAGCGCTGCACCACACATCACACTGAACTACATCCCTATCCCAAATACACCAAACAAAAACACTCAGCGTCAATTTTAACACGTCCACGTCATTCTCAGATCACATCACAAACATTAGAAAACTAGATGGTATTCATAGAATACTTACCCTGCGCAGTCAACTTGTTGCGAGCCAACTCTTCTGTTTTTGAACCTTTTTTTCTTTGATCCAATATGGCTGCCAGACCACGTGAGCGATGACATCACAAATTTATATTCTCTAATATAATTGTTGCATAGATCACGCTCAATACATTTCAAACTGATCAGACATTTTGGATGGATGATGTCATTGTCCCTGTCGAATTATGACGTCATAACGATGGCACCAATGACGTCATCGTTAACAACACCTATTCCCCATATGGAGTTATTTACAATGAGCCATGTTTCAATGTTTTCCAAGTAGCGGCTTTGGAGATATAGAGGTGCAACATTTTTCGGTTTTTCCAAGATAGTGCCTGTACTACATGACCTATGACGTCATGATTATATTATCATTAAAATATTCTAAAGGAGGAGGCGCTCCCATGGTGAAAATTGCGTGTCCATCAGACCAACAGTTGCTGAAATTTTTTTCATAATGATTGGATGGACAAGTGTTGTATTTGTCGAATTATGACGTCATAACGAAGGCACCGATGACATCATCATTAACATATCTTATTCCCCATGGGGAGTACTTGACAATGAGCCAGGCTTCAATTTTTTCCATGGAGTGGTTTCAGAGATAGAGGTGTGAAGTTTTTCCAAGATGGCGTTCGTACCACGTTACCGATGACGTCATAATTATGAATAGAAAAATTCTACAGGCAGAGGCGCTTCTATGGTAAACTTTCGTGTCAATCGGACCAACGGTTGCCGAGAAAATGAATTTTTACAAGTCAGGAGACAATGATGGTTCACGAGCGAGCGGTATTCAATGACAAAGGTCAAAACCGACATTGAAAATATACAGTCACGTGAAAAAGTAAGTACACCCCATGTAAAGTTTTGACTTTTTCAACATATTTCAACATACAGCTATTTGATCTTCATTTCAACAATATTGACAGATAAAGGTGATATAATATAACAAATATCCTGAAACATTTACATTTTGTAGTCCATTGTATAATTTAAATAAACATAAATGCAAATTTCGCATGTGGAAAAAGTAAGTTCACCCTTGGCTCTAATAGGTGGTATTGCCCCCTTTGGCAGAAACAACCTCAAGTAGGCGTTTCTTATAACTGTCTACCAGTCTCTGACATCGACTGGGAGAAATTTTTGCCCACTCCTCCATGCAGAATTCTTTCGGCTGTGCGATGTTTGAGGGGATTCTTGCATGCACAGCTCGTTTCAAATCCCCCCACAACATTTCGATGGGATTTAGATCCGGGCTTTGACTTAGCCATTCCAGAACCCTCCATTTCTTTCTTTTCAGCCAATTCCTTGGTGGATTTACTGGTATGTTTAGGGTCATTGTCATGTTGCAAGGTCCACCTTCTGTTGAGCTTCAACTTTCCGACAGATGGCCTCACATTATCCTCAAGCACCCTCTGGTACAATGAAGAATTCATAGTGGATTCTACGATGGTGAGCTGCCCGGGTCCTGATGCAGCAAAGCTGCCCCCAACCATAATATTTCCACCACCATGCTTTACAGTTGGTAGCAGGTTCTTGTGCTCAAATGGTCTTTGGTTTTCGCCAAACATGTCTTCTGGTACTGTGGCCAAATAGCTCCACCGTTGACTCATCTGTCCAGCGCACATTGTTCCAGAAGTGCTGGTCTTTGCCTAGGTGTTCATTGGCAAACTTGTCTTTCCTCCCTGATGTTCTTTCTGGACAGCAAAGGTTTCCTCCTGGCACACCTCCCATGTAGATCAAATTTGTGCAGCCTCATTCTAATGGTAGACTCGTGCACTTTGACATCAACAGTGGCAAGAGCTACCTGTAGGTCCCATGATGACATTCTGGGGTTTTCAGAGACTTCTTTCAGCATCTTGCGGTCTACTCTCGGGCTGAACTTGCTGGGGCGGCCTGGCCTGAACAAGTTGGCAGTTGTTTGGAATCTTCTCCACTTGTAGATGATCTTCCGGACAGTCGAATGATTGATTTCAAATTGTTTGGAGATCTTTTTAAATCCCTTCCCAGACTCGTAGGCATCTATAACCTTCTTTCTGAAGGCCTCAGAGAGCTCTTTTGATCTAGGCATGGTGACGCCGCACACTTTTTTTTTTTTTTTTTGTATACAAGATCGAGGCTCGTGAAAGAGCGAACATTAATCACACAGAAAGACAAACCGACACATAAAACATATAACATCGGGAGCGGTAGACAAGATGGGGAGAGAGGGGGAAGGACACAAACACAACATTTGAGAGCAGGGACCGAGAGACATGGAGACATCGAGAGATCTGAGAGAGGGCGAGGGCTTTAGGGGGGGGGGGGCATGGGAAGGGGGCGGTGGGAGAGGTATAAAACATATGGACACTGCCAGGACTTCCAGGAAAGAAGTTGGAATTTCAAACAAGGTGGATCTGGGGTGAATTAGCGGGGGTAGAAAAGATCAAGGTTTTGGATGGGGGAAGATAAGAGATGGTGGTGAACAGCTGTTTTAAAGACCTGGAGGGAGGAGTGGGATTGAAGGGAGTGAGGGAGTTTGTTCCAGAGGCGGGAGAAAAGAGGAATGAAAGAGTGAAGGTGAGCAGAGAGCCGAGATTTCGGCAGTTTAACCATCAGAGGGTTGCTGGCAGATCTTGTGCGACCTGTAGGAATATTTGGGGGACAGAGCACAGAGAGAGCTGGGGGTGCAATGCCGGAGAGGAGTCGGTAGAAGACAGAAAGACCACCTACCTGCCTGCGGTGAGTGAGTGAAAGGCCCTCAGAGATAGCTTCATCGCGGGAGATTCCAATAATTCTGAAAGCTTTGGTTTCAACAGCGTGAAGCCGAGCTAGGTGTGAGGCAGGAGCACCGGCCCATAGGGGAGAACAGTATTCCATTGAGCTGCGGATGAAAGCCTTGTATGTGGTGAGGAGCTCAGGTGTGCCGAGGAAGGACTTCGCACGACGGAGGATGCCCAGTCGGCGACTGGCTTTGGAGGCCAGCTTGGAAATGTGGTTTTCCCAAGAAAGATCATGGCAGATAGTGAGACCCAAAATCTTGAGCGACAGAACTTCTTGGAGAGGATTGTTGAGAAAGTAGATGGGAGGGTTGTCCAGTCGATCTTTTCGGAGAGACATAGTAAGAGTGTGAGATTTGTCAGGATTGAAAGACATGTTCCACTTGTTTGACCAGTCTGTGATTTTGTCCAGGTCTTCAGAGAGTGAGGAGGCAGCAGACTGCCGATCTGAGGGAAGAGGAATGGAGCGGCAGAGAGTGGAGTCATCAGCAAAGAGATAGAGAGGATTTTCGAGAGAGTCAGAGAGATCATTGATGAAGACCAGAAAAAGCACGGGGCCCAGAACACTGCCTTGGGGAACTCCAGCCTGAACAGGAAGAGGAGATGAGAGAAACCCATTCAGGGCCACACGTTGACGACGACTAGAGAGGAAGTCCGCCAGCCATGCGTGGAGATTTCCATGGATACCAAAGGAGGAGAGTTTGGTGAGCAGAGCGGGGTGCCAGACCGTGTCGAAGGCACGTGATATGTCGAGGGAGACAGCTCTAATTTCCTGTTTGGCATTGAGGACCTCCATCCATTGTTGAGACAGCAGAAGCAGCATGTCCAGAGTAGAGTGACCTGGTCTGAAACCAAATTGATGATCAGAGATCAAGCCATTGGAGAAGAGGAAAGATTTCATATCCGAAGCAATGATGGATTCCATGACTTTGCTGATAATTGGGAGAAGGCTGATTGGTCTGTAGTTGCTAGGATCTGTTTTTGCACCTTTTTTGTGCAAAGCGGTGATGTTGGCTGATTTCCAAGCAGATGGCAGTTGACCTTGAGCAAAAGAGAGGGTGAAGAGAACAGAGAGAGGGTGAGATAGAGCGGCAGAGCAGGATTTTAGGACCCGTGGGCTGATGCCGTCGGGTCCAGTTGCAGAATCAGAGTCGAGGGTTGACAGAAACTTTTCCACCTTGTCAGGAGGAAAGGACACGGAGTCCAGGAGCAGCAGGGTACGACTGGGTATGGTGGGTACAGAGAGGGATGGGTTTGGGACACAAGATTTAGAGGCAAACACAGAGTTGAGGCATTCAGCTTTTTCACGTGCGGAGTCAGCTGTGTAGCCGTTTTAGGTAAGGGAGGGGATGGAGGGGGAACAAACACCAGAAACGGATTTGACCAGACGCCACCAGGATTTGGAAGAGGGAGACAGATAAGAGCGTTCGGTCTTGAGAACGGAGAGATATTGTTTCCTGGCTCTCCTGAGGGTGGACACACACTTGTTTCGGGCTTTGTGAAAGGAAATGAGATTTCCTTCCGTTGGATTTGCTTTCCAGGAGACGAAGGCAAGTTGTTTCTGGGCAACAGCCTCACCACAAGATTCCGTGTACCATGGACGGGAGGAAGGGTATGACAACTGAAGACGAGATGGGATAAATCTGTGCATGAGAGAGAGCAATTTACTTTGGAAGAATTCCCAGGATGAGTTGATGTCAGAGGTGGTAGAGATGGGAGACCAGTCCAGATGATTGATGGCTGCTTGAAGACCGTGCCAGTTGGCCTGAGTGAAATGCCAGACTCGTCGACGCTGAGCAGGCTCCCTGAGGATGGTCAGAGAGATGTCCACTTTAACAAGGACATGATCAGATGATCCGATCGGAGCAGAAGAAGAGCAGCAGACATTTTCAGGGAAGTTAGTCATAACCAAGTCCAGAAGAGAAGATGTTCCGTTGACTGAGATCCGGGTCGGGAAATTGACAGATTGTGTCAGTCCCAGTGAGTCGCAGAAGTCCTTTGCTGAAGAGCCATGGCTGGTGAGAGAGGTACCCACACCCAGCCAACTGGCATGGTGACAATTGAAATCACCACATATGAGGAAGAGAGAGTTGGGATGAGTAGATAGAAGTTGGTCCATATCATCAGACAGCGAGATGTAGATGGAGTCATCACTGTTTGGTGGACGGTACAACACACATATGAACAAGAAGTGGGAGCGAAGGGGAAGCCGTAGCCAGAGGTATTCCTGGGGGTGAGGTGGAGAGAGTGCAGTGCAGGGCGAGTGAGGAAGAGAGTTTTTGATAAAGATAGCAACCCCGCCTCCAGGACGAGGCTCAGGTCTATCATACCGGAGGAGGGAGTAGCCCGGGAGAGATACTATGGAATCAGAGACATCATAAAGGAGGAAAGTTTCTGTTAAGCAGATCACGTCTGGTTTGACAGAAGCAACCTGTATGGAGAGATCAGTTAAGTTTGAACGAAGGCCCCGGATGTTTGAGGTCCATACCGTTAATGAAGAGGAAGGGGGAGCATCAGATACAGAACAGGGGGGAGGAGGGGTAGGGTAAGATGTGGAAGAGGTGGAAGAGATAGGGAGAGCTGTTGAAGGTGTGTCAGAGATTTCAGAATAGCTCGGAGAAAGGGAAGGATGGGGCGGACAAAAGGTTTGATGGTGATTGGGTGAGCCACAATGAGGTGTTATTTGAGGAGGGGGAAGAGCGAGGCAGAAGGTTGGGGGAGATGGAGGTGAGAGTTTGAAGGGGGAAGAAGCGGGGAGGACGCTTTGAGGAGGGGGAGTGAGAGTGGGGAAATTGAGAAGCAATGAGGGTGGGGAGATTTGAAGGGGAGGGGTGAGGGGGGAGTTTGGGAGGGAAGGGACAAGGGGAGGGATTTGAAAGGGATGGGATATGGGGGAGATTTGGAGGGGAGGGGTGAGGCAGGAGTCTAGGAGGGGAGGGGCGAGGGGGCGTCTTGGCGGGGAGGGGTGAGGGGGTAGTTTAGGAGGGAGGGGGCAAGGGGGGAGATTTGAAAGGGATGGGTGATGGGGAAGATTTGGAGGGGAGGGGTTATGGGGAAGATTTGGAGGGGAGGGGTGAGATTGGATTTTTGAAAGTGTACGATTTATGGGAAACGAACATTTATTGCAAAATGAGTTTCTTGTGACCTTCGAGTTAAAAATACGTTTAAGGACGCTGGATGGAGGATGGAGTGCAGGAGAGTTTAGGGAATGTAGAAAAAAGGCACTATAGGAGATGGATATTTTTTTT
This sequence comes from Myxine glutinosa, assembly GCF_964187855.1. Taxonomy (NCBI): domain Eukaryota; kingdom Metazoa; phylum Chordata; class Myxini; order Myxiniformes; family Myxinidae; genus Myxine; species Myxine glutinosa. The sequence goes on along the minus strand of NC_136266.1, from coordinate 24,148,547 downwards.
GGGATGAATTGATTTGGTGAGCAAGTCGAAAGCAGCCTTTTAAAGAAGAAGAAGAAAAAGGTGTTATAAAATATGACGGAATACATAACTTGAGGGGAAAGTGTAAACATTGAAGGTTAATGAGTGAAAACTATCTGGGGAAATGGGGGAGAAACACGTGGTCGAAGAACGAACGAACGAATAAGAATGAATAAACGAATGAGAACAACAAAGAATGAGAACAACACTTCAACAACAAAGAGCAAACCAAACGAAATGTCTGAGGTTTAAATAAGACAGGTTCCTCCAAGATCCTCTCCAACAATGTTCTAATCATTTGCACCTGAGCTGGTGCACCTGATTCTAATTTTAGGTATTTGAAGTAGTGATAAATGTCGGGGTGTACTTACTTTTTCCACATGCGAAATTTGCATTTATGTTTATTTAAATTATACAATGGACTACAAAATGTAAATGTTTCATGATATTTGTTATATTATATCACCTTTATCTATCAATATTGTTGAAATGAAGATCAAATAGCTGTATGTTGAAATATGTTGAAAAAGTCAAAACTTTACATGGTGTGTACTTACTTTTTCACGTGACTGTATAAATAGGAATGTATATTATCTGTTATGAGACTAGTTCGCTACACAATACCGAAAATTCGGTTCGATTCCGACAACTTTGAGAATTTGACCTTTGTGACCTTCAAAGGTCAAAGGTCGAAGATTCTGAAATTTGTTGGAAAACTTGTATTTCATGATGTATGTGATAATATAAAAACATGTATGACATTTCACCCTATCAGGAAGCGAACAATGTAATAAAACCATCAAAAATCGACTTTTCTAAATTTCGTGACCTTGTGACCTTGACCTTGGGGCGAAAATGAAAAATCGAGCTCCGTGGGGCTAGACACATGACATTGGTTTAACCAAATACCGAAACCCCTGTCAGATTCCACCAAACCCCTCGGAGAAGATGTAGCTTGAACTCGATTACCCCCTAAAGAGACATCTTTTTTGGGCGTCGCTCCGCCCACAATGGGCGCAATACGCCCACTCTAGGCAGGACACAACTAGATCATGATATCAACCTCCCACCCAAGCTTCATCAAGATCGGATGATATCATCGGGTAGTTATGCTGCGGACAGACAGACAGACAGACAGACACACACCCATGACGAATATAGTGGTCACTTGATAACTCGTGAACCAAAAATGCAGACACGTACGGCACAAGTTCTTAACTGAATGCTTACCCCTGCTTTTCGCTTCATGAGTGCAGGGTAACAACCGGCCATTAGATGGTGGACCATACAAAACAAAGCCCGTTGCATCATCACAGGTTGCTCATTAGTCATTAACAACACCCATCGAGCACCACCTACACCCAGAAGTAAAAATGCTAAAATCAAAGACCACTTAGACATGAGAGGTGTGCAGTTCCTTGCAACAGCAAATGCCATCCCTAATCACCCATGCCTTCACGTTGTCGTCGATTTAACAACAGGACACAACACTCCTCCTCCACTACTTTTTCTCAATATTAGCATTTCCAATTTCTTCCCTCCCCTGTGTAGGTGTATTAAATAGCTAACTTTTAAAGGGGTCACATGATCACATTGATTTACTTGAGGAGGAGGTATTGCACAATTTGCTTAAATAGCATACACAGAGCATATGGAAAAGTGAATTGACAATGCTCTTTTCAATAACCGGTATATGACCCCATCTAAAACTCAATGAAAGCATCCGCAGAACGTTCTGGGCAATTCACGACAGAGTCTTTCCGGCAGAAAGTGAGTTTTACGGTAGAGATTCTCACTCCTCACTCTGCGCAAATGGCATTCAACGGGTGGTTGTTCAGTTCACCCAGACAGGAAGACTCGCACATAAACCAGACATGGCACCATTACCAAAACCACTTTATTTCGCACATAGGCAGACTGACCATGGAAAATGCATTATTCACGCATGCGCAGATACATCACACATCCTCCCCTTCAGTTAATTGTTTTTACTACTCCTTTTTGCTACTCCCAAGGTTGCTCCAGGAACAAATTGAATTTGAAATTCCCAGGAAAAGGTCCATTGCTTATCCAACTAGATGGTATTCATGGAATACTTACTCTGTGCAGTCACCAACAAATTATGACGCCATAATTAAGGTACCAATAACATTGTTAACACTTATTCCCCATGCGGAGTTCTTCAAAATGAGCCATGTTTCAATTTTTTCCCATGGAGTGGTTTTGGAGATATAAAGGCACAACGTTTTTCGATTTTTCCAAGATAGCTCCTGTACCTGCTCAAGATAGCTCCTGATAGCAAGATAGCTCCAAGATAGCTCCTGCTCCTGTACCACTCCTAAACCTATGATGTCATCATTATCATTAAGAATTATACTGGAGGAGGCGCTCCTATGGTCAAAATTTCGTGTCCATCGGACTAACAGTTGCAGATTTAAAAAATTTCATTCCGATAAGATCAGGTGTTGTACTTGTTGAAATATGACGTCATAATGAAGGCACTGATGACATCATCATTAATATATCTTATTCCCCATGGGGAATACTTGACAATGAGCCTTGTTTCAATTTTTTCCATTGAGCAGTTTCGGAGATGGAGGTTTAACGTTATTCCAAGATGGCGTCCTTACCACGTGACCTATGACGTCATAATATGAATAAAAACCTATACAGGCGGAAGAGATCCTATGATAACATTTCGTGTCAATCGGACCAACAGTTGCCGAGAAAATGAATTATTAAAATGCAGACACGCACGTACGTACGCGCCACACGTACACAACCGAATACATAAACCTGCTTTTCGCTTCGTGAGCGCAGGGTAACTATGAACATGAGAAGCGCATTCAAGAAGTGCAATGCGTTGCATGTTTAACCATCCATTTTACAGCCACAGAAATCTGGTTGTTTCTGTTTCCGACTCCTTTATGAGTACTGCTTCCTGAAGGGCCCAGCAGCGATGCCCACCTTGGAGCCCTGAATGCCGTCCACTGTATCGTCGTCCTCCGAGGAACTGAGGTGTCACTCCCCTGATGTTGAGTGCCTTCCTCCACTTCTGCAACATTACTGATGACTTGTGACGACAATATTGACGCTCGACCTCTGATCTGGTCGGCATGTCGCTTCCATGTCTCCAGTTGACCCCATTTGTTTGATGTGATTGGGCACCCATTTGTCTCTCAAGCTGCAAGTACCTCTGCCAACAAAGGTGGACGGAGATTGTGTTTTCACCCCTGTCTGTCCGCTAGCAGGATATCTCAAAAGGTTGTGGACAGATTGGGACGAAATTCCGTAGACAGGCTGGGTGTGTGGCAAGGCCGAATTGCTTAGATTTTGGTGAAGATCCAGATCTGGATGCTACAATTTTTGAAGTGATTCTTCACCATCACCATTGGGAGATGGATCCAAAAACGATACATAGCAGGATATCTCAAAAAGTTGTGGTTGGGTTATGACTAAACTCGGTGGATGAGTTGGTTAGGTGACAAGAACAAGCTGATTAGATTTTGGTTCAGGTCCGGATCCAGATCAGGCCTATCAGTGGATACAAAACGTAAACTGCGGAGCCTGGAAGAGGTCTGCGCTCCACTGAGTGTCGACGTATATACGAACTGAAATGTATTGTCCAATATCAAACTCTTGAATTGCCTGCGAATCATGTACTAACTTTGAAGACGGCTGTTTATGCTAAATTGTGGTGTTAATGTTGGGGACAACTGTTTATAAGGGTACAGAGCTTCCTATTCATGAGCATGTCTGCGGATGTTTGTGTTTTTCTCGACTGTGGTCTTGTGTGTTAACTCAGGACAAATCATGATATGCGAGTGTGAGAGGGACCACTCATTTTGCACGATGCCCATTTGATGGTTTGTACCGCACATTCCACTAGCGTTGGTATGTGGCTGGATGGTATGGAGCACTCCTGATGTGTCGAATTTCGTTCACGTTCATGGACTTTCTAAATAGTTCACTCCTGAAACACGGCCCATTGTCCGACACAATGCGTGAGGTAGGCCCTGTGTGGCAAACACTTCTCACAATTTGTCGATCGTGACCTCACTAGTCACTTTTGTAGTAACATACACTTCAAGCCATGTTGAGTACGCATCAACAAGGATGAATAACATCTTTCCTTGGGAACAGACCCGTATAGTCTGCATGTAGGCACAACCATTCTTGACTGGGCTACTCCCAAGGGTGCAGCAGTGCTTTTGGAGGAAGTTTTTGCTTCCTCCAAAATTCATTTTGGAGGAATGCTTGACATTCATGACCTGCTTTGACGTTTCGCTCTGAGTCAATGTCCATTCGAGGCGACCACATATAGCTTCACACTAAAGTCTACATCCTTAAAATACCCGGATGGCCATCATGGAAGATGTCAATCATCTGAAATCGACATTGAGGTGGCAGTACCACCTGTGTTCCCCATAACCCTCAAACATGAACCCTCAGTTCATGTTTACGACTAGCGAATGGTTTGAGCTCTTCCTCTGGCAATGTTCCTGGCCAACTCCCAATGACGTACTCACGGACGTTTGAAAGGACAGGATCCTGCCTTTCTTCAGCCATGCGTGTGTAAGGGGAGACTAGTGAACTCTTCGTAGTGACCATCAAGAAAGTTACTTCTCCAGGAATCAGAGCATCGGGCCCAATCAATGCATGTGGAAGATGGCTGAGCGCATCAGCATTTGCCAGGTTTGTACATGATGCAATAATCGTAAACTGCGAGGGTTCATGCCCAACGCTGAGCTCGAGGTGACACCATATTGTTGGAGTAGCCCGCTTTTCATCGAATAAACCTAATAAGGGCTTACGGTCTGGATTTGTTTGAAAAGCATGTCAATATTGATAGGTGTGGAAGTTTTGACTCCACAAATCAATGCAAGACCTTCCTTATCAACTTCCTAACTCCTTCCTAACTTAAGTCCTCCTAACTTCTGTAATAAGCGATGTAGCGGTTCGAATACAGATACCAAATCTGCCAAAAAACTTGCCATAGTAGTTCAGTAGCCCAAGGAATGACTTCAACTCTTTCATATTCTTTGGAGCAGGTGCATCGTTGATCACCTGACCACTTCTCATCTCTCGGCTACAAACAATTCACAGTTACCTTTTGGTGCAGGTATGTGACTACATGAGCGAGAAAAAACGCATTTATCTCGTGGCAATCGCAATCCTGTATCTCACAACTTCTTCAAAACGATCTCGAGGTTGCGAAGAAGGTTGCTAATGGAATCTCCCATTACTATGAAATCATCAAGGTAGGCCATGACTCCTGGATCCCCACAAGCAAATTCTCCATCATGCGTTAGAAGACAGATGGTGCTGTTGACACACCAAAGAGTAAGCGCATGTGCCTAAACAGTCCACGATGCGAGACAATTGTGACAATTTCACATGAAGTCTTCGACAAAAACAACTGCTGGTAAGAATGGCTTAAATCTAGCTTTGTGAACTACTTCCTCCCTGAAAATTTAGTGACTAGCTCATGAATGCAGGGAATTGGATAAGTATCCCAGTGAGCTGCTGGATTGACCTGAATCTAGTATGTACAGTCACGTGAAAAAGTAAGTACACCCCATGTAAAGTTTTGACTTTTTCAACATATTTCAACATAGCGCTATTTGATCTTCATTTCAACAATATTGATAGATAAAGGTGATATAATATAACAAATATCATGAAACATTTACATTTTGTAGTCCATTGTATAATTTAAATAACATAAATGCAAATTTCGCATGTGGAAAAAGTAAGTACACCCCTACATTTATCACTACTTCAAATACCTAAAATTAGAATCAGGTGCACCAGCTCAGGTGCAAATGATTAGAACATCGTTAGAGAGGATCTTGGAGGAACCTGTCTTATTTAAACCTCGAAGACATTTAGTTTGGTTTGCTCTTTGTTGTTGAAGTGTGCGGCGTCACCATGCCTAGATCAAAAGAACTCTCTGATGCCTTCAGAAAGAAGGTTATAGATGCCTACGAGTCTGGGAAGGGATTTAAAAAGATCTCCAAACAATTTGAAATCAATCATTCGACTGTCCGGAAGATCATCTACAAGTGGAGAAGATTCCAAAAAACTGCCAACTTGTTCAGGCCAGGCCGCCCCAGCAAGTTCAGCCCGAGAGCAGACCGCAAGATGCTGAAAGAAGTCTCTAAGAACCCCAGAATGTCATCACGGGACCTCCAGGTAGCTCTTGCCACTGTTGATGTCAAAGTGCACGAGTCTACCATTAGAAAGAGGCTGCAAAATTTGATCTAAATGGGAGGTGTGCCAGGAGGAAACCTTTGCTGTCCAGAAAGACCATCAGGGCAAGACTAAAGTTTGCCAATGAACATCGAGGCAAAGACCAGCACTTCTGGAACAATGTGCTGTGGACAGACGAGTCAAAGGTAGAGCTATTTGGCCACAGTACCAGAAGACATGTTTGGTGAAAACCAAAGACAGAATTTGACCACAAGAACCTGATACCAACTGTAAAGCATGGTGGTGGAAATATTATGGCTTGGGGCAGCTTTGCTGCATCAGGGCCTGGGCAGCTCACCATCACAGAATCCACTATGAATTCTTCATTGTACCAGAGGGTGCTTGAGGATAATGTGAGGCCATCTTTTGGAAAGTTGAAGCTCAACCGAAGGTGGACCTTGCAACATGACAATGACCCTAATCATACCAGTAAATCCACCAAGAAATGGCTGAAAAGAAAGAAATGGAGGGTTCTGGAATGGCAAAGTCAAAGCCCAGATCTAAATCCCATCAAGATGTTGTGGGGGGATTTGAAACGAGCTGTGCATGCAAGAAACACCACAAACATCGCACAGCTGAAATAATTCTGCATGGAGGAGTGGGCAAGAATTTCTCCCAGTCGATGTCAGAGGCTGGTAGACAGTTATAAGAAACGCCGAATTGAGGTTGTTTCTGCCAAAGGGGGCAATACCACCTATTAGAGCCAAGGATGTACTTACTTTTTCCTCATGTGAAATTTGCATTTATGTTATTTAAATTATACAATGGACTACAAAATGTAAATGTTTCACGATATTTGTTATATTATATCACCTTTATCTTTCAATATTGTTGAAATGAAGATCAAATAGCGCTATGTTGAAATATGTTGAAAAAGTCAAAACTTTACATGGGGTGTACTTACTTTTTCACGTGACTGTATATGCATAAACGGATCGAGTCATCTCCTTTCATAACCGGTACGATTGGGGCTGCCCAATGAGAAAATTGTAGAGGCTCCATGATCCTTGCTTTTGGCAATCGAACCAGCTCCTGATCTACCTTCGCTTTCAACGAAAACGGTACAGCGCGGCCTTCCATAAACTTAGAGTCGTGGCCAAAAATATTGGCACCTTGCACATTTTTAAATAACCCACAATTTTCTCTAAAAATAACTTGAGATTGACAAAAGTATTTGGTCTCCACAATTCTTTATTTCACTGTTAATATTACAGAACCTTAATTTTTATTCAGAACTTAATATATTCTTTTAAATCAGAAAATGAAAAGAAATGGCATTGACAAAATTATTGACACCCAAGACTTAATATTTGGTAGCACAGACTTTGGACAAAATAACTGCAGTCAAGCGCTTTCTGTAGCCATGAATGAGCTTCCTACACCTCTCTACTGTCAGTTTGGTCCACTATTCTTGTGCAAACTGCTCCAGGTCTCCCAGATTTGAAGGGTGCCTTCTCCCAACTGCTATTTTCAGATCTCCCCACAGGTGTTCAATGGGATTTAGATCTGGACTCATTGCTTGTCACTTCAGAACAGTCCAGCGCTTTGTCTTGAACTATTCCTGGGTGCTTTTTGAAGTGTGTTTGGGGTCATTATCCTGCTGCAAGACCCATGACCTTTGACGGAGACCCAGTTCTGATACTGGGTTGAACATTGCGCTCCAAAATGCCTTGGTAATCTCCTGATTTCATGATGCCATGCACACATTCAAGGCACCCAGTGCCAGAGGCAGCACAGCAACCCAAAAACATCACTGAACCTCCTCCATGTTTGACTGCAGGGAAGGTGTTCTTTTTTTTGAAGGCTTCATTTTGATTTCTGTAAACATCGAGATGATGTGCTTTACGAAACACTATAATTTGGTCTCATATGTCCATAGGATATTTTCCCAGAAAGTCCACAGGACAATTTTGGCTTGTTCAGGTGTGTTTTGGCAAACTCCAGTCGGGCTTTCTTTTGTCTTTCTCTCAGCAGTGTGGTCCTCCTGGGCCTCCTTCTATTGAGTTGATGATGGATGGTTCGAGTTGAAACTGTCGTACCTTGTGTCTGAGGGTTGGCTTGAATCTGTTTGGCAGTTGATCGAGGTGCTCTCTCCATCATTCGAACAATCCTTTGCTGCAATCTTCGATCAAGTTTTCTCTTGCGGCCATGTCCAGGGAGGTTGGCTACAGTGCCATGGGCCTTAAACCTCCTGATAACATTGCGTACAGTGGACACAGGAACATCAAAATCTCTGGAGATGGACTTGTAGCCTTGAGATTGTCCAGGCTTGGCTACAATCTTGAGCCTGACCTCCTCAGACAATTCTCTGGTTTTCTTTCTTTTCTCCATGGTCATTGAGGTACACACAGTGACACAAAACAGCAGAATCACTCCTTTTATCCATTCAAACTGGTTGAATGAGTGATTTTTATATTGCAGGCACATGCAACTCACCACAGGTGAGTTCAATTCCAAAGTAAAGGAGAATCACCTGCTTGAAACCTTATTATTTCTAACAACTTCTAAAAGGTGCCAGTAATATTGTCCGGGCCATTTTAGGATTTCTGTGTGGAATAAGCTGAGATTTAGTAAAAAAAAAAAATTCTGCTTTTTTTGTTTTGTTCCACTGGAAACCAAAGAAATACAAATGTGGATACCAAAATATTTTATAATTTCAACAATGTTCTGGAAGAAATGGTGCGTTCTTTGAAAAAGGTACAAGGGTGCCAATATTTTCGGCCACGACTGTAGGAGTTGCATTTGGGTCAATATCGAGCTCGACTTCCGTTTGTTTCGGTTTCCCCAGCTCAAATGCAAAAGGTTCCCTGTATTCTGCTGGGAACTTCCGCAATTGATCATTGGCATTGCGTTTGTTTAAATCCTGCCAATTTCCCAGAGCCAATCACATCCCAGCATACTGGCACCTGAGCTTTTCACCACCACCAAGGTCAAGTCTACCTTCTGTTTACCATAAGTTACAGTTATTTCACAATTCTGCCACCATATCCATACATTCACCAGTGTACGTGTGTGACTCAAGATTGTGGTGTGACTTGGGCTGATTGTCTGTCTTGTACTTCCAACCAAACATGTGGTTTGGATTTAGCTTGATCGCTCGATTTAAGAAAAAGACTGTACCTGTCTGTCATATTTACTTTCATCCTCTAAGTTTAACTGATATGTCTGGTATTTAGACTTTTTGCCCGTTCCATGTGGAAAACCGTTCTTGCTCCGAGGGTTGCTTTGGGTCTTGGGCTTCAAATGGCAGACTCTAGCAAAATGACCCTTCTCACCACAGATATATAAAGTTCTAATTTGGTCTCATCTGTCCACAGGACGTTCTCCCAAAAGGATTTTGGCTTGTTCAGGTGTGTTTTGGCAAACTCCAGTTGGGCTTTCTCATCAGTGGGGTCCTCCTGGGTCTCCTACCAGAGAACCCCCCTTCCATTGAGTTGGCAATGGATGGTGGGAGTTGAAACTGTAGTACCTTCTGTCTGAAGGTCAGATGGAATCTGTTTGGGAATGGAGGGGAAACAATTCAGTGTTTTTTTTCCGCCAATTCCATTGCAGAAGATATGCGGACGGGTGTAAGGCCTTGTCAAAATCCAACGATGCTTTCCTCAGCAATCTGCGTTAGATGTGGTTGTTCACTATTCCACAACCTAATTAACAAGTAAGAGCCATTTTTTTTCAAATTTGGTCAATAACGCAATATCATATGAGCCGAGATGTATGTAACCCAGATTTCATTCCTTTTCCCAACGCTGGATTTTCCTAAATTTTGAAGCCATTTTATTTCAACCCCTTCAATTATGATAATTTTATTTCACAATTAATTCCAGTTTTGATCTATACACAAAGAATTAAGTTAAGCACCCCCCCCGTTTTTTTACAACCTCGCACATTACAAGTTTGTTGTCGTCAAAACAGTGTAATATACCCATGATATTGCTATATTTTCTGGAGAAGTGATATTATGGTCACATAAAAACATAACAATCATGCCGTTTTCAATATTTTATTCTGAATAATTTAAGGTGAAATTTTTTGGGAATTTTAGGCATATTTTCACCTCAATTTAAGTATGGAGCTATAGGTCCATCACGGACAGTGTGGATGACGTTTATGTTTTCTAACGTACAGTCATTGTTCTGAGAAGACCTCTAGCGATCTTTGCGTCAATAACGTGTGTAGGACCCACGTGATCGGATCACTGACTCAACCAATCACTTTTTTTCACTTTGATCACTCAATTTCATCAATGGATAATTGCTAATGTCATACCAATCATTATTTGATCTCACATACCTTAGAATATATGCCAATGTATACATATACACAAAGAATATATATTAGGGGGTGCTTACCTTAATTCGTTGTGTAGGGGTGCTTAACTTAATTCTTTGTGTATACTAGTACACCCGTAGACTCCGCGAGTGGCAGGAAGGGTCATTCCTCTTTGGGGTATGTAGATTACAGTCGATCTATGGTCGGGTCTCAAGAACATTGGGTGTGTGACTGTTCATTTACCAAGTTTCTTGTTGAGAGATCGCCAAGTGGTTTAAACATTCGAGCAAGCACTCCATTCAAAACCGTTAAGGAACGGCTGGCTTGGCAAGCGCTAGCGAGCACATCCCGGTCTTCCCCCCTTTGTTTCATATTAAACAGCGGGAGCGAGTTTTAAAATTTCGTTCCGAAAAATGTCACGGTAGTGGTAGAAAGGGCTATGTTATTAATCCAACATTTGTGGGGTATATAGAGTACTTTAGCGGTTGCCGAAGACGATAAGAAGAGGCCATTTCGTTGGGTACAAAAGGTTGTTTATTGTACAGAAATCTCCAGCAACTGCTAGCGAACGGAAGTCGTAACGGCTTATATAAAACCAAGCACCCTCTTCGGAGGGCGTGGCTCCAACAGCCCCGCGTGCGTCACGACGACACAACCAAACGCCCGTGTGCGTGGGTTAGACCAAACCCATCGTAATGGTAACCGTCACATGTGGATAAGTTAACCGTGACAAGTGAATAAGGTAACCGCGACATGTGAACAAGGTAACCACTACATGCGCCCCCCCAGAAGGCACGCCACGGGCGTGTACGTAGTTCGCGGGTGGAACAGAGCCGGGCCGCGGGTGGAACAGAGCCGGGCTGCGGGTGGAACAGAGCCGGGCCGCGGGTGGAACAGAGCCGGGCCGTGGGTGGAACAGAGCCGGGCCGCGGGTGGAACAGAGCCGGGCCGCGGGTGCTGAGCAGCGGTAGCCGTTGTGGTTGCAGCAGTAGGAATTGCGGGAGTGGCGAGCAGCAGTGCGCGCGAAGACAACGAGGCTCCAGTGCGCACAAAGGTAACGAAGCAGCCGTGCGTGCGCAAGAGATGAGCAGCGGTAGTAGCTGTAGGTGCAGGAGCATCAGCCTCGGGATCCGCCGTAGGAGCAGTAGTAGGAGTGGCGAGCAGCAGTATTCGGCACGTGTGCGCGGAGGCGACGAAGTAGCAGTACTCGGCCTGTGTGCGCGAAGGCGACGGGCAGCAGTACTCGGCCTGTGTGCGCGGAGGCGACGAGCAGCAGTGCTCGGCCTGTGTGCGCGAAGGCGACGAAGTAGCCGTGCCCGGCCTGTGTGCGCGGAGGCGACGAGCAGCAGTACTCGGCCTGTGTGCACGAAGGCGACGAAGTAGCCGTGCCGCCAATGCCCCGTAATGGCGTTCCCTCGGAGGGTCCCGGAGCTGGTGCGCCCCTCTAGCCGTAGAGGAGGAACCGAGCGCGATGTGCGAACCACATGGCCGCTCGTCGTTGCTAAAACTCTGGCAGTTCGAGTTTAGGTCTTGTAGAAGAAAGTGCGGTCGCAATCCTGCCATGTTCATTTGGCCCCCGAATACGTTCGGGGGCAACGGGGTCACCAGTTTAGCGGTTGCCGAAGACGATAAGAAGAGGCCATTTCGTTGGGTACAAAAGGTTGTTTATTGTACAGAAATCTCCAGCAACTGCTAGCGAACGGAAGTCGTAACGGCTTATATAAAACCAAGCACCCTCTTCAGAGGGGGTGGCTCCAACAGCCGCGCGTGCGTCACGACGACACAACCAAACGCCCGTGTGCGTGGGTTAGACCAAACCCATCGTAATGGTAACCGTCACATGCGGATAAGTTAACCGTGACAAGTGAATAAGGTAACCGCGACATGTGAATAAGGTAACCACTACAGTACAGTAGATCTTCACTCAGTTTTGTAAGTAAACCTTACTTCACAGATGTCGGGATTTCTCCAAATTTCTTCATTTGGTGTTATAAACAGCATCAGCGACTGTTTTAAAAGCAAATCATACGTGTTTGTTGTAATATTTTTCTTCCTGTAGAGGTCGTTGCTCACACGGAAACGCCATTATAACTATAAGCTATTTATACACGTTATCACTGCAGGAAAAACGCCTTAGGGGAAGTGGGACATTATTATTATTATTAATATTGTTTTGTCACAACATTAATAATATGTGATTATCATTAATTTTGTTATTAAAAGCGCCGTTGGAAAAACGCCACGATAAAGCTAATTTAACATTTATATACACCTCAACACGCAACCCATTGACGGCAATGGTGGGGAAAACACGCTCGGGGGAGAAGCCCCCTTGGGGAGGGGGGCAAATGAATCTGCTGCAACCTTCATTATGTAACCCTTGGTCATCCTGTCTTGTTTGGTTGAGATTGGATAAGTAAGGACGGAATGTATTGGCGTCAAAAATTCATCAGACAGACGGACAGACACAAATGGCGTATTTTAGTATGATGATTTGTAAGAATGTGTGTTTACCTTCACAGTACTATTGACAAATGTCGCAAACTTCTGTTTCCCTGAAAGTAATTTTAAAAACTTTGTAGCACGACAATCTGAAAACACGGATACAGTATCTGTATCCCACAATGCAGTGCAACTATGGAGGGCATTCTGCCGGAACGATGGAAGTTGTCTGTTCTGCACCTGGCTTTGGAAAGCAGCTTTCCTATACAAGTCAACCCAGGAGGGGTCAGACTGATGGTGAGGCCTAAAGGTTCAAGATACTTAACATCTACCAGTGGGTAGATACAGATAGGTGGATTCATTTGATAATCCATATTGATCAACAAGGTGAGACTGAGATTTGTCAGGATTGAAGGGCATGTTGTTACCCCAGCAGATAATCAGTTCCAGATAAACAGAGTGATACTGCTACCGTCTTCCAGTCAGCGGGAAGGGGGTACTCGCACAAGACAAGTGGAGTTATCTGCCAAAAGGAAGGCATAGTTTTCCAAAGCAATGGAGAAGTTGTTTATGTAAATGAGGAACTAGATCTAACCCAACACACTCTGGGCTCCACAAAGGTAGCAGAGCAGAACAGAGAGGATTCAATCTATACCAATGCTTTGAAGAGTGGAGGACATCAGACAGCATCACCACAGACTGTTCCAGATAAGGCAGAACGTCTCAAGATGGTGATCTCGTGTACACAAGCCATCATGCTCACTCATATCCATAATCTATTGAACTGTGTGTCCTTCTCACTCAAGAAGGTAGACAAAACGTTGTCCAGTCTTGACACCGTTTGGCAATGGGCCCAGAAGTTATACAATTGGTGACCATGTTCTTCCATCCCGGTCTGCTGCCCTTCCTTCTCCCTGTGCACTCTTCAACCCATCTTCCTTTGGCCACCACCCATCAGCCTGCACGTGAGCAAACATCACTCACAACCACAAGAATAGTGCGAAAACAGACACGATGATTTACCAACCAGTAAGCTTGTTCCCAAATATAAACAAAGTCGAGGAATCCATCATGGCTGCTGTGGCATCTAAGGGCCGGAGCAACACAATCAGATTGTCGGCGACAGTTCTTTTTACAATTGTGTCATGTGTGGCGGTTAACGAACGTCATCAACTAGCATTTCAGGTTATCTGCAGCAAATATGATTGTGTAGTTTGTGGCAGTCTCCGACAAGGCAAAATGCATTGACCAATTAAACTTCAGCTTTTAGTGACTTCCTGTTGTAGCGCCCTATCATCCGTAGCATGTTTTCTAACAGTTGTAGCTTTTGTGAATTTTGAAGCCCAGACATGTATTATGAAAGTGCAATGGAGTAGCCTGAATCTGCCCTTTGTTTCGTGTTTAACAAACCTCCAGAAACAATAAAATAGTGATATTCTCAGGACTTTGTGTAATAAAAACTTTTGATGACAAGGTTTCTGCCTTTGAATAACATTGGCATGTACCTACTGTGTTCGTGTCTGTTCGATTTTGCAAGTATATTGGTCGGTTGTGTTTGTGGTTCTGTCTGTCTGTCTGTTTGTTTGTTTGTTTGTCACCGGCCTACAGGTCACAATTTTCAACCAAACTTCACCAAATGGTAGAGTTGGTCAAATGCCAGAAGCCTATTGTTTTTGGGGTCAATAGGTCAACATAGGCCAAAGGTCACCAACTTTGCTAAATTTCTAAAATCCTCAATTTTCATCCGATTGACTTGAAATTTGAAGACCACTTGCATATCTGCTCACTGAATTCAACCACCAAGTATTTTTGAGGTCAGCATAGGCCAAATGGTCAACATAGGCCAAATTTCTAAAATCCTCAATTTTCATCCAATTGACTTGAAATTTGAAGAGGACTTGCATATCTGGTCATTGAATTCAACCACAAATTATATTTTAGGTGAACATAGGCCAAAAGGTCAACATAGGTCAAAAGGTCAACATAGGCCAAATTTCTAAAATCCTCAATTTTCATCCAGTTGACTTGAAATTTGAAGAGGACTTGCATATCTGGTCACTGAATTCAATCACCAAGTATTCTTGAGGTCAACATAGGCCAAATTTCTAAAATCCTCAATTTTCATCCAATTGACTTGAAATTTGAAGAGGACTTGCATATCTGGTCACTGAATTCAACCACAAATTATATTTTCGGTGAACATCGGCCAAAAGGTCAACATAGGCCAAAGGTCACCAACTTTGCTAAATTTCTAAAATCCTCAATTTTCATCCGATTGACTTGAAATTTGAAGAGGACTTTGCATATCTGATCACTGAATTCAACCACCAAATATTTTTAGGTCAACATAGGCCAAAATGTCAACATAGGCCAAATTTCTAAAATCCTCAATTTTCATCCGATTGACTTGAAAATTGAACAGCATTTGCATATCTGCTCAATGAATTCACCCACCAAGTATTTTTGAGGTCAACATAGGCCAAAAGGTCAACATGGGCCACATTTCTAAAATCACCAATTTTCATTTGATTGACTTGAACTTCTTAGATGATTTATATATATGGTCACTGAATTCAACCACCATCTATTTTTGAGGTCAACATGGGCCAAAAGGTCAACATGGGCCACATTTCTAAAATCACCAATTTTCATTTGATTGACTTGAACTTCTTAGAGGATTTATATATATGGTCACTGAATTCAACCACCATCTATTTTTGAGGTCAACATGGGCCAAAAGGTCAACATGGGCCACATTTCTAAAATCACCAATTTTCATTTGATTGACTTGAACTTCTTAGAGGATTTATATATATGGTCACTGAATTCAACCACCATCTATTTTTGAGGTCCAAATCCAAATCTTCCCCATCACCCATCCCTTTCAAATCTCCCCCCTTGCCCCCTCCCTCCTAAACTACCCCCTCACCCCTCCCCGCCAAGACGCCCCCACGCCCCTCCCCTCCTAGACTCCTGCCTCACCCCTCCCCTCCAAATCTCCCCCATATCCCATCCCTTTCAAATCCCTCCCCTTGTCCCTTCCCTCCCAAACTCCCTCCTCACCCCTCCCCTTCAAATCTCCCCACCCTCATTGCTTCTCAATTTCCCCCCTCTCACTCCCCCTCCTCAAAGCGTCCTCCCCGCTTCTTCCCCCTTCAAACTCTCACCTCCATCTCCCCCAACCTTCTGCCTCGCTCTTCCCCCTCCTCAAATAACACCTCATTGTGGCTCACCCAATCACCATCAAACCTTTTGTCCGCCCCATCCTTCCCTTTCTCCGAGCTATTCTGAAATCTCTGACACACCTTCAACAGCTCTCCCTACCTCTTCCACCTCTTCCACATCTTACCCTACCCCTCCTCCCCCCTGTTCTGTATCTGATGCTCCCCCTTCCTCTTCATTAACGGTATGGACCTCAAACATCCGGGGCCTTCGTTCAAACTTAACTGATCTCTCCATACAGGTTGCTTCTGTCAAACCAGACGTGATCTGCTTAACAGAAACTTTCCTCCTTTATGATGTCTCTGATTCCATAGTATCTCTCCCGGGCTACTCCCTCCTCCGGTATGATAGACCTGAGCCTCGTCCTGGAGGCGGGGTTGCTATCTTTATCAAAAACTCTCTTCCTCACTCGCCCTGCACTGCACTCTCTCCACCTCACCCCCAGGAATACCTCTGGCTACGGCTTCCCCTTCGCTCCCACCTCTTGTTCATATGTGTGTTGTACCGTCCACCAAACAGTGATGACTCCATCTACATCTCGCTGTCTGATGATATGGACCAACTTCTATCTACTCATCCCAACTCTCTCTTCCTCATATGTGGTGATTTCAACTGTCATCATGCCAGTTGGCTGGGTGTGGGTACCTCTCTCACCAGCCATGGCTCCTCAGCAAAGGACTTCTGCGACTCACTGGGACTGACACAATCTGTCAATTTCCCGACCCGGATCTCAGTCAACGGAACATCTTCTCTTCTGGACTTGGTTATGACTAACTTCCCTGAAAATGTCTGCTGCTCTTCTTCTGCTCCGATCGGATCATCTGATCATGTCCTTGTTAAAGTGGACATCTCTCTGACCATCCTCAGGGAGCCTGCCCAGCGTCGACGAGTCTGGCATTTCACTCAGGCCAACTGGCACGGTCTTCAAGCAGCCATCAATCATCTGGACTGGTCTCCCATCTCTACCACCTCTGACATCAACTCATCCTGGGAATTCTTCCAAAGTAAATTGCTCTCTCTCATGCACAGATTTATCCCATCTCGTCTTCAGTTGTCATACCCTTCCTCCCGTCCATGGTACACGGAATCTTGTGGTGAGGCTGTTGCCCAGAAACAACTTGCCTTCGTCTCCTGGAAAGCAAATCCAACGGAAGGAAATCTCATTTCCTTTCACAAAGCCCGAAACAAGTGTGTGTCCACCCTCAGGAGAGCCAGGAAACAATATCTCTCCGTTCTCAAGACCGAACTCTCTTATCTGTCTCCCTCTTCCAAATCCTGGTGGCGTCTGGTCAAATCCGTTTCTGGTGTTTGTTCCCCCTCCATCCCCTCCCTTACCTCAAACGGCTACACAGCTGACTCCGCACGTGAAAAAGCTGAATGCCTCAACTCTGTGTTTGCCTCTAAATCTTGTGTCCCAAACCCATCCCTCTCTGTACCCACCATACCCAGTCGTACCCTGCTGCTCCTGGACTCCGTGTCCTTTCCTCCTGACAAGGTGGAAAAGTTTCTGTCAACCCTCGACTCTGATTCTGCAACTGGACCCGACGGCATCAGCCCACGGGTCCTAATATCCTGCTCTGCTGCTCTATCTCACCCTCTCTCTGTTCTCTTCACCCTCTCTTTTGCTCAAGGTCAACTGCCATCTGCTTGGAAATCAGCCAACATCACCGCTTTGCACAAAAAAGGTGCAAAAACAGATCCTAGCAACTACAGACCAATCAGCCTTCTCCCAATTATCAGCAAAGTCATGGAATCCATCATTGCTTCTGATATGAAATCTTTCCTCTTCTCCAATGGCTTGATCTCTGATCATCAATTTGGTTTCAGACCAGGTCACTCTACTCTGGACATGCTGCTTCTGCTGTCTCAACAATGGATGGAGGTCCTCAATGCCAAACAGGAAATTAGAGCTGTCTCCCTCGACATATCACGTGCCTTCGACACGGTCTGGCACCCCGCTCTGCTCACCAAACTCTCCTCCTTTGGTATCCATGAAAATCTCCACGCATGGCTGGCGGACTTCCTCTCTAGTCGTCGTCAACGTGTGGCCCTGAATGGGTTTCTCTCATCTCCTCTTCCTGTTCAGGCTGGAGTTCCCCAAGGCAGTGTTCTGGGCCCCGTGCTTTTTCTGGTCTTCATCAATGATCTCTCTGACTCTCTCGAAAATCCTCTCTATCTCTTTGCTGATGACTCCACTCTCTGCCGCTCCATTCCTCTTCCCTCAGATCGGCAGTCTGCTGCCTCCTCACTCTCTGAAGACCTGGACAAAATCACAGACTGGTCAAACAAGTGGAACATGTCTTTCAATCCTGACAAATCTCACACTCTTACTATGTCTCTCCGAAAAGATCGACTGGACAACCCTCCCATCTACTTTCTCAACAATCCTCTCCAAGAGGTTCTGTCGCTCAAGATTTTGGGTCTCACTATCTGCCATGATCTTTCTTGGGAAAACCACATTTCCAAGCTGGCCTCCAAAGCCAGTCGCCGACTGGGCATCCTCCGTCGTGCGAAGTCCTTCCTCGGCACACCTGAGCTCCTCACCACATACAAGGCTTTCATCCGCAGCTCAATGGAATACTGTTCTCCCCTATGGGCCGGTGCTCCTGCCTCACACCTAGCTCGGCTTCACGCTGTTGAAACCAAAGCTTTCAGAATTATTGGAATCTCCCGCGATGAAGCTATCTCTGAGGGCCTTTCACTCACTCACCGCAGGCAGGTAGGTGGTCTTTCTGTCTTCTACCGACTCCTCTCCGGCCTTGCACCCCCAGCTCTCTCTGTGCTCTGTCCCCCAAATATTCCTACAGGTCGCACAAGATCTGCCAGCAACCCTCTGATGGTTAAACTGCCGAAATCTCGGCTCTCCGCTCACCTTCACTCTTTCATTCCTCTTTTCTCCCGCCTCTGGAACAAACTACCTCACTCCCTTCAATCCCACTCCTCCCTCCAGGTCTTTAAAACAGCTGTTCACCACCATCTCTTATCTTCCCCCATCCAAAACCTTGATCTTTTCTACCCCCGCTAATTCACCCCAGATCCACCTTGTTTGAAATTCCAACTTCTTTCCTGGAAGTCCTGGCAGTGTCCATATGTTTTATACCTCTCCCACTGCCCCCTTCCCACGCCCCCCCCCCCCCCCCCCCCCAAAGCCCTCGCCCTCTCTCAGATCTCTCGATGTCTCCATGTCTCTCGGTCCCTGCTCTCAAATGTTGTGTTTCTGTCCTTCCCCCTCTCTCCCCATCTTGTCTACCGCTCCCTATGTTATATGTTTTATGTGTCGGTTTGTCTTTCTGTGTGATTAATGTTCGCTCTTTCACGAGCCTCGATCTTGTATACAAAAAAAAAAAAAAAAAAAAAAAAAAAAAAAAAGGTCAACATAGGCCAAATTTTTAATATCCTTAATTTTCATCCGATTGACTTGAAAATTGAACAGCATTTGCACATCGAGTCATTAAATAGGGAAACTAACTAGTTTTGAGGTCAAAAGGTCAACTCAAGGTCAACCTTCCAAAATCGTAATTTTTCATCTGAAAAATCGTCAATTTTCATCCTGTTGACCCGAGTTTTGATCAAGATTGTAAATTTTAATCTTCATGAAATGGACAATTTGCTGTATCAATGGAAAACTTTGGGGGGGGGGGGGGGGGATTTTGCAAGTATCATGCTACCCATGACGTCTTCTTGTTTATTTATTTAAGAGTTGATGCTTGTTTAAATTCAAGTTACTGCATTGCCTGTGGCCAAAAACGCGGTTATTCCAACCCGCTTTGCAACTGAGAAGGCGACCCTGAATGTCATGTCTATCCTTGCTATCTATGTACCAACACGCTCCACCAGCTCACCAACGAGGATTTCCTGAATACCCTGCTCCTCCTGTTGTAGAATAATAACGAGAGCGAAGTTGAGGGTGCGCCATCACAAATCCCCAAGATTCCCACCGAAAACAAAGTTGAAAGATCTCCAAACTCTGCCCATGGCATCCAAAGCCAACTTCACACATGTTTTAATGACTTCCTCCACTCTCGTATCCAACTTGTGGCACTCAATGGAATCTTTTCATCTCCCCTCCCTCTCTCTCTCAAGCCCAAGGCAGTGTTTTGGCCCCAGTCCTATTCCTGATCTTAATAAATGATCGCTTTGAATCTCTGGAAATCCTCTTTATCTACTTGCTGATGACTCCACACTGTGCCATGACAGCCCTCATCCTTCAGACAGGCAGGCTGCAGCATCTTCCCTCTCTTCAGACCTTGACAAAATAAAAGCTGGTCAAACACGAGGAACATGTCTTTCAATCCTGACAAATCTCACACTCTCACTATATCTCTCCGAAAGGACCAACAAGGAACCCACACCCCAACATCTACTTTCTTAACAATCCTCGTGAAGTTCAATCATTCGAAATCCAGGAGTCTTCCTCAGCTGGATGACGTGGAAATCAAGGCCTTCAACATTATTGGAATCTCCTGTGACGAAGCTGAGTCGATGGGCCTATCACTTCGCCATCACAGACAGGTTAATGGTCTCTCTGACTTCCACCACCTCCTTTCTGGTCTTGCACCCTCTGCTCTTTCTGTGCTTTGTCCCTCCCAGGTAGGGCACACATGATCCACCATCAGCCCCCTGCTTATGAAACTACCTAAATCCAGGATCGCTTCTCACCACCACTCTTATTCCTCTTTTCTCCTGCCTGTGGAACAAACTTAAATATTCTCTTCAATGTCATTGTTCCCTCCAGGTCTTCAAGACAGCTGCTCACCACCATGTCAGATCATCCCCAATCCAAAACCATATTTTTGACCCTCGTTAACCCACCCCCCCAACCACCCCAAAAACCCCAACCCAAATCCTCATTCTTCCAAATTTCTAGTTTTCCCTCCTGAGAGTTTCCTTCTATATCCATCTTGTCTACCCTATGCATCCTCTCCTGCCCCCCATTCTGTCCCACACCCTTTGTTTGTCCATATCTCCCTCTCGCTTGGCCTTATACTCTGCTCTTGGTGCCTCTCCCCCCCCCCCCCCCAATCTTTACTGTTCCTTTTGCATCCTGGTATGTCCTGCCCCATTCAGTGTACTCATACTAACTCTTCCACGAGCCTCAACATGTGCACAAAAACGAAGAAGATGGCAGCAGGTTCCACCCGGAATGATCCAATACCCCTATGACCCGAAGTCCCCACCCTCTTGGGAATGAACCAGGGATCAAATCCAAAAAATCGTCACATATTTAATGCGTCCCCAAATGATAACTGCATGTACAAAGTTTCATGAACAAATATTTAAAAATGGGCACGTAATTGCATTTTAAATATTTGACCTTTTGACCCCTTATCTTCTACAGGAAGTTCCACTTGTGTTGTCAAATGCTCCATGGGCTGACCTTCTCTCTACCGGGGGGCTTCACCAACGGCTGCTCCGTTCTCCTGGCACGCCGTCGGCGACATAGCAACACAAGTGCCAAAGCAGGAATGCTCCGAGCTTTCACCGTTTTCATCCTCTCCCTACATTTCTTCTTCATCGCCATTTTGTTGAACGAAAATAGTGTCATCAACAGTCACGTAGTGTGCGGCAGTCTCCACCAAAACAAGATTGTACAAGATGCTTTGCTGACAATGTAGTTTCGTCACATCGGATAGTCAACTTTAGTGTACGGAGGCCTTAAAGGTCTAGACATTATTTCCATATCCTGCTATACATCGCAGATGGATTGATGATCGCCGTTCTTCACCACTTTTCCCTCGGCCTAGCTCGTTTTGCTATTTTGTTTCTCTTTTCCCACGTTTGTGGAACCACCCTTCTTGGACTGTCCAATCACACTCTTGCCTCCAGGGTTTCAAAAAGCAAGCGATACATCACCAATACATGTCATCCGCCACCAATTCACTACAGCTACCAGCAATCCTTTCTACCGCACAAACACGATCAACCAAACTCTGTCACTTGCAGGTTGGTGCGTTTCCTCCTCTGCTCTTTTCCTATATATTTATTCCATTGCTGGTTTTGTCTAACTACAGCTCCCACTGTCCCATTGTAAGAATGTTGCCTTTTTTTTTTTATCCTCCATCACTTCACTTCCCTCTAGCAGAGATCTTGGGTATAGTCAGGTTCACTATGTTTTTTTCATTAAAGGTTTTTGGAGATTAGCAAAACGATACATTTTTGGAACATTCAGAGCACGAGGAATCCAAAAATTTATGTTGGCATTTGCGTAGACACCTGCATGGCCGCCATTTTGGATTTTCAAAATGGCCACCATCAAATACATATTTTGCGCTATCTCGGCCTCTCGTCAACCTAGAAACTTAATTAAAATATGCTAATCCTATGTTTTCTGGGTCAAGAAAACCAATGGTGGGATCATTAGACTTTGACCCAGAAAACATACGATTAGCATATTTAATCAAGTCTCTAGGTTGACTAGAAGCCGAGATAGCGCAAAATATGTATTTGATGGTGGCAATTTTGAAAATCCAAAATGGCGGCCATGCAGGTGTCTGTGCAAATGCCAACATTGATTTTCAGATTCTCCATGCTCTGAAGATTCCAAAAATGTACAGGTTTGCTAATCTCCCAAAATTTTGAACGAAATTATATTTGTTAACATAGTGAACCTGACTAGTATAAACTTCTTTTTTAACATCTAAAAAAAACGAGAACATCACTCGGTAGAGCACATACCTCCGCCAGGCGGAACAGTTTTTTTTTTTATCCCACTGATAGCCCTGATCTGGATTCAGACCGAAAACAAAATCGAATCGGCGTGTTCTTGTCATCTACCCAACTCGTCCACCAAGTTTATTCATCACTCGTCCACAACTTTTTAAAATATCATGTTATGTATCACTTTTCACCCGATCCCTGAATGGTGAAGAATCACTTAAAAAATGAAATAATTCTGATATCCAAATCCATAGTAAGATCTAAACCAAAATCGAATCGATTCGGTCTTGTCTCACACCCAATCTGTCCAAGTTTCATCCACATCCGTCCATAACATTTTGAAATAGATATTTGAGATTTATATATCGGTTTTTGGCCCCATCACTAAATGGTGAAGAATCACTTCAAAAATTAAATAATTCTCACATCAGAATCCATATTCAGATCTTCACCAAAACTGAATCGATTCTTCCTCGTCAGACACCCAACCTCTCCACTAAGTTTCGTCCAAATCCGTCCATAACTTTTTGAGATATCCTGCGATATATCATTTTTGGTCATATCTTCCAATGGTGAAGAATCACTTTAAAATATTGTACGAGCCGGATCGGGATCTTCACCAAAATCGAATCATTTCGTCCTCGTCACATACGCTACATCTCCGCCAAATTTCGTCGGAATCTGTCCACAACTTTTTGAGATATCTTGTTCAAAGACAAACGGACGGACAGACAGGGGTGAAAACACAACCTCCATCCACCTTCGGTGGCGGAGGTAAAAATCCATGTCGTCATCAACCCTTGGAAAATTAATCCGCAATAATGACATTGAAAAAAAAAAAAAAAGCAGAAGTGAAAGCATTACTGATGATAACAGTGTCAATTGCTTTAATTACTCATTACACATCACTTTAGCAAATGGCTTGCAAAATGCACAAAAATTGCCACTTTGACCAAAAACAACGTTTAATCAACACTACTGTACAAAATACGATCATACGTTTGGAGGCAATCATGGCCTGGCTTGTAGAGGAATAAATCCTAAAGCAATGTCTGCCTGCTAACAGTTATTCATGAAAAGGCCATACTATAAATGCTCTCATTTTACTGTTTCTTTTCAGCAATTTATGTGACCGAGCATAGAACTTAATAGGTGCATTTTTATTAATTCACACAAGACCCTTTATAGCTCTTTCAAAATGGCATTCCAGTTTTATAACCCACAATGCTGAACGTACACGGTCTATCAACTTTCGTGTGGGACATTTTAAAGTCCAATCTTCTCCTCGACGTTCTTATATTGGTATCTAAATATCTGCATCATGCAATTTTACCCAGAGCTTTGGACAAATTGAGCTGTCAAACAAACCGCACTTTCAAGCAGTTTTCCATTCACTCTGCATGCCTTCACGGATGACAGAAGATTTAAGAGGAAGAATTAATCGCCAGTCAGCCGGTATTGAAAAGTAATTTATATCAACCACGACGACATCTTTTATAGGTTAGCAACGTGTTCCGTTGGTGCCGATATGTCTGGCAATGACTTCAACAATATTTGTTTTGATTCCCATGGTGAAATATCGTTGAGCTAGCGAAGAAGAAGTAATCCTCAAAATAACGATACAGGATGTGACAAATAATCTACAATGCTCATGTAACATAACCAACAAAAAGGATGAAGGGAAAACATGACTCTAGTGTCGCATTTAATAAAGGATGAAGAAGATTCAAGTTTGCTCTTTCATTTCAAAGGAAGGATGTGTAAGGAACATATAACAAAGGAATGATGAGTACATTCACCAGGGAACATTCCTGCAGATATTTTGAAGGATTGACAATCTAAATACCAATTCACGGAGCACCGGTCAGGTGGTGTCAACGACGTGTGATCTTAAAAATGGAGGACATAGAGCAAATGAAATTAAGGGCGGGTCAAGATGATCATGTTAAAGGAATTGCTCGCACGGACAAAATGAACTTGTACGAGGGCAAAAAAACGAAGCGCATGCTGGGATAATTGGACTCAAAAGTGCATGTGAATATTATTTCGAGAGCAAGATTTAAGATGACAACTTTAAGACAGCAGAAACACTCTTAATCCTTACATCGCTTTTATTACAAATATAATCGACAGCCATGACAGAATGAAGCGATGAGAGCACGCTCATATTATTCTAGCTGGTGTATTATCAGCAAGAAGAAACAATAATAAAAAAGCCTCACCAATTCATGCAGTTGATAATTTGTCAAAATGTTTTCACCTCCGCAAATTGGTACACAGTATATTTCTGCCCATAATAAGAATGCAATTCAACTTCGAATGAAAGGAAAAACTTTGGCAATTCCTTCTTGTCAAATCAATTGCAAGATATTGTCACTCTCGAGGGAGCGACGCGATGAAAAGCAACTATCCCCACCACCTGTATCGAAATGCAACATTTTACTCCATTGCCCATAGCATTCCACCTTGGGCAAAAAGCTGATGTCACAAACTAGGGCTAAACTGTGTCAGATTTGTGATTTACTAATTTGGACAGGAGACAGACAAACGCACACACACACACCCATTCATTCATTCATTCATTGAGAAAGAGTAACTTGTTTCAACTACACTGGAGGATTGAGACAGCTTTGAAGCCAACAGACTGCACACTTTGAAATTGATGTACTGCAAATTGTTTTTTTGGCTCGTCACTCTTCCACGATCACAGTTTATGTAATTTCTTTTTGTAAATGCTCCATATTGTGATAAACAACACCAACAAACTGAACACCTAAATATTCAATGTTGGCCTACCACCTCAAAGGCTATCCTCTTCTCGCAAAAATTGGAATACCGAAGAGAAGTCCTTTAGGGAATATCCACGTGAGCACATAATACGGTACATTTGGTGTGCTACGGAACCAAGGAACACTGGGCTCTTGGTGGCAGTTGCTGCATCCTGTGCCAAGCCAAAATCCTGCAGGGATGTGTGACATAGGGTTAACATCGTCATAAATGATTAAGATAATGTACAGGAATACTGTATATATGGAACTTTGGTGCAAGTGGAGACCATTCGGCCCACCATGCCTGCACCACATCAACACCAGATACCATCACACATCGACACACAAGCGAGAAGCTTCCCACAAGTCCTGCCAATATCCCTGCACCTTTCGCTAATGCTTCTACAGTACAAGTCAAAAGTTTTAGAACACCTCAATTTTTCCAGTTTTTATTGAAATTTGAGCAATGCAAGTCCAGTGAATAACCTGAAATGATACAAAGGTAAGCAGTGAACTGCTCGAGGTTAACAAAAAAGTTTAGGTTAGCAAAAACGGGAAAATAATGTAAATTGCACAGTTATATTGTAAAAAAAAAAAAAAGGCCTTCTTCAGGGAACAAGTAATGGGTTAACAACTTACAGCTGTTCTGCAGCAATGTAAGTAAATTAAGCCTTGAAAGTTGATGCAAACAATTCCTACAGGTGTCCCAACCTTTGCTGATTACTTGATTACAAACCCCCTGTCTGTATAAAAGCAGTATTGGAACAGACTGTTATTACACCCTCTGAAGCATTATTTGGACAATATTGCACTGCAGGAAGTAGTATTTTGCTATCATAATGGTGAGAAAAAGGCAATTAACAAAGGAAGGCAGACAGACCATTATAACCCTTAAAAGTGTAAGTATTTCCTTGGAAGAAATTGTTTCCTGTAAGAAAATTTCCTGTAAGAAATTGCAAAGAAAGCCAAGGTGTCAGTGAGTACAGTTTCCTACACCATCAAAAGGC
The DNA here is from genome assembly GCF_964187855.1 of Myxine glutinosa. NCBI lineage: Eukaryota > Metazoa > Chordata > Myxini > Myxiniformes > Myxinidae > Myxine > Myxine glutinosa. Next base: position 24,121,912 of record NC_136266.1, on the reverse strand, counting down.
ACTTGGAAACTGGAAACTCTGACAGGAAGAGGTCTGGCAGACCCAAAGCCACAACACAATCAGAAGACAAGTTTCTGAGAGTCAACAGCTTGCGTGATAGGTGGCTCACAGGACAACAGCTTCAAGCACAGCTTAACACTGGTCGAAGTAAGCAAGTCTCAGTTTCAACTGTGAAGAGAAGACTTCGAGCTGCAGGTTTGACAGGTCGAATGGCAGTAAGACAGCCATTGCTAAGATGGCAAAATAAGAAAAAGAGGCTTACCTGGGCCATGAAGCACCGCCAGTGGACTACTGAAGACTGGAAGAAGGTCTTATGGACCGATGAATCAAAATTTGAAATCTTTGGTTCATTACGCAGGGTTTTTGTACGCCGTCGAGTAGGCGAAAGGATGGTTCCTCAGTGTGTGACACCAACTGTCAAAAATGGAGGAGGAAGCGTGATGATCTGGGGCTCTTTTGCTGGATGCAGAGTCGGCGACTTGCACAGAGTGACTGGCACCCTGAACCAAAAGAGCTACCACAGCATTTTGCAGCGCCATGCAATACCCTCTGGTATATGCCTAGATGGTCAGGGGTTCATCCGAAAGCAAGATAATGACCCTAAACACACCTCCAGGCTATGTCAAAACTACCTTCGAGGAAAAGAACAAGACGGTGGGCTTCAAATCATGGAATGGCCAGCACAGTCTCCAGACTTAAACCCCATCGAGCTGGTTTGGGATGAACAGGACAGAAGGGTGAAAGCAAAGCAACCGACAAGTGCAACACATTTGTGGGAACTTCGGCAACAGTGTTGGGAAGAACTTCCCGAACAATATTTGATTTCCATTGTAGAAAGAATGCCACGAGTGTGTTGAGTGGTTTTTCTGCAAAAGGTGGATACTTTGCCAAGTCAAAAATTTAAATTAAATTTTGTTGAACAAAATGATTCTATGATTTCTTTTTTTTATCTCCAATTGTTTATTTGTTCTATGCTTAATTTCAGAGTACATTGAGACAATAAACTGCGTAAATTTCAATAAAAACTGGAAAAAATGAGGTGTTCTAAAACTTTTGACCGGTAGTGTAGGTACCAATCTAATCCCAATTTAAAGCTTTCTTCTCGTTCTGCTCCCACCACATTTCTCGGCAGACAATTCCATGCATAAACTAGATGGTATTCATAGAATACTTACCCTGCGCACTGCGCAGTCAACAACAAATTATGACGTCATAATTAAGGCACCAATTACAGTCATGTGAAAAAGTAAGTACACCCCATGTAAAGTTTTGACTTTTTCAACATATTTCAATATACAGCTATTTGATCTTCATTTCAACAATATTGATAGATAAAGGTGATATAATATAACAAATATCATGAAACATTTACATTTTGTAGTCCATTGAAAAATTTAAATAAGCATGAATGCAAATTTCGCATGTGGAAAAAGTAAGTACACCCTTGGCTCTAATAGGTGGTATTGCCCCCTTTGGCAGAAACAACCTCAAGTAGGCGTTTCTTCTAACTGTCAACCAGTCTCTGACATCGACTGGGAGAAATTTTTGCCCACTCTTCCATGCAGAATTCTTTCAGCTGTGCGATGCTTGAGGGGTTTCTTGCATGCACAGCTCGTTTCAAATCCCCCCACAACATCTCGATGGGATTTAGATCCGGGCTTTGACTTGGCCATTCCAGAACCCTCCATTTGTTTCTTTTCAGCCATTGCTTGGTGGATTTACTGGTACGTTTAGGGTCATTGTCATGTTGCAAGGTCCACCTTCGGTTGATCTTCAACTTTCCGACAGATGGCATCACATTATCCTCAAGCACCCTCTGGTACAATGAAGAATTCATAGTGGATTCTATGATGGTGAGCTGCCCAGGCCCTGATGCAGCAAAACTGCCCCAAACCATAATATTTCCACCACCATGCTTTACTGTTGGTATCAGGTTCTTGTGGTCAAATGCTGTCTTTGGTTTTCACCAAACATGTCTTCTGGTACTGTGGCCAAATAGCCCTACCTTTGACTCATCTGTCCACAGCACATTGTTCCAAAAGTGCTGGTCTTTGCCCATGTTGCCCTTTGTTGTTGCCCTTTGCAACAACTTTGTTGCCCCAACAATGTTGCCCTTTGCCCTTTGCCCATGCCCATGGAATCTCCCGCGATGAAGCTAACTCCAAGGGCCTTTCACTCACTCACCGCAGGCAGGTTGGTGGTCTTTCCGTCTTCTACCGACTCCTCTCTGGCCTTGCCCCCCCAGCTCTCTCTGGGCTCTGTCCCGCAAATATTCCTACAGGTCGCACAAGATCTGCCTGCAACCCTCTTATGGTTAAACTGCCAAAATCAAGACTGTCTGCTCACCTTCACTCCTTCATTCCTCTTTTCTCCCGCCTCTGGAACAAACTCCCTCACTCTCTTCAATCCCACTCCACCCTCCAGGTCTTTAAAACAGCTGTTCACCACCATCTCTTATCTTCCCCCATCCAAAAACCTTGATCTTTTCTATCCCCGATAATTTCACCCCAATTCCACTTTTTGAAATACCAACTTCTGACCTGGAAGTCCTTGGTGTCCTTGTGTTTTATACTTCTCCCACCCCCCACCCCCCCCCCCACCCCTTCCCACGCCGCCTCCCCCCGAGCCCTCTCCCTCCCACACATCTCCCTGCTCTCAAATGTTGTGTGCTCTCAAGTGTTTGTGTGCTTCCCATTCTCCTGTCTTCCGCTCCCTCTTTTTATATATTTTGTTTGTCTGGTTGATTTGTTTGTGAAGTAAATGTCATGGGGGGTTCTGGAATGTCAGCTCTTTCACGAGCCTCGATTCAATATACGAAGACAAAAAAAAAAAAAAAAAAAAAAAATGTGTTCATTGGCAAACTTTAGTCTTGCCCTGATGTTTTTTCTGGACAGCAAAGGTTTCCTCCTGGCACACCTCCTCTGTACATCAAAGTTGTGCAGCCTCTTTCTAATGGTAGACTCGTGCACTTTGACATCAACAGTGGCAAGAGCTACCTGGAGGTCCCGTGATGACATTCCGGGGTTCTTCGAGACTTACTTCATTCAGCATCTTGCGGTCTGCTCTCGGGCTGAACTTGCTGGGGCGGCCTGGCCTGAACAAGTTGGCAGTTGTTTGGAATCTTCTCCACTTGTCGATGATCTTCCGGACAGTCGAATGATTGATTTCAAATTGTTTGGAGATCTTTTTAAATCCCTTCCCAGACTTGTAGGCATCTATAACCTTCTTTCTGAAGGCCTCAGAGAGCTCTTTTGATCTAGGCATGGTGACGCCACACACTTCAACAACAAAGAGCAAACCAAACTAAATGTCTGAGGTTTAAATAAGACAGGTTCCTCCAAGATCCTCTCTGACGATGTTCTAATCATTTGCACCTGAGCTGGTGCACCTGATTCTAATTTTAGGTATTTGAAGTAGTGATCAATGTGGGGGTGTACTTACTTTTTCCACATGCGAAATTTCCATTTATGTTTATTTAAATTATACAATTCTGTCAATTATACAATTCTGTCACAAGTTCTGTCACTCAAGCTTTTGGGTCTCACTATCTGCCATGATCTTTCCTGGGAAAACCACATTTCAAATCTGGCCTCCAAAGCCAGTCGCCGACTGGGCATCCTCCGTCGTGCGAAGTCCTTCCTTGGCACACCTGAGCTCCTCACCACATACAAGGCTTTCATCCGCAGCTCAATGGAATACTGCTCTCCCCTCTGGGCTGGTGCTCCTGCCTCACACCTAGCTCGCCTTCACGCTGTTGAAACCAAAGCATTCAGAATCATTGGAATCTCCCGCGATGAAGCTAACTCCAAGGGCCTCTCACTCACTCACCGCAGGCAGGTTGGTGGGTCTTTCCGTCTTCTACCGACTCCTCTCTGGCCTTGCCCCCCAGCTCTCTCTGGGCTCTGTCCCGCAAATATTCCTACAGGTCGCACAAGATCTGCCTGCAACCCTCTTATGGTTAAACTGCCAAAATCAAGACTCTCTGCTCACCTTCACTCCTTCATTCCTCTTTTCTCCCGCCTCTGGAACAAACTCCCTCACTCTCTTCAATCCCACTCCACCCTCCAAGTCTTTAAAACAGCTGTTCACCACCATCTCTTATCTTCCCCCATCCAAAACCTTGATCTTTTCTACCCCCGCTAATTTCACCCCAATTCCACTTTTTTGAAATACCAACTTCTGTCCAGGAAGTCCTTGGTGTCCTTGTGTTTTATACTTCTCCCTCCCCCCCCCCCCCCTTCCCATGCCTCCTCCCCCCAGGCCCTCTCCCTTCCACACATCTCCCTGCTCTCGGATGTTGTGTTTGTGTGCTTCCCCTTCTCTCCCCATCTTGTCTTCCGCTCCCTCTTTTTGGGTATTTTGTTTGTCTGGTTGATTTGTTTGTGAAGTAAATGTTAGCTCTTTCACGAGCCTCGATTCAGTATACAAAAAAAAATAAAAAAATACAATGGACTACAAAATGTAAATGTTTCATGATATTTGTTATATTATATCACCTTTATCTCTCAATATTGTTGAAATGAAGATCAAATAGCTGTATGTTGAAATATGTTGAAAAAGTCAAAACTTTACATGGGGTGTACTTACTTTTTCACGTGACTGTACATCATTGTTAACACTTATTCCCCATGTGGAGTTCTTTACAATGAGCCATGTATCAATTTTTTTCCTTGGAGTGGTTTTGGAGATATAAAGACACAACGTTTTTCGATTTTTCCAAGATAGCACCTGTACCACATGACCAATGATGTCATAATTATCATTTAAAAATTCTACTGGAGGAGGCGCTCCTATGGTCAAAATTTCGTGTCCGTCGGACTAACAGTTGCAGCGAATTTTTTCCCATACCGATAACATCAGGTGTTGTACTTGTTGAAATATGACATCATAATGAAGGGACTGATGACATCATCGTTAATATATCTTATTCTCCACGGGGAGTACTTGACAATGAGCCTTGTTTCAATTTTTTTCCATCGAGCAGTTTTGGAGATAGAGGTTTAACATTTTTCCAAGATGGCATCCTCACCACGTGACCCATGATGTCATAATTATGAATAAAAACCTGGACAGGCGGAGGAGCTCCAATGATAAAATTTCGTGTCAAACGGTCCAACAGTTGCCGAGAAAATGAATTTTTTAAATGCAGACACGCACGTACGTACGCCACACATACACAACCGAATACATAAACCTGCTTTTCGCTTCGCGAGCGCAGGGTAACTACTCTCTGCGATGTTGATCAAGCTTCAGGAAAATTATCTTTGAAGGGGAGAGGGAGGGCAGAATTAATAAACCAAACTGTTAACTTTTAAAAAATTATGGCTCCATAAAACATTCCATCTGCCAAATACAGTGCATTCAGAAAGTATTCAGACCCCTTCACTTTTTTCACATTTTGTTATGTTGCAGCCTTATGCTGAAATCGTTTAAATTCATTTTTTTCCCTCATCAATCTACACTCAATACCCCATAATGACAAAGAGAAAACAGGATTTTAGAAAGTTTTGCAAATTTATTAAAAAGAAAAAACTGAAATATCACATTTACATAAGTATTCAGACCCTTTGCTATGAAACTTGAAATTTAACTCAGGTGCCTCCCATTTCTCTTGATCATCTTTGAGATGTTTCTGCACCTTGATTGGAGTCCACATGTGGTAAATTCAATTGATTGGACATGATTTGGAAAGGCACACACCTGTCTATATAAGGTCTCACAGCTGACAATGCATATCAGAGCAAAATACCAAGCCATGAGGTCGAAGGAACTGCCTGCAGAGGTGAGACAGGATTGCGTCGAGGCACAGATCTGGGGAAGCCAACAAAAAAATTTCTGCTGCATTGAAGGTTCCCAGGAGCACAGAGGCCTCCATAATTCTTAAATGGAAGAAGTTTGGAACCAGCAGGACTCTTCCTAGAGCTGGCCGCCCGGCCAAACTGAGCAATCGGGGGAGAAGGGCCTTGGTAATAGAGGTGACCAAGAACCCGATGGTCACTCTGGCTGAGCTCCAGAGATCCTGTGTGGAGATGGGAGAAACTTCCAGAAGGACAACCATCACTGCAACACTCCACCGATCTGGGCTTTATGGCAGAGTGGCCAGATGGAAGCCTCTCCTCAGTGAAAGACACATGAAAGCCCACAGAATCTTGTTTCTCACAGTCTGAGAGTCCTTTAGGTGCTTTTTTGCAAACTCCAAGCGGGCTTGCATCTCCATATCAACATAGGTATACTGACCACGTTTAGAACATTTTCGATACGTGCTCTCTTCTCCAGGAAACAATCCTGAACGCTAAGCAAGGTAGGGTTAATTCCCTAAGAATTACAGAAGGGATGACTTTTAATGAATCGGTGCCAAAAATATAAATAAATAAAAATTGTCGGGCGTAATGAGGGCAAGAGGATTTTCTATTCTTTCTTTTCTATCCTTTATCATGTAGTTGTGAAATTTATTTTAAAAGTACCGTCAGCCTTTCAAGATATTGCTTATTTTTTACAACTCTTCTGTATGATTATGAATTGGTTATTTGTACAAATGTTCATGTTCAACTCGACTGTAAGAATGATCGTACAGATAATTATTAATAAACTGAAACTGAAAACTAAACCAATAACCACTCCCACCAAGAAGGTGCTATATGATACATTTACTTGGAGAGAATTGGGTCCTCCCTCACCCTGAACTACGATGATGATGATGATTATTATTATTATCATTATTATTTTAAACCACCCAAAAATTTCCCATGCACCCTGCAAATACAACCACTACTTTTCAACTCGTTCCATCCAGTAATTCAGGAGTGCAGAGAAGTACCAGTCATATATATCATATATACACTACCAGTAAAATGTTTAAGTACACCCAACATTTTTGATATTTTACTGTTTAATGTGCAAAATGAACAAAATATGTGATCAAAACTCTTACCAAAAATATATCTGCTTATCGACTGATAAATATATTGTGCTTCAATGCTCAGGTAATGCCAGAAAAAAGACAGGCAATTGTAAGTTTGGGAAAAGAAGGCTAATCCTTGAGACAAATTGCAAAATAATCCAAGTGTCAGTCAATGCAGTTTCTTGTGCTATTAAACGACATAAATTATCGAAACTGGTAAAAATGCAGATAGAAAACATTCTGGTCAACCAAGAATCACAACAGAATCACAGGACAAGTACTCAGAGTCACCAGTCTGCTCAACAGACGTCTAACAGCACCGGAAATGCCCAGCTAAACAGCTCCAGCATTGCAACTGTTTCAAGGCCTTCTTTTCTCAAAGTTTCAAATTCCCTGTCTTTTTTCTGGCGTTAGCCGGTCTAATCTCCCGCGATGAAGCTAACTCTGCGGGCCTTTCACTCACTCACTGCAGGCAGGTTAGGTTGGTGGTCTTTCTGTCTTCTACCGACTCCTCTCTGGCCTAGCCCCCCCCCCCCCAGCTCTGTCTGTGCTCTGTCTCCCAAATACTCTGACAGGTCGCACAAGATCTGCCAACATCCTCTTCTGGTGAAACTGCCAAAATCAAGACTCTCTATTCACCTTCACCCTTTCATTCCTCTTTTCTCCCGTCTCTGGAACAAACTCCCGCACTCTCCTCAATCCCACTCCTCCCTCCAGGTCTTTAAAACAGCTGTTCACCACCATCTCTTATCTTCCCCCCATCCGAAACCTTGATCTTTTCTACCCCCGTTAATTCACCCCAGATCCACTTTTCGGAAATACCGACTTCTTTCCTGGAAGTCCTAGCTGTGTCCATGTTTACTTTTAGCTTTTTACCTCTCCCACCCTCCACCCCCCTTCCCACGCCTCCTCCCCCCAAGCCCACTCCCTCCCACAGATCTCCCGATGTCCCTGCTCTCAAATGTCATACTTGGGTGTTTCCCCCTCTCTCCCCGTCTTGTCTCCCGCTCCCTTTATTTTGTCTCATGTGTCAGTTTGTTTTTTTGTCATTAATGTTAGCTCTTACACGAGCCTCGATCTTGTATACCAAAAAAAAAAAAAGTTTTGAGTTTTGGCACCCATGTTCATGCAATCTGAAACACAAAACACTCATTACATTGTATGGCTGGCCTTTCTGTAAACATTTTTTGCAACACCTGACAATAATTGACATTGCACGTGATGGAGAAACGAAGCACAAACATTCATTCCACACAGAGCAGAGTATTTGCAAACAGTTTTTGCTCCTGATATGAAACGTTAATAACATTAACTTCGCGTTTCAGTTTGGATTTAGTATTGCCTTTTTGACCTATTTCCAAAAATTGCTTTGAACCTACGTTTCGCACAAGAAAGATGCATTGAAACACAATATATTATCGGTAGATAAGCAGATATATCTTCAGTAAGAGTTTTGTTCACATCTTATGTTCATTTTGCACATTAAACACATTATGTTGGATTGTTGGGTGTACCGAAACTTTTGACTGGTTGTGTACAAATGCATAAATATATAAATAAAAATATATATGCACATAAATATATAAATATATATGCACTTATACACATAAATATATATGCATATATACTCATAAATATATAAGTTTAAAAAATTTTTTTTTTTTTAAATATATACACAAATCGATAAATATATACACATATACACATAAAAATAAAATTATATATATATATATATATGTGTGTGTGTGTGTGTGTGTGATGATTGTTAGTTCTTCAAACAGAAAGATAACAAATGATATTGGTGCAATTGTGGCTCATATTAGTCTGTCTCTCTTAAGGCAGCATAAAGAAAGGAATTTGATGCAATTAAGTTTTTCACTTAATTTTCAGATATAAATTATATTTAGGGTTTTAATGGAATACAGAGTTTGTAAGGTTTCTACAGAGTACACATCTTGGTCTTTACAAAAAGGCACAAAACATTACATTCAAATTTATAGGTACTAAATAAAATGTCACTGAGATTAGTACTGCACTTCGGTTAAAATTAGATCACAGGTTCTCCATACTCTAACCTCAATTGTAGCTTACTATTAAATAACTCTTGCATTACTGACAGCCCAACATGCGGCTATTGGTTAAGAGTAAAGAAAGGTGACAAATTAAAGAAACCACATCTTCCAAGCCAAAGAGTAGTCATTTACTGACCTTGGCCATAAGACTGGTGACAAAGCCACCTTGGTAGTTGTTGTCAGAGGGTACACCTTGCATGACACCTGGTACAGGGTTGTACGTATCACTCGACCAGCAACGCCCGGAGCTTGTATTCAACACCTGAGCCAAGAGCTTTGGATCAAGGCCCAACCTGGAGTAATTGAAGGAAGAGAAGTGGAAAATGTTTATACGTCAATGTAATAAAATAACAAAATATTTGATTTTCAGGCAAAAAGCTCTTCATAGATCAGAACCAGAGACCGCAACATGTCGGTGTTAAAAAGTATAAAATAACATCCATCGTGCATGCCTATTTTGGATCATCAGAATGTCCTCATCAGAAAAAACAAACTAGGTAATACAATACGATTACTTGTTCAACAACATTTATGTTAATAACATTATGTAAATAACATCATTATTGTAACATCATTATGTAAATAACATTTATGTAAATAACATCCATCGTGCATGCCTATTTTGGATCATCAGAATGTCCTCATCAGAAAAAACAAACTGGGTAAAACAATACGATTACTTGTTCAACAACATTTATGTTAATAACATTATGTAAATAACATCATTATTGTAACATCATTATGTAAATAACATTTATGTAAATAACATCCATCGTGCATGCCTATTTTGGATCATCAGAATGTCATCAGAAAAAACAAACTGGGTAATACAATACAATTACTTGTTCAACAACATTTATGTTAATATCATTATGTAAATAACATCATTATTGTAACATCATTATGTAAATAACATTTATGTAAATAACATCCATCGTGCATGCCTATTTTGGATCATCAGAATGTCCTCATCAGAAAAAAACAAACTGGGTAATACAATACGATTACTTGTTCAACAACATTTATGTTAATAACATTATGTAAATAACATCATTATTGTAACATCATTATGTAAATAACATTTATGTAAATAACATCCATCGTGCATGCCTATTTTGGATCATCAGAATGTCATCAGAAAAAACAAACTGGGTAATACAATACAATTACTTGTTCAACAACATTTATGTTAATATCATTATGTAAATAACATCATTATTGTAACATCATTATGTAAATAACATTTATGTAAATAACATCCATCGTGCATGCCTATTTTGGATCATCAGAATGTCCTCATCAGAAAAAAACAAACTGGGTAATACAATACGATTACTTGTTCAACAACATTTATGTTAATAACATCATTATTGTAACATCATTATGTAAATAACATTTATGTAAATAACATCCATCGTGCATGCCTATTTTGGATCATCAGAATGTCATCAGAAAAAACAAACTGGGTAATACAATACAATTACTTGTTCAACAACATTTATGTTAATATCATTATGTAAATAACATCATAATTGTAACATCATTATGTAAATAACATTTATGTAAATAACATCCATCGTGCATGCCTATTTTGGATCATCAGAATGTCCTCATCAGAAAAAAACAAACTGGGTAATACAATACGATTACTTGTTCAACAACATTTATGTTAATAACATTATGTAAATAACATCATTATTGTAACATCATTATGTAAATAACATTTATGTAAATAACATCCATCGTGCATGCCTATTTTGGATCATCAGAATGTCATCAGAAAAAACAAACTGGGTAATACAATACAATTACTTGTTCAACAACATTTATGTTAATATCATTATGTAAATAACATCATTATTGTAACATCATTATGTAAATAACATTTATGTAAATAACATCCATCGTGCATGCCTATTTTGGATCATCAGAATGTCCTCATCAGAAAAAAACAAACTGGGTAATACAATACGATTACTTGTTCAACAACATTTATGTTAATAACATCATTATTGTAACATCATTATGTAAATAACATTTATGTAAATAACATCCATCGTGCATACCTATTTTGGATCATCAGAATGTCCTCATCAGAAAAAACAAACTAGGTAATACAATACGATTACTTGTTCAACAACATTTATGTTAATAACATTATGTAAATAACATCATTATTGTAACATCATTATGTAAATAACATTTATGTAAATAACATCCATCATGAGCATGCCTATTTTGGATCTTCAGAATGTCATCAGAAAAAACAAACTGGGTAATACAATACGATTACTTGTTCAACAACATTTATGTTAATATCATGATGTAAATAACATCATTATTGTAACATCATTATGTAAATAACATTTATGTAAATAACATCCATCGTGCATGCCTATTTTGGATCATCAGAATGTCCTCATCAGAAAAAACAAACTAGGTAATACAATACGATTACTTGTTCAACAACATTTATGTTAATAACATTATGTAAATAACATCATTATTGTAACATCATTATGTAAATAACATTTATGTAAATAACATCCATCATGAGCATGCCTATTTTGGATCTTCAGAATGTCATCAGAAAAAACAAACTGGGTAATACAATACGATTACTTGTTCAGCAACATTTATGCAAAGGATACTTCGGGCAATATGCTGGGCAAATTCAAAAGAAAGTAGATGGAAGGGTCTTCCACATGGTCTTTTCGGAGAGAGATAGTGAGAGTTGGGGATTTCTCAGGATTGAAAGACAAGTCCCAAGTGTTTAACCAGCTTGTGATTTTTTTTCAAGGTCTGGAGATAGGGAAGAGGCTGCAGCCTTCCTGTCTGAAGGATGAGGGATGTCAGGGCAGAAGGTGGAGTCATCAGCAAATAGATAGAGGAGTTTCCAGAGAGCAAGAGGGATCACTGCTGAAGATCAGGAACAGGACTGAGCTCAGAACACTGCCTTGAAGCACTCCAACCTTGATCAGGATCGAGGAGATAAAGGATTCCACTGAGTACCATACGTTGGCTACGAGTGTAGAGGAAGTCAGTAAGCCACGTGTGGAGTTGGCCTTGGATGCCATAGACAGAGAGTTTGGAGAGTAAGGCAGGATGCAAGACTATATCACAAGCACGAGATATGTCCAGAGAGATGGCCCTGAACTCACATCTGATATTGAGGGCCTCCATCCATTGTTGGGTAAGGAGGAGCAGTGTGTCCAAGGTGGAGTGACCTGGTCAGAATCCAAACTGGTGATCTGAGATTTTTTTTAATGTAGAAGGCTCCAGGCATGGACGATGTAGAAGGCTCCAGGCATGGACTATGTAGTACTCATTGAGGCCAGGCCTAAATAAAAGAGCTGCATTGATAGAAAAGTGAAGGAGAGAATAGTCAAGTTTTTGAGAAAGCAGAAAATTTGCTTTTTGAAAAGGGGAAGATCATAAGTGTTAGGAAAGACATGGGAAGGTAAAGAGTTCCAGAGTTTGGCAGTGGAGGGGAAGAAACAAACATCATAACGGCCCACCCTTGAGTTGCCAAAGGCCACACAGTAATCATGAGATGTAGTGGCTTGTCGAGTAATCCGTGGTCTCGCTAATGGTGGAGGCACACAAGCAGCAAGTTCTTGGGTGCAAAAACCGAAGTAATATCTGTAGAAAAGAGAAAGAGAGCCAACTTTGCGGTGTAAATTGAGCGGGTCAAGTTTTGAGGTCAGACTGGGAGAGTTGACAAGTCGAATTACTTTTAATTCAATTCTGTCCAGTAAGTAATGTGGAGCTAGAACCTCCCCAGATGTGAGAGCAGTATTCCATACAAGGACGAATCAATCCTTTATATTGTTGAAGCAATTGTTGAGAGGAGAAGAATCTTCGACATCTGAACAGGACTCCCAGTTTCTTCGAGGCAGATTTAGCTATTTGTGTAATGTGTGGATTCCAGGATAAATTTGAAGTTAGGGTAATACCTAGTAGGTCTATTGTATCACATGGTGTAATTGTAGAGCTTTCCAAGGAGATTGGAGAGTTGAGAGGAGTTTTAGAGAGAGAGATGGGAAGAAATTTAGTTTTAGAAGCATTGAATTTAACCTGATAACATTTGCCTCACTGGGAAATCTTGTGCAAATCGGATCTTAATGAGGTGGCCATGATCAAACGAGAAGATGCAGATCGATTGAGGGAAGATGGAGCAGAACGGAAAAACATGGAGGAATGTAATGTTAAGTCATCAGCATATGAGTGCATTTGGTTAGTTGTAGAAGAAAGAACATCATTGATAAAAAGAAGGAAGAGTGTTGGAGACAGGACAGAACCCTGAGGGACACCGACTGCTGTTGATAGGGAAAGAGGGAGATGTTGAGGATGATGATGTTGAGGAGAGATGAGGCCGTTGGAGAAAAGGAAGGTTTTCATATCAACTGCGATGATAGATTACATGACCATGCTGATTAGAAGTAAGCTGATGGGCCTGCAGTTTAGGGGACCGATTTTTGCACCTTTTCAGTAATTCAGTGATGTTGGCGGATTTCCAAGAAGATAGAAGATGACTGAGAGCAAATGACAGGGTGAAAAGGGCAGAGAGAGGATGTGCAAGAGCAGCAGTCAAAAAGGTTTTTTATGACACGTGACCTGATGCAGTCCGGTGGCAGAGTCAGAGTCGACGGTTGAAAGAACTATCTCAGGTGCAAAGGACACAACATCCATGATTAGTTGGTTAAGACAGGAAAGGATGGGTACCGAGAGTGAGGAGTTGGGGACACAAGGTTTGGAAGCAAACACCGAATTGAGGCATTCAGCATTCTCATGGGCGTAGTCAGCTGTGGTGCCATTTTAAGAGAGGGAAGTTATGGAAGGAGAGGATACACCGGAGACAGACAAGGCATCCAAGGTTTTAGAGGAGGGAGACAAGTCTGAAAGTTCCTTCCTTGAGGTTGGACAGATGTTGTTTTCTGGCTCTCCTGAGTGGACACACACTTGTTGTGGACTTTTGAAAAGAACCAAGATTGCCTTCGGTTGGATTTGCATTCCAGGAAGAGAAGGCCAGTTGTTTAAAATGGAGACTTTATGGATTGTCGAAAAGAAAAAAAATCCGGAAATTTACTGCTGTATATGCCAGTATGTTATACATATAAACCTGCTGTTGCCTCTGTCACCAAAGGGACCAAGTCAGGAATGCAGCTTCCAAAATCATTGTTGTGTCACTCCCACATTAGACACTCATGCGAGGCTGCCATTTCATGGATGTGGGTCACAATCAGACTGCTACCCATTTTACAGGTGAGAAAATAATAACCGGTCATCAAATCCCCTGCAGACAAGAATTCCCTTTCCACGCAGGTGCAGGAGCAGGTGTTAAAACTTTGGTTAAAAGGAACGGCTATGTTTTGTCCACGGATAGCTGTGACATCGCTTCTGCGTTCATAAACTCACTTTTGTATTTGTGATTCCACGTCTGGCCATGAAACACGCCTGGAATGCTACACATGCATGTCAAGCAATTGGGGAGAAAACATGGTTGCCTCCATTGAAATTAATGGGGAATTCACTGAAGTTGCATTTGCTGCCTAATGATGCATTTTTCCTCTAAAGATGCAAAGCGGGAAATTAATTAATGATCATATCTTGCAGTTATCTTTGTCATTCATATTTTGAAAAAATAATTTTTTGAGGTTTGCTTAACTTCAAAGGAGATTGGCGAGATCATAAAAGGGAATGTCAACATTTATAACGCTGAACATTGATGAAGAATTTGTCAAATTCAGGAATCAAACCTGAAGGGTTTGGCAGCTGAAGCAGAGAGAGCTGAGAGAGGGAATCTCGGTGTTAGGTTGTAGTGGGAGAGGAACGATGTGGAAAATCAGGAGGTAGTAGGACATGGCTGGTAGGTTGATGAAAAGGATATGACGTCACAGGATGGGTGATGATATGCAAATTAAAGGGTTGAAGCTATTAGATTTAGAATACGACGAGGGCGAAACTGAAGAAAAAGGGCAAAGAGGCAGGAGAGGCCTTACAAATAAGCAAGAATTGTATTTCACGCACATAATGAAGCACCCAAACAGAAGGCGATCACTTTGCATCGAAACAAGGGCTAAATAAACTAAACAAAAGAAGTTGATCAAATAAGTAGAAAAATCCTTCGAGAGGGCGTCGAAAATAAATTAGAAAGCTAAACAGTGCAATATATTCACCTTGCACACAATATAATGCATGGCCAAATTGTAATTCAGAGGACAACCATTAAACTGAAATAAAGTGCAATAAACAGGGATACTTGTCTTTGCTAATCAATAGGAAAAAGTGGGATAACATGAGCAAGCTGGTGTCCTTGAAGGCCCCGAGATGAACCCTATAAGGGGGTCAGAGAACAAGAGGTTGGCACGCAAATAAATCTGCTGCCGAGACGCTTCTTCTAATCCTGTTTACCATGACACGGCAGCCTCCAGAATTTGCGACTCCAATGCCGTTTCTGGCAGAGCGCGCGGAGTAATGTTGAAAGGCAGCACTTAGTTGATTAATGGAGACCGTGTTTATGTATCGTACAAGAAATGAGGGATTGGTGTCACTGGAGAGCAGGGAGAAAATTGGTATTAAATTTATTGCACTGACGATAGCACCTCATTGGGGTCGGCTGAGCAGCAGTTTCATTGCATTTTATCACGAAGCTAATGGGGCGCTACAAGGAGCGACTAAGGAACAGATGTTTAGAAGGCAAGCAGTCAAAGAGTGATCAGTCTGAGAAGCTGTGTACGTACTTGAAGCCAAGCAAAGCATCATTCAGTGCTCAAAGTGCCTGCGTTTGTTGTACACGATGCTAATTTTGGCCTCCTCTGCAGAGGAAGTAACAAAAGGCCACCATTGCAGTAATTTTCAAACTTTGGAATAGCACAAAATTCTTTTTCCAGTTAACATCCTCTTAGGTCACCATGTGCAAGCACGTGGATGATTACGCTATTCGTTAGTTAGTTGGGGTATTTTTTTTTTTTTTGAAACCCAAACTTGAACGTCCAAATCGTACAAGCTAAGTGGAATTAAAATAAGGATGTCTATGTATACCATAATATATATATATATATATATATATATATGTATAACTGTGAGAAATAGTAGAAACTCCACAGTACGAGCAGGGCGTCTCATTTGCATAAAATAAATAATCTAAAGTGAGGTGAGGTGAGTAAAATAAATAAATAAAATAAATAAATAAATAAATAAATAAATAAAATAAATAAAATAAATAAAGTGAGGTGTTTTTATTACGTGTTTTATGGCTGTGAGGTGTTTTTAATTTCGTGGTGGTGAGGTGTTTTTATTACGTGTTTTATGGCTGTGAGGTGTTTTTATTACGTGTTTTATGGCTGTGAGGTGTTTTTAATTTTGTGGTGGTGAGGTGTTTTTATTACGTGTTTTATGGCTGTGAGGTGTTTTTATTACGAATTTTATGGTTGTGAGGTGTTTTTATTACGTGTTTTATGGCTGTGAGGTGTTTTTAATTTTATGGTGGTGAGGTGTTTTTATTACGTGTTTTATGGCTGTGAGGTCTTTTTAATTTCGTTGTGGTGAGGTGTTTTTATTGCGTGTTTTATGGCTGTGAGGTGTTTTGATTACGTGCTTGATGGCTGTGAGGTGTTTTCAATTTCGTGGTGGTGAGGTGTTTTGAATTTCGTGGTGGTGAGGTGTTTTATTACGTGTTTTATGGTGGTGAGATATTTTGAATTACGTGGTGGTGAGGTGTTTTGAATTACGTGGTGGTGAGGTGTTTTGAATTACGTGGTGGTGAGGTGTTTTGAATTACGTGGTGGTGAGGTGTTTTGAATTACGTGGTGGTGCGGTGTTTTGAATTACGTGGTGGTGAGGTGTTTTGAATTACGTGGTGGTGAGGTGTTTTGAATTACGTGGTGGTGCGGTGTTTTGAATTACGTGGTGGTGCGGTGTTTTGAATTACGTGGTGGTGCGGTATTTTGAATTACGTGGTGGTGAGGTGTTTTGAATTACTTGGTGGTGAGGTATTTTGAATTATGTGATGGTGAGGTGTTTTGAATTACGTGGTGGTGAGGTGTTTTGAATTACGTGGTGGTGAGGTGTTTTAAATTACGTGGTGGTGAGGTGTTTTGAATTACATGGTGGTGAGGTGTTTTGAATTACGTGGTGGTGCGGTGTTTTGAATTACGTGGTAGTGAGGTATTTTGAATTACGTGGTGGTGAGGTGTTTTGAATTACGTGGTGGTGAGGTATTTTGAATTACGTGGTGGTGAGGTGTTTTGAATTACGTGGTGGTGAGGTGTTTTGAATTACGTGGTGGTGCGGTGTTTTGAATTACTTGGTGGTGAGGTGTAATCGTCCCAAACTTCCAGTCTGCACCTTACCCCTCCCCTATGTGTGTGCTGAGGGGTTCTTTCTTGAAAAAAAAAACATTCAACCTAAATCTTCAACCTAAATTGCCTATAAAAATGTAATATCACAAACACAACAAATACATTTGTGCAAAGTAATTGTTTGTATTATGATTGGTGAAAATCATGACAACACAGCAACTCAGGTACAGTCATTAGCCTCAGCTAAAATAAGCCCGTTCTTCAGTATCGACGCGTGGTGAGGCGAGCGTAGCGAGGCGAGCCAAGCTTGTGTGTATATATATATATATTGTTGCGGATTCGGAGCAGCAACTCCCGTTACCAAGGGGGGTGGGGGGGTTAGTCCCCTTGTCCTTTAAGCTGGCCGTCTCCGTTCCTGGAAATTACTCGCTCCTTTGCGGGGTGAGATTGGCCAGGGTGATTGGTCAATGGGTTCCCAGATACCTTTGCCAATCCCTCCGCAAAGCAGGGATATAATTCCCTGCTCGGACCCGGACAAGATGGAGTTTGCCAAGCAGTTAGCAGTCCGAAATCCGAGCCGTTAGCAAACACTAACCCGATCCTGAGCGTTGGCCAAATCGTGCCATGTATATTCAATTGAAGGAAACAGACTAAGGCGATCGAATGGAGAAGAAACCAAAGTGAAAGGAAGAACACAGAATTTATTATACAATACGAGAAGAGGAAACGAAAGGTAATGTACAGTTGAAGAGGAAGAAGCAGTAAAACAGGGCAGCTTTATACAGTCTTATATAACACTCCCAGGACCGAACAAACAAACTTACACGGAAGGATGGAATGGCAGGGATGGTTGGGCGTTGAAGTCCGGCTCCGGTCCAGTCGAGTCCAGCTCCGGGTGTTGACTCGTGCCGTGGCGAGAACCCGGGCAGCAGCAAGCACGTACGGTTGGCGCGCGATCGGACCTTATACGGGGCGGGGGGGGGGGGGGTAGTCCTTCGCACGGCCGTATGCGCAATTCTATATAATTGATGGTGCAATCTCGCCCCCCTCTGCGCAGTCCGTGCCCTCTCTTTCTCCTCTCTGTGCAACGACCTCTCACTCCCCACTGTCGAAGTAGTCCCAAGTGAGCGCTTTTATCGCGCCCTCGCGGATCAAGCCACCCGCTCTTTCGGTCCACCCACTGGTGAGCTCGCCTCGGCCCTGGTTGGTTGCGAGGGCTCACCGGCTCCGCCCCTTGATGGTGCATTGACGGTGCCACGCCTTGCTCCTGGCGCTCCTCCCCCTTCTTCTCCAACTTGGCCGCGTGGCTTATGGCGGCTTGCGGGATAGAAAACCATCGCACCGCTGAAAGGAACTTTGGGGAACTTTGGAAGGAACTTTGGGGTCTACTCTTATTTAATTAATACAACGCAGATTCAACTATTGGAAACAGATCCTTAACTGAAACATAGACTAATGAAATAACTATAGAGGTTTATAAGGTGTCCTACGTGTTGTACATGGCCTAACTAGGGTGCAACCTTTACAAAGGGGGATATTTACAAGAATTATTATTTTACAAAGTGAAGGATCTAAAAACCGTAACACAGCACCCGTCTCTCCTCCAGGCACGTCCCGTGTCGACAAAACTTTAACTTAGTGTGACACTCAGGTGTAGTCACCCTCTCCTTTTAACCTTACCCTGAGTGCGACAGTTTTAACAATTAAGTATGTCCTGCCTGCTGCGTTGCATTCTACCTAACAGATTCACGCCCACAGGATAACCGAATTGCGGAATTATTTTGAAACTACACATTGACGGTGGGGAGCATTATTTACAAGAACACTATTTGGTATTTACAAACGCGAACCCAGGACCTGTCTTTTGGGAAACAAAAGAATAACTTTTGAAAAGAGGAAAGGCATGCACTGCACTGCACCGATACCACCAGCACCAATGAGCAAAAAGCACCACAGTCAGCACCATCCAGTGCACATTCATCACATTTGTTATTAATAAACGATGACGTCTTCTCAGCTGGGCCGATGTTCTTGGCTGCTGGGCCGATGTTCTTGATGTTCTTTGCTTGCGGCCTATTTGAAAATAAAAATGGCACACAACGCGTCCGCTTTTCTCTTAATTATGGCCAGCAGGGGCCAACAAGGGTGGGCCACTTGTATGGGTTAGGTGCCACCTCAACCGTGGTCCGCAAGCAAGATCTCGCTGGCCACAATGGCCGGTCCCCAGCAGAGGTGCCAGGCCCCAAAAGGTGGGGTCCATGAATGTGGTGCTCGGCCACAACCGTGTGGTCCATAAAGTGGTGTACCGGTCCAGGCAGGCAGCAGCGAGGGTGCGGGCACACAACTGCGGGCACCTGCGCACTCCCCCCGGGCCCAAAATGAACAAATCCATGAGTGGGGGAAGGAGGACAAGCAAGCAGTGGGGCAAGATCGCAAGGGTACACATCAATACAAGGTAATGCAGACAGGAAGGGTGCTGGAGAGCAAGTAGAGAAAGCTCGTCCCTAGCGTACGCTCCCCCCCTGTCACCTAATCTACCCTTGCCCCTACCCGTATTTACACAATTTACAAATTCGTCTCTACGTCCTGTCTTCCCCATATCTCCCCTAATACCGAATTCGTCATCAATCCCTCTAAACCAAATTTGCCATCAATTCCAATTCCTCATCAATCCCTCCAAAGGAGGAAGAGATGGAATCACAAGCACAATGTCACCCCCACGTCATGATGCGTCTTACATCCCAGACATTTGCAAAAAAACGGTGGTGTGGAGTCCTGTCACATTGGTGAGTGGATGCGGATAGTGCGAAGAGACTTTCAATCCTACCTACCTTCTAAATGACTTTAACACACTTTACACTACCCGGGGTCTTTCTCTGCCAAACCATTGGCCATTTTACACTATGTGGTTCTAAAAACCAATTCCCATTGACCAAACTGTGGTGCTCACCAATTTGGGGTCTCACTCCCCCGATTCTACTCCCTGTGCCCTCGCACAATTTCCGGGCTGGGTCGTGTGGCGCTCCCAGCAGGTCCGCTCACCTGCACACCTCTGCCACTGTAGTTGCCTCCCGAGCTTACCTGCTCCTTACCCTAACCTACCTGTGGAAGGCCCTCTGGCGCTCTCACCCCCTACTGCCCTCTCTGGCGTCGGGCTACCCGGGTCCGTCCTCCGGATCCTCGGGCCCCATTGAACACTACTGGCTCCCAGAGACTACCTGCGGCCTCACCTGGCCGACAGACTAACAGTGGCGGAGTGCCCATTTAATCACACACACTAACAGGCCACACGCCCAGCCAATTTACTCCACTAATGCACCCAACACAACACTTCTGTGCAACTACTCGCACCACAGATGCCAATATCCAACCACAATTTACCTACTCCCTCTACCTACTTTTAAACTACCCTCCCCAGGTACTCGTGAGGGGTCCATCCTGTCCCCACTCACCCTTTCGCACCATACACTACACTCCACGTATTCCACAATACTCACTCCACACCATCCATTCCATACTCCATTCATTCCAGACCATCTATTCCATCCAACCATTCCCCATACCTCTGTACTTCAATTGCACACCTGGTGCCCACACACGTGGTGGCACTTGCACCCTCCTTTCCTCCAGGACCATTCACTCAATACAATGCACAATCACCCACTGCATCATCTGATCTAACTACTGCCCTTTTATAACTCGTGCTCCCCGTCTTCCCTTATACTAAGCACTCCCTCGTCGTTATCATCCATACTAATCTCTCTACGTCCCCTCTACAGGTATCAATGTCACTACTTAAATCTAAAGTTACCTATGGTCATTTCTAGATCCCTAATAAATAACCTAACCCTCCCGGGCTAGTTTTCACCGCCATATCCCCATAAACTAATGCTCATGTGCCCCAAAAAATCATGTGAGGGATGGTAGAGATACCACCCCCCGACACTGGGTATCAATTTCCAATCAATACCACTATCATCCACATTTCACTCACTATCAATTCCAATTTCAAATCCCTATCAATTCCAAACAATAACACTATCATCATCACAGTCCGCTATATCTGAGCCTCCTCGGTATGTCCATGCATTCTTTACAGCTCGGCTTCGCAAAGCCGAGCAATGCATACGGGTGGTTTGGTCTACTGTAGGTTGAGTCCGTCCGGTATTCGGTTCAGGGGAGGAGGTTGGGTCGGGCCAAGGTTCAAGGCACCATCCCTACGCAGGGCCTTTCGCTCCCATGCGCGATGGCCCAGCCTTGCCCGGCCGGAATGCCACCACCACAAGGGGGCGCTGCTCCGACCCCTCCTACCTCTCGAACCGGGCCGATCGCTTTGCCTAACAAAGCGCGGCACCGACCGTACAGGGCGGGACCTGGCCCGAACCGTGCACGGCGCTCCGAGCAGGAGCGACGCGACACCGATCCCCGCCGGCTCCCGCAGCACACAACGAACACCACGCACCGAGAGCTCGCGTCGGCTATACGTAAGGCTAGACGCTGCCCCGGTCAACGTCGATGCTCGGCTTGCATGCTCACACGCATACGCGACCCCTTTTACACTCACATTCGCACACCAAGTCGTCCTCTCGCCTTCCATACACTTCATGCCTTCCATACACCATGCATTCCATCATTGCACTTCCTCCTCATGCATTCTCTTCCCTACTCGCACCTACACACTCAGGCGCACTCATAACGCTCACGCACTCCTCGCGTGCACTCTCCCCCGTTACGTACTCCGTAACCACCATGGGTGTGCAATCCCTCGTCGCACACCCAATCATGCGCTCCACAACCACCAACTCAGGTGTGCATTCTTGCACACACTCCTCAACCATTCCAGGTGTGCATTCTATCTCACTCGCCACAACCAACTCACTCTCCGTATCACATTCATCACACATACACTCCGATGTACACTTTTTTCTTACACGCGCGCAATTTCTACTCACACCACGTGCAAAGGACCTTCCACAAATGCCCGGGTGCTGTCTCGATCCCAAGCGCGGGAAAATTCTTTTTGCGCTAAACACCTTCCCGCAAAACCTCTTAGTACCATATACAGCCCGACTCACCTTTGGGATCCTTTTCTCCCCACACACCTGCAAACTGCCATTCGGGTTATGCAGCACGACATCATGATGCGAACATGGACTTTGTGCATATTCCATTCCTTCCTCCCGCGAGTGCTTTTCTACGTCCACTGTCTCTCCAATTTTCATTTCCACGATTGGTTCGGTTTCTTTTCCAATTTGAATTAATTCTTTTTCTTTATTTTCTTTTCCCTCGACGACTGCTGGCTCTAATAAAATTTTCTCTTCTACCTCGGCGGTCGCCGGCTTCCCCATACGCCGGGTCGCGATCTCTACCCCGGTCCACGTGACTTTGCCTTGCTCAGCCTCGCTTTCTCCGCGCTACCTTGTCGCGTACCCCCGCAACCTTTCCGCCCGATCTGCGGTCTATGTCTCCCCCAATGCTTTTATCTGGCCACCCACTCTGTCCTCAAACCGCGTTAACCCGTCCTTCATTCTTTTCACTTGATTTTCCCGAGTGTCCATCTTGCTTTTCACCCTCGTTAACCCCTCGTTCATTTGGCTACTCACGTCCTCCAATTTGCCCCCTAATCCTCCCAATTTGCCTTCTAGCCCCCCAATTTGGCTTTCTAATCGCTCCCCCATTCTATCTTCCAAATTACTCAACCCGTCTCTCAATCCCCCGATTTGGTTTTCTAATCCCCCAAATTTGACTTCTAGGCCCCCAATTTGATTGCCCAATTGCTCACTGGTACCCCTTGCTTCGTCCCTCATTTCCTGACTGATTCGCTCACCCCGAGCGTTCATCCTTTGCTCTGACTCCATCATACAAGCCCTGAATTGTGCCATCAGGACTTGCAGATCCACAACCCCTACTTGCGCAGCGGGCACGGCCCCTGTCGCCATGTGCGAGGCGCCGCCATTTTCTGTGCCTGCAACCCCCACTGCTACACCCTCTTCAACCTCCTCTTCCATTTCTCCCACCTCTTCCCTGGGGTCCTGGGTAACTCTAACCCCTCTTCTATCTCCACCACCAGCATCCGATCGCCTTGAGTATCCATGGCACGACTCAATTTGGATATTATAAAAACATTTCGGCCACTCGAAATTTTGACCAAATTTTTCTAGATGTATTAAAATTTGGTTCGGGTTCAATCCCACTCCCAGACACCAATTGTTGTAGATTCGGAGTACGGCGCTCCCCTTACCAAGGGGGGGTTAATCCCCTTATCTTTTACACGGGCCGTCTCCGATCCTGGAAACTATGACGTCACTTCCGGTCGGTAGTAGCCAGGGTCATTAGTCAATGAAGTCCCAAATACCTGCGTACTAAGACCGGCCGTAAGTGAGGAGATAATTTCCACCCGAGCTGCAGCGTTAATGGATGCGCCGAGCGAAGCGAGCTGTGACTCGAGCCGTTAACAAAAGACTAACCCGCTCCTGAGCGTTGGCCAAATCGTGCCACGTATATTCAATTGAAGGAAACAGACTAAGGCGATCGAATGGAGAAGAAACCAAAGTGAAAGGAAGAACACAGAATTTATTATACAATACTTGAAGAGGAAACGAAAGGTAATGTACAGTTGAAGAGGAAGAAGCAGTAACACAGGGCAGCTTTATACAGTCTTATATAACACTCCCAGGACAGAACAAACACACTTACACGGAAGGATGGAATGGGCAGGGATAGTTGGGCGTTGAGGTCCGGCTCCGGTCCAGTCCAGTCCGGCTCCGGGTGTTGACTCGTGCCGTGGCGAGAACCCGGGCAGCAGCAAGCACGTACCGTTGGCGCGCGATCGGACCTTATACGGGGCGGGGGGGGGGGTAGTCCTTCGCACGGCCGTATGCGCAATTCTATATAATTGATGGTGCAATCTCGCCCACCTCCGCGCAGTCCGTGCCCTCTCTTTCTCCTCTCTGTGCAACGACCTCTCACTCCCAACTGCCAACTGTCGAAGTCCCAAGTGAGTGCTTTTATCGTGCCCTCGCGTATCAAGCCGCCCGCTCTTTAGTTCCGCCCACCGGTGAGCTCGCCTCGGCCCTGGTTGGTCGCGAGGGCTCACCGGCTCCGCCGCTTGATGGTGCGTTGACGGGGCCATGCCTTGCTCCTGGGGCTCCTCCCCCTTCTTCTCCAACTCGGCCGCGTGGCTGATGGCGGCTTGCAGGATAGAAAGCCATCGCACCGCTGTTGACAGGAACTTTGGGGCCTACTCTTATTTAATTAATACAACGCAGATTCAACTATTGAAAACAGATCCTTAACTGAAACATAGACTAATGAAATAACTAGAGAGGTTTCTAAGGTGTCCTACGTGTTGTACATGGCCTAACTAGGGTGCAACCTTTACAAAGGGGGATATTTACAAGAATTATTATTTTACAAAGTGAAGGTTCTAAAAACTGTGTATGTATATGTATGTGTATACACACACACACACACACAACACACACACACACACACACACACACACACACACACACACACACACACACACACGATATAATATAATAGACTTTAACATAGGCAGCCTGGTGTTGGCTTAGCAGTTAGGGTGCCGGCTTGGGATCCGAGGATCCTGGGTTCGAATCCCGGTCGATTGTTGAATTAACGCCAGAGGGGTTGACTCAGCCTGTCATCCTTCCGAGGTCGGCAAATTGAGTACCAGCTTGCTGGGATGAATGATCATGGTGTGTACCCCGATTTAGAATAGGTACACCGTATCCCTGCGCATCCTAAGAGCGTGACCAAGGGTTGGCGTCAGGAAGGGCATCCGGCCATAAAAACATTGCCTCAAACAGGGAACCATGATTGTCATGGGGCCCGCAAGGCTAACCCCTGCTCTAGCGGGGAAAATGGCCTTAAAACGATCATTCATTCATTTTTTTTACTTTAACATAGGCACTGAAAATTTGTTCCTAGCCCTCTACGGGACGAAATCGGCTGCAAATTTCAGAAGTAAATGCTTTGTACGTTGGGGTAATATGTTCCAAATTTCAGCAACGTCCGTTGATGCATTCTTGTGTTTTATTAAGAAAACCCTCAAATTCACATTGGTATCTGTCAGTCAGTCCGTCCATCCTCCGAAATGTGTTGGTGCTCATATCTCAGAGGCTATACATTGAAACTAGCTGAAAGTTAGAAT
Source organism: Myxine glutinosa (assembly GCF_964187855.1). NCBI lineage: Eukaryota > Metazoa > Chordata > Myxini > Myxiniformes > Myxinidae > Myxine > Myxine glutinosa. The sequence goes on along the minus strand of NC_136266.1, from coordinate 24,096,460 downwards.
ATACATCGGTCAATAGGTCTAATTAATGGCGTTCAAAACAAATTGAAAATCTGCGTTCAATTAGGGGGATTACGGGGGGGGGGTAGGTTTGACCCCCCCCAAAATAGGCATTTGTTCTCTTCTCTGAAACTACACACACAATTTTGATGTAACTTGGCTACAAGCTTCATCTCTGATGCCTAACAAAGGTGTATTGACTGCATCAAAATCTATGCTCATTAGGGGGTTTACAGGTTTTTTGACCCCCCCCCCCCCCCCCCCCCCCCCCCCAAAAATAGGTAATTGCTCTCTTCTCCGAAACTACTACACACAATGTTGATGAAATTTGGCCACAAGCTGCATTTTTGATGCCTAACGAAGGTGTATTGACCGCATCAAAATCTGCATTCATTAAAGTGGGTTTATGGGGGTGGAAGGAGTTGACCCCCCAAAATAGGTATTTGCTCTCTTCTCCGAAACTACACACACGATTTTGATTAAACTTGCCCACTACCTTCATCACCCGTGATGTAACAACGTTTATTCACGGTATTAAAATATCAGGGTCTGAAGGTGTCTGTGGGAGGTTTTGAGTACATGTTGCTCCTGATCCCGGTGAGCTTCAGGACCCGCAGTCCTATTTTTGCTTGGCTCATAGAGGTGATCCCCAAAAAGGTGGAGAAAGAAATTTTTTGACTCTGGTCGTAATTCTTGGGGAAAATGCCAGAGGCATAGAAAAGGCCCCTTTATATGGTATGTGCCATGTGGCAAAATATAGAAAAGAAGGGACATTCAATAGCTTGTAGAAAATGCCAAACAATAGAAAATAAGGGACATTCAAAAATTCTCGTGTGCATACTGGGCTACCCTTGTGTTCTTAGGAGGAACCAAGTAACACTCCAGAAAAGTACACATAAAGGGGTGCGCCAATTTGATTCATACAGCTGCAGGAAGAAGTAAATGTATTTTACTTGCCAGATGTAGGTGTTTGGCCTTTTAATGGGCAATCTTTGAACATGACTGTGTGTCCACCGGTTAAAAGACCCAAAAGGCAACCCAAGGACCCAGAAGACCCCAAGGACCCAGAAGATCCAAAAGACCCCAATGATCCAAAAGACCCAAATGACCCTGAGGACCCAAAATACCCCAAGAACTCTGAAGACCCAAAAGACCCTAAATACCCAAAAGACCAAAAAGACCCTTTAAACCCAATGGGCCCCAAACACACAAAATACCCCGAAGAACCAACATACTTTATAGACCGTTAAAGACTCAAAATGCCCAAAAGACTCTAAAGACAAAAAGGCCCAAAAGACCCTGAAGACCATTAAAGACCCTGAAGACCCTTAAAGACCCAAAAAGACAACAAAAAAACAAAAGACCCTGAAGACCCAAAATTCCCCAAAGACCCAAAATATACCAAAGACACTTAAAGACCCCAAAAATGCCGAAGACCCCCCAAAAAACAAAAAACCTCAGACCCTGAAAACTGACAAGACCCCAAAGATCGAAAAGACCCCAAATATTCCAAATATTAATACCCTGAAGATCCAAAATACCCCTGTGGCTGAAATGCGAAAAGACCCAGAAGACCGAAAAGACCCCAAAGATCAAAAAGACCCCAAATATTCCAAAGAACCTTAAAGATCCAACAGACCCAAAAAAAGAAAATCCTGAAGACTAAAAAGATCGAAAAGTCAGAAAACCAAAAAGACCCCAAAGACCAAGAAGAACCTGAAGACCCAATGGACCCCAAACAACGAAAATACTCTGAAGACTGACAAAGACCCAAAATACCCCAAAGACTCAAAAGACCAAAAAGACCCCAAGACCCTCAAAGTCCCAAAATACCACAAAGACCCAAAATATTCCAAAGACCCTGAAAGACCCCACAGACTCAAAAAACCCTGAAGACTAAAAAGACCCCAAAGACATCGAAGACCCAAATACCCTGAAGACCCTCAGACAGCCGAAAGACTCCAAGGACCCAAACAATCCAAAAGACCAAAAAGACCCCAAAGACCCCGAGGACCCAAAAAATACCCAAATTACCCGTACGGCTCAAAATACCCCAAAGACACAGAGAACCGAAAAGACTGGAGGACCTCAAAGATCCAGAGGACCGAAAATACCCTGAGGAACCAGAAGACCCAAAAGACCCTGAGGAACCAGGAGACCCAAAAGACCCTGAAGACTCCAGAAGACAGAAAAGACCCTGAGGACCAAAATATCCCAAGGAGGCAAAAGACCAAGAGGACCCCGAAGACCCAACAGAAGAGTAATTGTAATGTCTCTTACATTGGAAGTGTAGAAGGCGGCTTGCAAAACGACCCTCAAGGTCTGTGTGGAGAAGCGTATTTTCTTAAATCACAATAAATACAAGGCGCAGGGAGGTGAAATTTGCTACACATGATATGCAACGTGTGCAGGGTAAACAGAGTGTTCATTTACGTCTGAAGGATATCTAATAAATAAAGAAGATAAAAGCACACCTGACACGAGGCCCAGGCGTCAGACTTTGGCACACTGGTGTGGCTGCACCGTCAAATAAACTGTTCCAACCCATCATTTTTGACAGGGTTTATACCAGTGTGTGTGTGTATATATATACACAAAGAATTAAGTTAAGCACCCCTACACAACGAATTAAGGTAAGCACCCCCTAATATATATTCTTTGTGTATATGTATACATTGGCATATATTCTAAGGTATGTGAGATCAAATAATGATTGGTATGACATTAGCAATTATCCATTGATGAAATTGAGTGATCAAAGTGAAAAAAAGTGATTGGTTGAGTCAGTGATCCGATCACGTGGGTCCTACACACGTTATTGACGCAAAGATCGCTAGAGGTCTTCTCAGAACAATGACTGTACGTTAGAAAACATAAACGTCATCCACACTGTCCGTGATGGACCTATAGCTCCATACTTAAATTGAGGTGAAAATATGCCTAAAATTCCCAAAAAATTTCACCTTAAATTATTCAGAATAAAATATTGAAAACGGCATGATTGTTATGTTTTTATGTGACCATAATATCACTTCTCCAGAAAATATAGCAATATCATGGGTATATTACACTGTTTTGACGACAACAAACTTGTAATGTGCGAGGTTGTAAAAAAACGGGGGGGGTGCTTAACTTAATTCTTTGTGTATATATGTATGTATATGTATGAGTGTATATATGTATATGTATATGTATATGTATGTATGTATGTATGTATATATATATATATATATATATATATATATATATATATATACATATATATATATATACACAGACTTGGCATTTAATATGGAATATTTTTTTGTGGGGGTGAACTTACTTTTCAAGATGACTTAGAACCAAAAGTTCATTGGAATTATGTTGAAATTATTATAGATTTTGTTGGTGTGACCTTTAAAAGAAACAAAAACCACATTTGACATTTCAAAGCAAATAAATTGATCCTTGAAAGTGATGTAAACTGATATCGAACTCAATTCACGGACAGTACTGTGTTAAACTTCTGTGCGTTTTCGAAAAGTATCTTTATTTAGCACATTAGCCAAAAATTTTTTTTAACAAAAACAAAAGTTAAATTACGACTGGGATTACGGACAGTAAAATTACAGTTCAGTACTCCGTGTAACCCCCACGAGCATTCAGGAGAGCACGTACACGTTGAAGCATGCTGTTCACGAGATTTGCCAAGGTTTGGACAGGAATCGCTTGCCATGCAGTGAAAATAGCCTGCTGCAATTCACGCACAGAGGTCGGCTGCTGGTCCAAGTTGTCGATTTGATGCGTTGATTCTGCCCACAAGTTCTCTATCGGATTCATATCCGGGGACATGGCAGGCCACTCCATATGCTCTACACCACGGTCAGCAAGAAAGTGTTGGATCATGCGAGCACGATGAGGCCGTGCATTGTCATCTTGGAAGACAAAGTTTCCTCGAAAGGCTGCACGAACAAATGGAAGCAATGTTTCTTCCAGAATGGCCCTGTGCTTGAACTGGTTCAGGTTTCCATTCAGAACAACCAGGTCAGTTTTGCCCCCTGCATGAAAAGCAGGCCAAACGGTCACCCCACCACCTCCAGCTTGGACTCTTGGCACTATACAATCTTCGTTGTAGGCTTCATGCACTTGTCTGTGCACTCGGACGCGGCCATATTGACGATAGACCAGAAATCTAGACTCGTCACTAAAGATCACGTGATTCCAGTGTCCTGGCTGCCATTGACGGTGCTCTCTGGCCCACTGCAATCAGCACTGGCGGTGTTGTCTGGTCAGACGTGGCTTTCTCAGGGGACGCCTGGCACGATAGCCTGCTTGAACCAGTCGTTGGTTGACTAGCCTTCTGGATACAGGCACATTTGTCAGTTGCTGCCACTCAGCCCTAAGCCGATTAGCTGACTTGGTATGGCCATTGCGGACTAACCGGTGCAGCTGGCGATCATCCCTCCTTGTGGTTATGCGGGGACGTCCTGACCTCGGTATTGGAGTAGGGACAGTGGGACACCCCTCTGAGCATTTTGTTTCAGGATCTTTGACACCTGACCTTGAGTGATGCCATACTGCCGAGCAATAGCACGCTGTTTCATGCCGGAATTTCGTAAAGCCACCACTAAATGACAAACAGCATTGTCGAGTTGATGGACCATCTCCAGGGGAAGCGGCAATAACTTTTGTAGACGTGCAGCAGTTGTTTTCCACGAATACAGATCGCAACAACCCTTACTCGCTTTCGAAGTGAAGTAACTTTTCACAATTGTGTTTTTGTAGAAACTGTATCTTTCTCTCGGTGTATGTAACTATTGGTGTGTCTTTAATAGTATTCTTGGTGTTGGTTTTTCATACCTGTGTACAGAATCGTCGATCTTTCGTATCGCGTATTCTGAAGCCTAAGTGTAGTACTAGGCTACCGTGTCCGACCTTGGCTTGAGGCTTTGTTTTTGTCTCAGCAGTTCTTCGATCGCGCTGCAATTACTTTCTGGTCTCTGATTTTCCCGGTCCTTTCACCCCATACTTCCTTGTTTTAAAATCTCCTCAAAAAAAAAAAACCAAAAAAATATTTCCTTCTGGTCTTATTCGTTTATTCGTTCTTATTTGTTCGTTCGTTCTTCGACCACGTTGTTTGTGATCACGTTGTTAAAAAATGTCTAATCTGTCCCCTGAAGACCTGTATTCTGTCATATTCTATAACACCTTTTTCTTCTTCTTCTATAAAAGGATGCTTTCGACTTGCTCACCAAATCTATTCATTCCAAAAAATAATTCCATCTCTCATAGTGCATCTTTCATTCATTCCCTAAACTCTCCAGCACTCCACCCATCCTTCAGCGTCCTCAAACGTATTTTTGACTCGATTGTCTCAAGAAACTCATTTTGCAATAAATGTTCGTTTCCCATTAATCGTACACTTTTCAAAATCCAATCTCACCCCTCCCCTCCAAATCTTCCCCATCACCCCTCCCCTCCAAATCTTCCCCATCACCCCTTCCCTCCAAAACTTCCTCATCACCCCTTCACTCCAAATCTTCACCATCACCCATCTCTTTCAAATTTTCCCCCTTGCCCCTCCCCTCCAAATCTTCCCCATCACCCATCCCTTTCAAATCTTCCCCCTTGCCCCTCCCCTCCAAATCTTCCCCATCACCCCTTCCCTCCAAAACTTCCCCATCACCCCTCCCCTCCAAAACTTCCCCATCACCCCTCCCCTCTAAATCTACCCCCTTGCCCCTCCCCTCCAAATCATCCCCATCACCCATCTCTTTCAAATCCCCCTTGCCCTTCCCCTCCAAATCTTCCCAATCACCCATTCCTTTCAAATCTCCCACCACACCACTCCCCTCCGAGACTCTCCCTCGCTCCTCCCCTCCTAGACTCCCCTCTCACCCCTCCTCCTCAAAGCGTCCTCCCCGCTTCTTCCCCCTTCCAACTTTCACCTTCATCTCCCTCAACCTTCTGCCTCGCTCTTCCTCCTCGTCAAATAACACCTCACTGCGCCTCTCCCAATCACCATCAAACCTTTTGTCCGCCCCATTCTTCCCGTTCTCCAAGCTATTCTGTAATCTCTGACACACCTTCAACAGCTCTCCCTACCTCTTCCACATCTTACCCTACCGCTCCCCCCCCCTGTTCTGTATCCGATGCTCCCCCTTCCTCTTCCTTAACAGTATGGACCTCAAAGATCCGGGGCCTTCGCTCAAACTTGTCTGATCTCTCCATAGAGGTTGCTTCTGACAAACCAGACGTGATCTGCTTAACAGAAACTTTCCTCCTTCATGATGTCTCTGATTCCTTGGTATCTCTCCCAGGTTACGCCCTCCTCCGGTATGATAGACCTGAGCCTCGTCCTGGAGGTGGGGTTGCTATCTTTATAAAAAACTCTTCCTCACTCGCCCTGCACTGCCCTCTCTCCACCTCACCCCCAGGAATACCTTTGGCTACGGCTTCCCCTTCGCTCCCACCTTTTGTTCACATGTGTGTTGTCCCGTCCACCAAACAGTGATGACTCCATCTACATCTCGCTGTCTGAGAATATGGACCAACTTCTATCTACCCATCCCAACTCTCTCTTCCTCATATGTGGTGATTTCAACTGTCACCATGCCAGTTGGCTGGGTGTGGGTACCTCTCTCACCAGCCATGGCTCTTCAGCAAAGGACTTCTGTGACTCACTGGGACTGACACAATCTGTCAATTTCCCGACCCGGATTTCAGTAAACGGAGCATCTTCTCTTCTGGACTTGGTTATGACTAACTTCCCTGAAAATGTCTGCTGCTCTTCTTCTGCTCCAATCGGCTCTTCTGATCATGTGCTTGTTAAAGTGGACATCTCTCTGACCATTCTCAGAGAGCCTCCTCAGCGTCGACGAGTCTGGCATTTCACTCAGGCCAACTGGCACGGTCTTCAAGCAGCCATCAATCATCTGGACTGGTCTCCCATCTCTACCGCCTCTGACATCAACTCATCCTGGGAATTCTTCCAAAGTAAATTGCTCTCTCTCATGCACAGATTTATCCCATCTCGTCTTCAGTTGTCATACCCTTCCTCCCGTCCATGGTACACGGAATCTTGTGGTGAGGCTATTGCCCAGAAACAACTTGCTTTCGTCTCCTGGAAAGCAAATCCAACGGAAGGAAATCTCATTTTCTTTCACAAAACCCGAAACAAGTGTGTGTCCACCCTCAGGCGAGCCAGGAAACAATATCTCTCCGTTCTCAGGACCGAACTCTCTTATCTGTCTCCCTCTTCCAAATCTGGTGTTTGTTCCCCCTCCATTCCCTTCCTCACCTCAAATGGCCACACGGCTGACTCCGCACGTGAAAAAGCTGAATGCCTCAACTCTGTGTTTGCCTCTAAATCTTGTGTCCCAAACCCATCCCTCTCTGTACCCACCGTACCCAGTCGTACCCAGCTGCTCCTGGACTCTGTGTCCTTTCCTCCTGACAAGGTGGAAAAGTTTCTGTCAACCCTCGACTCGGATTCTGCAACTGGACCTGACGGCATCAGCCCACGGGTCCTAAAATCCTGTTCTTCTGCTCTTTCACTCCCTCTCTCTGTTCTCTTCACCCTCTCTTTTGCTCAAGGTCATCTTCCATCTGCTTGGAAATCTGCCAACATAACCGCTTTGCACAAAAAAGGTGCAAAAACAGATCCCAGCAACTACAGACCAATCAGCCTTCTCCCAATTATCAGCAAAGTCATGGAATCCATCATTGCTTCAGATATTAAATCTTTCCTCTTCTCCAATGGCTTGATCTCTGATCATCAATTTGGTTTCAGACCTGGTCACTCTACTCTGGACATGCTGCTTCTGCTTTCTCAACAATGGATGGAGGTCCTCAATGCCAAACAGGAAATTAGCGCAGTCTCCCTTGACATATCACGTGCCTTCGCTACGGTCTGGCACCCCGCTCTGCTCACCAAATTCTCCTCTTTTGGTATCCATGGAAATCTCCACGCATGGCTGGCGGACTTCCTCTCTAGTCGTAGTCAACGTGTGGCCCTGAATGGGTTTCTCTCATCTCCTCTTCCTGTTCAGGCTGGAGTTCCACAAGGCAGTGTTCTGGGCCCTGTGCTTTTTCTGGTCTTCATCAATGATCTCTCTGACTCTCTTGAAAATCCTCTGTATCTCTTTGCTGATGACTCTACTCTCTGTCGCTCCATTCTTCATCCCTCAGTTCGGCAGTCTGCAGCCTCCTCACTCTCTGCAGACCTGGACAAAATCACAGACTGGGCAAACAAGTGGAACATGTCTTTCAATCCTGACAAATCTCACACTCTTACGTTGTCTCTCCGAAAAGACCGACTGGACAACCCTCCCATCCACTTTCTGAATAATCCTCTCCAAGAAGTTCTGTCACTCAAGCTTTTGGGTCTCACTATCTGCCATGATCTTTCCTGGGAAAACCACATTTCAAATCTGGCCTCCAAAGCCAGTTGCCGACTGGGCATCCTCCGTCATGCGAAGTCCTTCCTTGGCACACCTGAGCTCCTCACCACATACAAGGCTTTCATCCACAGCTCAATGGAATACTGCTCTCCCCTCTGGGCTGGTGCTCCTGCCTCACACCTAGCTCGTCTTCACGTTGTTGAAACCAAAGCATTCAGAATCATTGGAATCTCCCGCGATGAAGCTAACTCCAAGGGCCTCTCACTCACTCATCGCAGGCAGGTTGGTGGTCTTTCCGTCTTCTACCGACTCCTCTCTGGCCTTGCCCCCCCCAGCTCTCTCTGGGCTCTGTCCCGCAAATATTCCTACAGGTCGCACAAGATCTGCCTGCAACCCTCTTATGGTCAAACTGCCAAAATCAAGACTCTCTGCTCACCTTCACTCCTTCATTCCTCTTTTCTCCCGCCTCTGGAACAAACTCCCTCACTCTCTTCAATCCTACTCCACCCTCCAGGTCTTTAAAACAGCTGTTCACCACCATCTCTTATCTTCCCCCATCCAAAACCTTGATCTTTTCTACCCCCGCTAATTTCACCCCAATTCCACTTTTTTGAAATACCAACTTCTGTCCTGGAAGTCCTTGGTGTCCTTGGTGTCCTTGTGTTTTATCCTTCTCCCTCCGCCCCCCTTCCCACGCCTCCTCCCCCCAAGCCCTCTCCCTTCCACACATCTCCCTGCTCTCAAATGTTGTGTTTGTGTGCTTCCCCTTCTCTCCGCATCTTGTCTTCCGCTCCCTCTTTTTATATATTTTGTCTGTCTGGTCGATTTGTTTGTGAAGTAAATGTTAGCTCTTTCACGACCCTCGATTCAGTATACACAAAAAAATAAAAAAATAAAAAATAAAAATATACCCCATTGTGAAGCCAATCGTCAAATGTACCTGTCCGTACATTTTGTCACGCCACCTGTGATATAATCCTGTTATTGACTTCTTGCTGCGACAATCAGTGACATGGTTCTTTTAACAAAGAAATCACCGAAGCATAAAAGAAACTCCCCAGATTGATATACCGAGTTCAGAAAGTAAACCCAAGTCAAGAAAAAAAAAAAATCCATATTAAATGCCAAGTCTGTATGTATAAAATTTGTTGCGGATCTCCCGAAGCCCATCTACGTTACAAAGGGGGGATTAAACCCCTTTTTCCCCTTGGGTCTTCGTGTCCACGAGGCCGAATCGCCACTTCCGCCGCAAGCCTGAAAAAGGGTATCGGGTCGACGCCGCACGTACCTTTGACCCACGCTGCCATGAAAACGGGGACCGGACCTCGCACAAGCCACGCTTAATCGAGTACGCCCGAGCAGTGTGCGTATCACGTGACTCGTGCCGTTACTTTTATGGAACCCGATTCGAGCGGTTTTATTCATACTATGCGAGGCAAATTAATGGAAGGGACGGGAATGGTCAAATAAGAGGAATAACACAATTTATTATAATGTACAGTGATCAGGATAAGGAAAGGGGACACAGAGCAGACACTTAAACAATGTTAACTTATTCCCAGACACAGGGCCCACTCACTCACACGGGGAAATGGAGGAAGAAAGTTCGCGCGCCAAACGCGCCTTGCCGTCGGTCGCTCCGGAAGCTCGCCCAGCGTGGCCCTCTGGCGGTCACGGTACGTATGCAGGGAAAGGCAGGCAGGAGGAGATCGCGCAACTGTGGCCCGGAACGGGTCGTCTTCTCAAACACGATTAATACAGCGCAGAGCGCAGGGCATGGGGCACGGGGAAAGTTTGTGGACAACGACGATAATGGGCAATTCACTGCAAGTACTTCGACTTGTTCAGGAGCTGGGCGATTCTCTCTCTCTCTCTCGTTCTGACTCGTCTCCTGCGCGTTCTCCAGCTCAACTCGCGTGCTCGTGCATTCTGACGCGGGGGGCTCGGGGCAGGGTTTTATAGCTCCACCCCGGCCTTACCCAAATGTCCCATGCTCCGCCTCCCGTTGCGGTGGTTAGCCACTCCCCTCGAGCTCTGACTGGCGGCTCGCCCTTACCGGCCACTACCCCTGCAGCTCCTCCCTTCGGCCATGCCAGACTTGTTCAGGCCGAGCATGTGGCATTTCAGCGCCAAAAAAACACCTAAGCTCACTGGCCTACTCAACGCAAAACAAACACAGGAAAGGAGACAACCTTACATTTACGAAGAAATAACTACACTATCACGAGGCTACATGTTGTGGTGCGTCTACCTACGAGGGGGGTTATCCTTTATTCCAAAACCACAACAATATATATATATATGCAGTGCATTCATAAAGTATTCAGACCCCTTCACTTTTTTCACATTTTTGTTATGTTGCAGCCTTATACTGAAATCGTTTAAATTCATTTTTTCACTCATCAATCTACACTCAATACCCCATAATGATAGAGAGAAAACAGGATTTTAGAAAGTTTTGCAAATTTATTGAAAAGAAAAAACTGAAATATCACATTGACATAAGTATTCATACCCTTTGCGATGACACTTGAAATTTAGCTCAGGTGCCTCCCATTTCTCTTGATCATCATCGAGATGTTTCTACACCTTGATTGGAGTCCACCTGTGGTAAATTCAATTGATTGGACATGATTTGGAAAGGCACACACCTGTCTATATAAGGTCTCACAGCTGACAATGCATATCAGAGCAAAAACCAAGCCAAGAGGTCGAAGGAACTGCCTGCAAAGCTCAGAGACAGGATTGTGTCGAGGCACAGATCTGGGGAAGCACACAAAAAAAATTCTGCTGCATTGAAGGTTCCCAAGAGCACAGTGGCCTCCATAATTCTTAAATGGAAGAAGTTTGGAACAACCAGGACTCTTCCTAGAGCTGACCGCCTGACCAAACTGAGCAATCGGGGGAGAAGGGCCTTGGTAAGAGAGGTGACCAAGAACCTGATTGTCACTCTGGCTGAGCTCCAGAGATCCTGTGTGGAGATGGGAGAAACTTCCAGAAGGACAACCATCACTGTAACACTCCACTGATCTGGGCTTTATGCCAGAGTGGCCAGACGGAAGCCAAACAGTTCAATATTGGTTTCATCAGACCACAGAATATTGTTTCTCACAGTCTGAGAGTCCTTTAGGTGCTTTTTTGCAAACTTCAAGCGGGCGTTCATGTGTCTTTCACTGAGGAGAGGCTTCCAATTTCGGGACCCAAACACAGGAGAGGGAGAGGCGATGATTTCGGAAATGTGTTTGGTGCGAACGAATGCTCTGCTAGCTTGGGGGTCGGGATAGACCCGGCGTTCGTGAAGGGCTCATTGTGAGGGGTGAGACTGATACGGAGTGCATGGAGAGAGAGAGAGAGTGCGCATCGGTGTATGCGAGTACGGAGTGTGTGGAGAAAGTGTGCGCACCGGTGTGTGCGGGTATGGAGTGCGTGGAGAGTGTGTGCGCACCGGTGTGTGCCGGTACGAGTACGGAGTGTGTGGAGAAAGTGTGCGCACCGGTGTGTGCGATGACGGAGTGTGTGAAAGGCGTGTGTGCGCCGGGGTGTGCGAGTATGGAGTTGGTAGCGCGATGTGATGACGCGGCTCAGGCATCGACACCGACCGGGGTAGTGCTTAGTGGGACGAGTAGCGCACGTGAGCCCCCGATGAATGGTGCGCCATGGGGACCGGAGGGAATCGGTGCTGCGCCGGTCTCGCAAGGACCGGCGTGCACGATTCGTGCCTCCGGCACCCGCACGGTGTTGTTGGTGCCATACCGTGGCAAGAGCGATCGGCGGGTTTTGAGGGGTAATTTGGAGTTTCGGACCAACACACCTTACCAGGTGAGGTGCTCTGACCGTGGCCGGTTGGGTCATCGTGCGTGGGCCGCAAGGCCCCGCGCAGGGATGGACCTCGGCACTTTGTCCCATCAATTCCACCCCCCTCGGATCGTCAATGCCGGCCGGATAACAACCCATACACGCGACCAATCACCCGCATGGGATCGCTCGGCCCTTAGAGGCCGAGCTGCGACCAAGTACCTCCATGGATGGGGGCTCATAGTTTAGAGGACTGGGGGGAGTATTGTACCCCACGTGGGGGAATGGTGGTGTGACCATTCCTCACATGGGGGGGGGGGGGGAAGGCCATGAGCACTAGTTTAGGGGGATGGCAGTGTTAGGCCCATGGAGGGGCCAGCAATGGTTGCCTCCATGGGGCACCGAAACTAGCCGAGGGAGGGCTAGGATAATGATTAGGGATCTAGAGGGACCATAGGGACTGAGATTTAATTAGTGACACTGAACTGTAGAGGGGACATAGAGAGTTTAGCTGGTTGTTAACAAAAGGGTGTGCATAGTTTAAAGGGACAACGAGGGGAGCGCGAGTTAGAGGGGAAATTAGTTAGATAAATGATGCTGTGTGTAAATTGAATGGTGTTGTGGTGTGGAAATAATTGGTGTGGAATGCATGGTGTGGAAATAATTGGTGTGGAATGCATGGTGCGAAGGATTGAATGGGGGGATTGGAACCCATTCACGGAGGCCCGGCGGGGTAGTTTAAAGTTAGATAGAGGGTGCAGGTAAATTGCACGGATATTGACACCTGTGGTGCTGATTGCAGAAAGGTAGTGTTTTGTGAGGTGCATGAGGCAGTGAAATGACGGCGTGTGGCTTAATTGGTAGTAATAGTTATTGGGGCACTCCGTCACTGGTAGCTCGTCGGCCAGGTAAGGCCGCAGGTAGGCTCAGGGAGCCAGTTAGGTTAGCGTGTGAGTGGGGCCCGAGGATCCAGAGGAAGGACCCGGGTTGCCCAATGCCAAGGTGGGCATCAGGGGGTTAAGCGCCAGGGAGGGCCTTCCTCAGGTAGGGTAGTGTAAGGAGCAGGCAAGCTCGGGAGGCGGCTCCAGTGAACGGAGGGGCGCAGGTATGTAGACCTGCTGGTAGAGCCACATGACCCAGCCCCAAAATTGTGCGAGGGCACAGGTCGAAAATTTGTGGGGTGAGACCCAAATACAGGAGGGCACCACAGTGTGGGCAATGGGAATTCGGGTTCTTAGAACCGCATAGTTTAAAGAAGGCCGATTGGCAGGGTACAACCCCGGGGAGGTTAAATGAGTAATGTTGTTAGTGTAGTTAGGATGTGAGACCCCTTCGCACCATCCACAACCATCCACCACGGAGGACGAATTTTGCACCGAGAGGCTCTGTAAGCTGTTTGGTGGGTGAGATGCATCACGACGTGAGTGGGACATTGTTTTATTCCATCCCTTCCTTCCTGGGAGAACCTGGGAGGGACTTGGGGACAAATTTGGCGTTAGAGGGGGACATGGGAGACAAGACGTAGAGACGAATTTTAAATACAAGGAGGGCTAGGGTAGTGTAGTCAACGGTGGGGGGTGCGAACGGTTAGGGCCGAGCTTACTCCGCTCACTCTGCCGCGTTCCTCTCACCGCACCAGGTATGGTGGTACCTGGTTACCTTGTTTTTTGTGTGCCACTGTTGCTTTTCCTTGTGCTTGTTGCGCCTTGTGTTCCTCCCCGCAGAGGATCATTATGGAGACTCACCTGTCGCAGCATCCTGCTGCCAAACATCCATCTATCCATCACCTCATGGACCACAAGCCTTTTCGCCCAGCACCTCTGCTGTGGTAGCTCTTGGCTGCCCCATCATCTTGCACCTTCGGACCACCTGTTGGGTGGCATTCTGGCCAACCATGGACCACCTGTTGGGTGGCATTCGGGCCAACCTTCGGACCACCTGTTGGGTGGCATTGAAACCCACCTTTGGACCACGTGTCAGTGGCCCTGTTCACCAAATAAACGGCTCAATTTGAGGAGGTGAAAATTTAGATGCCCTTTGCTTCAAATGGCCTGCATGCCGGTCTAGAGCAGCTGGTTTTTGTTAAGAAGCCTCTCAAGACAAGAAGCCGCAAGATCACTCAAGCAGCAAGTGCCTCCATTTCCTTTCTCCATTTCTTACCTCAAGTCCATGTCCTGGCTTATCGTTCTTGTAAATAAAGGTTAAAGTTTTTTTTTGTAAATGTAAGAATGTTGCCCATTGGCTATGTGTTTAGTTTAAAAATTCCGGAAATACGGGAACAGTTGTGGGTGAGTCTGTTAGTTAGCTGCTCAACACATTAGGAGGGACATATCTAGTGTAAATGATGTCACACACATTGGGGTTAGAGTTAAATGTTAGGGGGATTACATCTATGTGTCACACTATGGTAAAGGTAAAATTTGAAGGCCGACTCTACCGGTTGGTAGAGCCGACTCTCTACTCTAATCTACCGGTTCCGTTGAACTTGGAGACGGCTAAGAAGAAGACCTTTGTTGGTCGAAAGCTTGTCGAAAATTAAAGATCGACGTCCTCAAGCTACGTCCGCGTCTGATTTAATCTCCCGATTATTTATTTAATGCAAATGAGACGCCCTGCTCATACTGTGGAGTTTCTACTATTTCTCACAGTTATATATATATATATATACACACAACAAACAAACAAACAACAACAACAACAACAACAACAACAACAACAACAACAACAACAACAGGCATTTTAAGGCCGTTTTCCCTGCAAGAGCGGGGGTTAGCCTTGCGGTCCACATGACATATATATATAAAAACATACACATACATACATATATATATACATATATATATATATATATATATATATATATATATATATATATATATATATATATATATATATATATATATATATATATATATATATATATATATATATACACATACATATATATATATATACGGACTTCCGTTGAACTTGGGGCCGACTCAGAAGAAGACCTTTGTTGGTCGAAAGCTTGTCGAATTAAAGATCGACATCCTGAAGCTACATCCGCGTCTTATTCAATCTCCCGATTATATATATATATATATATATATATATATATATATATATATATATATATATATATATATATATATATACACATACATACATACATTTATTTTATATAGCACTTTTCAAGAAGCCCAAAGGCGCTTTGACAGAATACAAAAAACAAGTGCAAAAAGACAAAAATCAATAGGTAAATCATCAAAGCAAAAGGAAGGAGAAGGAGAAGAGATAGTCAGGGGTTAAATGCTGTGGGTTACATGTTGAATGCAGTGTTGAACAGGTGGGTCTTGGGTGATGTTTTGAATGTGGTGAGTGAGGAGGAGTCTCTGATGGTGTGAGGTAGTGAGTTCCAGAGGGTGGGAGCAGCGATGGAGAAGGCCCTGTCCCCCCAGGATCTGAATTTGGTCCGGATGGGGGGGGGGGGGGGTCAGGAGGTTGGTACCAGCAGAGCGGAGGTTGCGGGTGGGAGTGTGCCTGGAGAGGAGGTCAGTCAGGTAGGATGGGGCCAGGTTATGGAGGGCTTTGTCGGTCAAGAGGAGGATTTTGTACTGGATTCTCTGGGGGATGGGGAGCCAGTGAAGCTTATAAAGGACGGGGGTGATGTGGTCACGGGTCTGGGAATGGGTGAGTAGACGGGCAGCGGAGTTCTGAATGTATTGGAGTTTATTGGTGATTATTGAGGGTGAACCATAGAGGAGGCTGTTGCAGTCGTCCAGACGGGAGGTGATGAAGGCGTGGATGAGGGTTTCTGCAGCCATGGAGGAGAGGGATGGACGGAGACGGGCTGTTTAGCTTACGGAAGTTGATAGTGCGATAATGCCATGGTGCTGGGGTGGGGATGTTGATGGTCATAGTGATGGCGAAGTGGTCAGAGAGGGTGAGGTCGGAGCCAGAGAAATGGTGCAAAATTAATCCAGCAGAGCAGACAAGGTCCAGAATGTGCCCACGGTTATGGGTAGGAAAGTTGAAATGTTGAGTGAGGTTAAAGCAGGTGAGTAAATCAGTGAAGTCAGTGGTTATTGTGGAGTCAGTGGAGTCCATGTGGATATTGAAATCACCGAGGAGGAGGATTGAGGGGGAGAGGGAACAGAGCTGGGTCAGAAAGTAGAAGTCAGACAGGAATGATATATATATATATGTATATATATATATGATATATATATAATATATATAAATATATAAATATAAAATATAAAATATAAAATATATAAATATATAAATATATAATATATATAAATAAATATATAATATATATAAATAAATATATAAATATATAATATATATATATATATATATATATATATATAAATATAAATATATAAGATATATAAAGATATATATATAAGATATATATATATATATATTATATAAGATATATATATATATATCTTATATATATATATATCTTATATATATATATATATATCTTATATATATATATATATATATATATATATATATATATATATATATATATATATATATATATATATATATACAGTCATCCCTCGCGATATCGCGGTTCACTTTTCGCGGCTTCGGTACATCGCGGGTTTTTCTCGCTAGTATATGTAAAATTATATCGCGGATTTTTCGCTATATCGCGGGATTTTGCGGTATAAATGTATTTTTATATACTATTATTTTAAATATTTTTGTGGTAAAATAAGCATTTTCTAGCCTAAAAAATAAAAAAACGTAAAAAAATAAGAAAAATACAGTAATGAAAACATATTACAAGAAATAAAATACTGTACATAGTGTACAGTAGAAGGAGAGACAAAGAGTCGTGCGTATGGAAAACACAGATGCGGCAGCTTCCACTTGCGCTAGTTACCCACGTAATGGGTAACTGTAATGCTCTTTCTGGCTGTGCAGTACATTCATCATCGTCATCACCTTCATCGTCATCAGTACTGCACAGCTAATTCATCATCATCTTCATCACGCAAGTTGTAGTATTGAAGAGCCGGGGCTCTTGCTTGATACGGACGAAATGACGGGCAAGACACAAACTCGTCCGAGAAGATATTTATTCTCAAAACCAACTCGGGAACACTGAAAAGCCCGTTTATAGGGCTGAATTATAAAGCACAACCAGAAACCGAAAGCCACGCCTCTCAAGCGTGGCGTGCTTCGGCGGTCAAGTGATCAACAGGTGTAGCTGATTATACCCGCACGCGCGCGCTTTGGCGGTCACGTGACCAGCCACTCTGGCGCCGGGGATCCCCGCCGGTGACGTCACCGGCTGGAGCAAGGAGATTATAATGCTGGTCTTGCTTGGGGAACCCATGGGTCGCTACAGTATCTTCAATGGTGAGTACCCATTAGAATTTTATATGTTGTTAAAATTACGTATGTTTAAGAGTGTAAAAAGTGTTTAAGAGTATAGGAAGTGTTTATAAGAGTATGGGAAAGGTTAATAAGAGTGTGAGAAAGGTTAATAAGAGTGTGGGAAAGGTTAATAAGAGTGTGGGAAAGGTTAATAAGAGTGTGGGGAGGGTCATAAAGCTTTAAAATATATATAAATAATAAAATAAAAATATGGTCGCGACTTCGCGGATTTTCGTCTATCGCGGGGGGTTCTGGGACGTAACCCCCGCGATAAACGAGGGATCACTGTATATATACATACATACATACATACATACATACATACATACATACATATATATATATATATATATATATATATATATAGTTGTGGATATGAGAATTGTGTTTTTTTTATTGTGTAGTACATTGTAAAATATCACCCTCCTTCCTCCAGTTGTGTATAAAGGTCAAAGTGCGTCCCGTAATTAGGTCATATATACAATCACGTTAGCCAATCATAGATTTCCTCCTTGTTGGTAGTTTATTTCCTTATTCTGTGTATTCGGTTAAGGCTTTGTCCTCCATTAATTAATACTCCATTGCACCGAATTCAAATAGATAGATCCCCTTTCATTTTCATTCCCAAAGCCCCATTCCCAAAGCCTCTATTGCCAACTGCATTCGCCGCCATTGCCCATGTGCTCCAACTCGGAGAAGAAGGGCGTGGCCCGCACACCATCATCAAGAGGTGGAGCCAAGAAGCCCCTACAACCAACCAAGAATGAGTGGGTATGGCTCAAGAGGGCGGGGTTATAAAACCCGTTGCATCAGCCCCCACCGAGAGTTGCGCCAGAGACGGCAGATGAGTCGAGACGAGCCCTCGGAGAGAGAAGGGAGACGCGTCCTGAGGTGAGCCAGAGAAGCAGCTTTGGCTCCACCAACAGTTTTGGCTCCACCAGCAGTTTTGGCTCCACCAGCAGTTTTGGCTCCACCAGAAGTTTTGGCTCCACCAGCAGTTTTGGCTCCACCAGCAGTTTTGGCTCCACCAGCAGCTTTGGCTCCACAAGCAGCGTTGACTCCACCAGGCAGCTTCGACCCGTTACCCCGCGGGAACCAGATTGCGGTGGCATCGGTGGCCGTCGAGGTCCAGCCCGACGTCCCGTGCGGGATCAAGCCCGAACCATCTGCCCCAGCTGAACCTTCCCATTCCTCCTTCCAGTCATTCCTGCCTCCATTCCCCTGTCGTGTAAGTGTGATCGTAGTCTGTCTTTTGTCTTGTCCTTGGGTTTCTAAGTAAGACTGTAATAGGTAAGCTAAGTTTCACTGTGTCCTTCTGGTCCGTCCCTCTTTCTGCCTTTATTTTATTATCCTTCCTTCTCCTTGGTTTCTTTCAATGGTGTAAATAGTAATAATAAATCATATTCGTATTTCCTACCTCTTGTTTTCTTTCCTCTATATCCGTCGTTGTTGTCTTTACCCTCATTGGACACCTGTGGCACGATTTTGGCCAACGTTTCAGGATCGGGTTAGTCTTGTTCACGGTTCGGGCCGCGGCTGCCATCCGCTCGGCAAATTACCATCTTATCCGCGGTCGCGAACGAAGCGGCTCACCGGCCTTTCCGGAGGCCGCGGTGCAGCTTCAGGGACCACGTCGGTCAGTGACAAGCGAGGGGACTAATCCCCCCTCAAAGGGGAACCATAGGCCGACGTTGGGTTCCGTAACAATTGGTGTCAGAAGTGGGATACGGACCTGAAGCGCTTAGCGCACTCAAATTACGAGTGGCCCGAGATTGCATTTTAACATCCTAAATTTAACATCGTGCCATGGGTAGTCAAGGCGACGGGATACCGGTGGGGGAACTGGAAGAGGGGTTCGGGGTAACCCAGTACCAGAGGGAAGAAATGGAGGAGAGAAATGATGATGTGGTTGAGGAGGTGTCAGGTGCACAAAATGGCGCCCTCGCGCACGTGGTTGCAGAGGCACCAAATTTAGCGGCGCCCGTGACCGTAGCAGCACTGGTGGATTCGAACCTTTTTTTGCTACAAATGGGGGCCCTTATGAAAAAAATGGGTGAGCGATTGGAGGGCCAAATGGGGGCAATGAGGGACGAAGTGAGGGGTACTAGTGAGCAATTAAGAGACGGGTTAAACAATATGGGAAATAAATTTGAGGGGTTGGACAATAAATTTGAGGGGTGAGACAACGGGATAAAAGAGGTAAAGAATGGGTTAACGGGGCTAGAAGATAAGATGGAAGGCAAATTGCGGGAGATAGGGGAGCAATCCGCCCGGGAAATCAAACGGATGGGGAACCAGATAGAGGAGGTGAAAATCGGGTTAGAAGGTAAACTGGATGCTCAGAGGAATGAATTGGGACAGATGAGGGCAGCATCTACTAAAGAAATGGAGGAAATGGGGGAGGAAATAAGACGAGGTGTAAGCGAGGAGGTCTCGGGGGTACGCGAGGTGAGAAGCGTATGGAGAAAGAGGTGAGAAATAGCACGGCAAAGTTACAAGGGGGCATAGAAGACCTGACGCAGGAGGTGGAACAGCTGACGGTGGGACAGAGGGAATTAGTGGAGCAGGTGGAAAATAACACTGCGGTACTAGGAGGGTTGAAAGCGACACAAAACGAAATCAAAAATGACTTGATAGCGACGAAGAGGGAATGTCAGATGGTACGTGAGGGACTGACAAAGAGGTTGGACGAGGTGACGGAGGCAATGGAGACGAAAGACCGGGAGGTGAGGACGCACATAGAAACGGTCAAGGTGGCCTTAGAGGACGAAATTGAGGAAACGCACCGGGAAATAAAAGAGGTGAAGCAAAAGCTAGAGGAGGTGGAAGAGGGGGTGAGTGAAATTAAGAAGAGACGGAGGGAAACTAAGAGGGAGATAAGGGAGGAGGTGATGGAATATGTGCAAGGTCGGTGCTCAAATCGTGATGGTGTGCTTGCTAACCAAATAAAGAGTTTGCAGGTGGCGAAGGAGGTGCGGAGACGAGGTGCCGAGGTGAGTGGCGATATACGCGGAAATGTATATGGTGTGAGGGGAGCTTCAGTCGGCTTGGGGGTTGGTTTGGACCCGGGTGTTCGTGAGAGGCCGCTGGTGAAGTGTGCGACAGGTACGGAGTGCGAAAGAGGAGGTGTGCGAGAATGTCCGACTCTGGGGTGTGAGGAAAAAGTGCGCGCCGAGGAGTGAGTGTGCTGTCGAGAGTGAGTTGGTCGTAGCACGTGTGCGGGGGGGGCACATGGAAGCGCGGGATGGGGAGTGTTACAAGGGATGTGACGGAAGCATGCACACCTGTGGTGAGTGTTACGGAGGGTGTAACGGGAGAGTGTGTGCAAGAGGATGCGCGAGGAAGGTGTGTAACAGAGGAGTGTATGGGTACAGAGTGCGCTGCCAAGAGTAAGGGAGAATGCGCGACCGAGAGTGGTGGTGAAAGTAGTAAGAGTGACACGGAGCGTGAGTTGGTTGTGGCAGGTGAGAGAGGATGTACACCTGGAATGGAAGGATGCACACCTGGAATGGTAGAGCGCGTACGGGAATGCACACTGGAGTTGGTAGTGAGGCACGTGGTTGGGTGTACGGAGGAGAGCACACCTGTGGTTGTCACCGAGGAGGGAGCGCGAAGAGGTGTGTTGGTGAGGTGTGCGAACGATGAGTGTGTGCAAAGGTGTGCGGTGGTCAGGTGTGTGACCAAGTCTGTGAGCGGAATGAGTGTACCTGGGTGTGTAAGAGAAGGTGCAATGACGAGGAGCATGGGAACGGCTGGATGTATGAGCAAGGAACGGGCTGCGGGGTGTGAGCATGCAAGTGGAGCATCGATGCTAACCGGGATAGCGGTTAGAGCGACTTATAGCCGAAGCGGGCCTTCGGTGCGTGCCGGGCAGCTTCGTGTGCCGCGGGGACCCGCAGGGATCGTGACCGCGGCGGTTTCGAAAGAACCGCCGTGCGGGATCCACGCCGGGCCTCGCTCTGAACGGCCGCGTCCGTGCTCCGCTAGGCGGAACGGGCGGCCCGGTAGGAAGGGTCGTCATGGCGACCCCCTTTTGTTGAGGCGTTCCGGCAGGGCGAGATCGGGCCATTGGACGGCTCCGTGCCGAGATGGTGCGTTGGATCTCGGCCCAAGTAAACCTTGCCTGCACCGAATGCCGGACGGATCCAACCGCCGGCACCAAGCAACCCGCATTCATGGCTCGGCTGTGCGAAGCCGGGCTTTAGAGATGAATTGGCGCACAGAGAGGCTCTAGTGAGTAGACTGTGATGAGGATCGTGTTTTGGACCCGAAATTGAAAAGCAAAATTTGATGATTGGCAAAGGATTGGCAGATAATTGACAAATTTTTTGATTGATTGCAATTTGGTGTGCAAAATTGGTAGTGAGAGATACCCGATGTGGTGGGATGGCAACTCGGCCATCTCTCACACCGGGGGCAAAGGAGCACTAGTCTTATGGGGTTTGGCAGTGAAAACTAGCCCGGGAGGGTTAGGATATCGTGTGTAGGGACTTAGAGATTGAACATAGGTAACGGTAAGGTTTAGGTAGCAACATTGAACCGGTAGTGGGGACATAGAGAGGGTAGTTGGATTATAATGATGAGGGAGCGCAATAGTTTAAAGGGGCGAATGGGAAGCGCAAGTTCCAGAGGGGAGTAGTTAGATGAGATGATGCCGTGTGTGTGAGGATAGAAAGTGTATTGAGCAGGGTATGAGTAAATGATTGTGATTGTGAGTTGCATTGAGATTGCACAGGTGTGCAACTGAACAGGTGTATGGAGCAGTGTATGAGGGAGTGATGGTGATGTGTGTTGTGTTGACGCAAATGGTCCAGGGAGGAAGGAGGGTGCAGGTGGCACCAGGAGTGATTGCACGGGTGTGCAACTACAGGTGTATGGAGAATGGTTGTGTGGAATACATGGAGTGCGGAATATATGGAGTATGGAATGGATGGTCGTGGAGTGAGTATGGTGGAAACTGTGGAGTGGAGTGGATGGTGCGAAGGTGTGGATGGGGGAAAGGAGGATGGACCCCATCACGAATACCCGGGGAGGGTAGTGTAAGTGTGGGGTAGAGGGTATAGGTAAATTGTGGTTGGATATTGGCATCTGTGGTGCGTGGTGGAAGAATGGAGTTTGGATGGGTGCATTAGTGACGTGGAAATGGCTGGGCGTGTAGCCTGTTAGTATGTGTAGTTGATTGATTGAGCACTCCACCACTGTGAGGATGTCGGCCAGGTGAGGCCGCAGGTGGGCTCTGGGAGCCGGTAGAGTTGTTGTGGATGGGGCCCGAGGATCCGGAGGACGGACCCGGGTAGCCCAGTGCCAGAGGGCACCGAGGGGTGACAGAGCCAGGAGGGGCCTTCCCCAGTTAGATAGGTTAGGGTGAGGAGCTAGGTAAGCTCGGGTGGCAACTGCAGTGGTGGAGGTGTGCAGGTGGGTAGACCTGCTGGGAGAGCTACACGACTCAGCCCGGAAATTGTGCAAGGGCACAGGGAGTTGAATCGGGGAGAGTGAGACCCCAAATTGATAAGCACCACAGTTTGGTCAATGGGAATTTGGTTCTTAAAACCGCATAGAGTGTAAGAAGGCCAATGGTTTGGCAGGGAAAGGCCCCGGGTAGTGTAAAGTGTGTTAATGTCATTTAGAAGGTAGTTAGGATGGAGATCTCCTCGCACCATCTGCATCCACTCACCTGGGGTGACGTACCTCCACACCATGCCAGGTGGTTTTTATTATTTTGTGCAAATGTTTGGAATGCGAGACGCATCATGACGTGGGTGTGACATTGTGCTGTTGTTCCATCTCTCCCTCCTTATGAGGATTGATGATGAATTGGTGATGGCAAATTTTGAAGTAGTGGGAGTGAAGACGAATTTGGTGTAGGGGAAATGTGGGGAAGACGAGACAGTAGTGACGAATTTGTAAATGTGTAGATTTTGTACATATGGGGTAAGGGCAAGGGTAGAGTAGGTAACAGGGGGGGTGACGTATGGTAGGGACGAGCTTTTCTCCGCTCCGTCTCCATACGCACCTCGCCTTGCATTGCCTTTCTTGATGTGTACCCTTGTGACCTTACCCCTCGCTCACCTGTCTTTCCTCCCCCCCCCCCCCCCCCCCCCCCACACGAGGACTGTGCGCCGCTGGGCGCCGAGGGGAGCGTGCGGGAGTCCGCCATTGTGCGCCCGAAACTCTCGCAACCACAGCTGTCTGCATCGATGCACCACGTATGGACCACATGTCTGTGGCTGAGCACCACTTGTGGACCCCATGGGTTGGGGCATGGCCCCTCTGCTGGAACCGGCCATGAAGGCCCGAGATCTTGCTGGCGGACCTGGGTCACAGGGCACCTATGCCCCACAG
The DNA here is from genome assembly GCF_964187855.1 of Myxine glutinosa. NCBI lineage: Eukaryota > Metazoa > Chordata > Myxini > Myxiniformes > Myxinidae > Myxine > Myxine glutinosa. The sequence continues at coordinate 24,072,563 of NC_136266.1, read as the reverse complement.
GTGAACCACCCCTAGTCGGCCCTGTGGGTCATAAATAAAGAACAATGGACACGTTTTGTGATTATATATACACAGACTTGGCATTTAATATGGAATATTGTTTTTTGTGGGGGTGAACTTACTTTTCAAGATGTCTTAGAACCAAAAGTTCATTGGAATTATGTTGAAATTATTCTAGATTTTGTTAATGTGACCTTTAAAAGAAACAAAAAGCACATTTGACATTTCGAAACAAATAAATTGATCCTTGAAAGTGATGTAAACTGATATCGAACTCAGTTCATGGACAGTACTGTGTTAAACTTCTGTACGTTTTCCAGAAGTATCTCTTTATTTTGCACATTAGCCAAATTTTTTTTTTAACAAAAACAAAAGTTAAATTACGACTGGGATTACGGACAGTAAAATTACGGTTCAGTACTTCGTGTAACCCCCACGAGCATTCAGGAGAGCACGTACACGTTGAGGCATGCTGTTCATGAGATTTGTTAAGGTTTGGACAGGAATCGCTTGCCATGAAGTGACAATAGCCTGCTGCAATTCACGCACAGAGGTCGGCTGCTGGTCCAAGTGGTCGATTTGACGCGTTAATTCTGCCCACAAGTTCTCTATCGGATTCATATCCGGGGACATGGCAGGCCACTCCATATGCTCTACACCACGGTCAGCAAGAAAGTGTTGGATCATGCGAGCACGATGAGGCCGTGCATTGTCATCTTGGAAGACAAAGTTTCCTTGAAAGGCTGCACGAGCAAATGGAAGCAATGTTTCTTCCAGAATGGCCCTGTACTTGACCTGGTTCAGGTTTCCATTCAGAACAACCAGGTCAGTTTTGCCCCCTGTATGAAAAGCAGCCCAAATGGTCACCCCACCACCTCCAGCTTGGACTCTTGGCACTATACAATCTTTGTTGTAGGCGTCATGCACTTGTCTGCACACTCGGACGCGGCCATCTTGACGATAGACCAGAAATCTAGACTCGTCACTGAAGATCACATGATTCAAATGTTCTGGCTGCCATTGACGGTGCTCTCTGGCCCACTGCAATCGGCGCTGGCGGTGTTGTCTGGTCAGGCGTGGCTTTTTCAGGGGACGCCTGGCACGATAGCCTGCTTGAACCAGTCGTTGGTTGACTAGCCTTCTGGATACAGGCACATTTGTCAGTTGCTGCCACTCAGCCCTAAGCCGATTAGCTGACTTGGACCGGCCATTGCGGACTAACCGGTGCAGCTGGCGATCATCCCTCCTTGTGGTTCTGCGGGGACATCCTGGCCTTGGAGTAGGGACACCCCTCTGAGCATTTCGTTTCAGGATCTTTGACACCTGACCTTGAGTGATGCCATACTGCCGAGCAATAGCACGCTGCTTCATGCCGTAATTTCGTAAAGCCACCACTCCATGACAAACAGCATTGTCGAGTTGACGGACCATCTCCAGAGGAAGCGGCAATAACTTTTGGAGACGTGCAGCAGTTGTTTTCCACTAATACAGAACGCAACAACCCTTGTATACCCCACTGTGAAGCCAATCATCAAATGCACCTGTCCATACATTTTGCCACGCCACCTGTGATATAATCCTGTTGTTGACTTCTTGCTGCGACAGACAATCAGTGACATGGTTCTTTTAACAAATAAATCACCAAAGTGTAAAAGAAACTCACCAGATTGATATACTGAGTTAAGAAAGTAAACCCAAGGCAAGAAAAAAATAAAATTCCATATTAATGCCAAGTCTGTATATATATAATACATAATACACACACACACATACATACATACATACACACACTAAAAATCTTCCAATTTATAACATGAAATGAAAAGCAGCAGTATTAAGCTCGACTAAAGCAATCACTCCACATAGTTAGTGAGATTATGGAAAGGAACGGCAAACAAAGCATGTTAACGCAAAAAAAAAAACCTCCCGTCTCCCTCCATACATCTTGGCAAAGGTGTTCTGGCTATAATTGGTGCTGGTCCCGCGACTGGCTGTTAAACGCAAGCGCGATGGCCAACTCTGGGCGCTGCTAACCTTTCCCATTACATCCACCCCCCTCCCCCCGCCCCTCTAGATTTATATGTGCGCCACTCCATTTTCTTCTTGGCTGGAAAATGGTCCACAAATCACGGTCCTCATTCCATGCAAATCGGGCCACCTTCGGAGCTAAATTCACACGGAGAGAAATGATGAGACGCAAACTGCAGCGGGCGTATAAAGCCACCCTGCCGTCTGTTCATCTGTCGCCGTACATCTTTGGAGCAGATGAGCACACAGAGACCTTTTGGTCAGACTCACTCTGTATATAACCATCGTCAGCGTCGCGGCTACTTGCAGCTGGCAACTGTCGACAATCCGGCATTCTAATAGGGGGACCAGCTGCCGAGAGTTAAAACTTTGTTCAAAAATACAGTTTGCATTAAATGCGCCTCGTCTTCCAGTCTCATTACTCTCAAACTGCTCATGTAATTACAACTACTGCATTTTATAAGACACGGGCAAGCACCTAAATTTGAAACTTAACTCATCTTTACTGATCATTCCCCCCCACACCCACTATGATGTAAATTTACATCTCGCAGCGCGATAAACAAAGGGCAATTTGTGCAACAACCATTAGACAAATTGAACTACCGACTTGGAACCAAAGCACCATTAAGTATTAATAGGAGAATAACTATGAAACAGTTTTTTATTATCCCAATGAAATAAGACAAAGTTATCAGGGAAAAGCATCACAGCATTGCAAGACCTGAAGAGCGATGGTCGTCAGTGAAAGCATCATGGTTTACAGCTCATACCAGGTGCTGACTAATTTGCTTCTCTTCGGGGCCCACAAACAGTGTAAACGGAGCCATTTGGGCCGCAATTACTGCAGCAGTCGAGCATGCAAACTGCGCCTTGGATAGACTCATCACCGGTGACAAGGCCCGCTCGGCTGGAACGAGCCGTTCGCGCCGAGCGTAATTAGAGAAAACAACGTGAAGTGCCTACTCGGCCTGCCGGCCATCAACTCCTTAAACGCTGGCTTTTAACACTCTCCGCCTTTGCCTGCGTGGCCGTAACTGGATGTGATGGGTGTAATTAAAAGGATGGAGGGCAGCTCCTGCCAGAGCCGAAGAAAAACCAGCACAAGAACCGAAAACTTTTCGCTAGGCCCTCTGTCAGGTGGCAGGCCAACGCTTTGTAATCAAGCATTAAAATTGGCAATTTGGATACTTTTAAACACCTGAATGAACAAGGAATAAACTAAACAGGTGAACTTTCCCACAAATATTTGAATATTCAGTTAGTTATTTTCCCCGCCCCCTCCCCCTGCCCCCCTCAAGAAAACACACGTGGTGAGGTTGTAATCAGCTGCACTTAAAACATAAGAAAGTTCCATGTCTAGATTCCTTCTTAAACTAATCTGTGCTGTCCGTACAGGAAGGAGAACTCTAGCACTTGACGATATCAAATAAAAGGGACGTTCAAAATGGCGATTTAATACATTGTTGTTTTTTTTACCCTTCATTGTATGACAAAAAAAACCAGGAAGAATCTCCTAAGAATATCTATCTCAAAGAAGGACATCAGGAGATGACAATAACCAACAGGAAAAAGTGTGGAGTATCGGGTTCAAATATGTGGTCAAAACATCGTGAACAAGGGGTCAGATCATGTGTTTGAATAAATCGTTTCTCCAACATTTGCAAATTTAAAAATGAAAATTATATATTTTTTACTTTCTTCGTACGTGCCATATACTCTGTTGTCGCAATGCGATTCAAAACCTGCTGTAAACGTCTGAAAATACACCATACCAAGTTGCAGCGCTACACATTATGCTCCAACGAAGAGAAGAAGAAGCATGCACCAGCTGGCTGAGCAACAAAACTGAAAGCATCAAGCAAACGCACATCTTAACGTGAGATCCTTTTTGTCGACACAAAATTCGATTTGATTGGGGTTTAGACCTGCAATGAAAAGCCCTTGAAAAGCAATCACGTGTAATCCATCTGAAAAGTGCATGATACAAATTTCTTGTTCAACAATTTACCCCGGTAATGGATCAAGCATCCATTCATTTTCCTTAGGAGGTTCACGATGGGAGCTCATGGGAATGCTTGGTGACTCCTCACTTTGACCCGTTGGTAGATACCTGTGATGGTTCTTAGATTGAACAAGCTCATCAACAATGAAATGAAAAAGCCAAGCTCATGTGGTGTAGTCATCAACCAGAGAAGATTCTGGAAGAGGAGATAATGATTATTAGTGACAGACCATGTGGGTGCAGAGAGATGAGAGAACCAGCAGGTGTTTTAAACTTTCTGTTGACTGCAATCTGCAGGAATCGCTGCTAAAAGATGAATAACTGTCCAATCCAACAACATTGGCATTATCCAACAACAAATTCCATTGGCCGGATGACAATGACCTGAGAAGAGGAGAGAGCCTCCACCCAAATAGGTTACCAACAAGTACAGATACATTCAAAGTACACCGCCCCCATGCCAAATAAATAAATAACATCCTCCAGCGTGTGGCATTGCCGGGGCACCTACGGTATAGCACATAGAGAAGGTATTGGGAGGGAGAGGTGTACAATAATTGATTGATTAATTAAAAGAATTAAAATCAAATCAATAAATAATAATCGTAAGATAATTTCTTAATCAATTGGCTAATAGCATACCTCAACCACCAGTGTTCAATCCAAAGCTATAACGTTTTTGAAAATTAATTAAACAAGTACATATGCATTCAAAGTACACCGCCCCCATGCCAAATAAATAAATATCCCCCGGTGCCCGGCAATACCGCCGCGCAGCTCATAGAGACTCAATTGGGTGGGAGAGGTGTACAATAAATTGATTGATTAATTGCATAATTAAAATCAATAAATAAGTACCATAAAATATTTTCATAATCAATTGGCTAATAGCATACCTAAACCACCAGTGCTTCATCCGAAGCTGTAAGTTTTAGAAAACTAATTAAATAAGTCATTAATTGAAAAAAATTAAATAATTAAATGATAAATAAATATATAATTAATCGATTAATTGACTAATCAATAAATAATCGATTAATTGATTAATCAATAAATCCAAAATATCCTTTATAGCCACATAACTTGATCACTGTCATGTCTGAATATCAGCTTCCTAGCTCAAAAGATGCCTGAGATATTGCCCAGATGGGAAAGAAAATAAATAAGTAATTCATAATGAAAAAATATATATATATTAATTGTAAGATAGTTAAATTGTGAATCAATTGTCTTCTACAATACCTAAAGCACCACCGTTTCATCCGAATCAGTATCTTTAAAAAAATTAATTAATCAAGTCATCAATGTGACAAATTAAATAATTAATTGATGAATTGATTAATCAATAAATCAAAAATACCCTTCACAGTCAAATCACTTGGTCATTGTCGTGTCCAAATATCAGCTTCCTACCTCAAAAGGTGCCTGAGATATTGCCCAGAAGAGAAAGGAAATAAATGAGTACTTAATCGATAATAATGAAATAACGAATCAATTGATTGATTAATCAAAGAACAAAAAATAGCGTTTTTGCCAAAGCACTGGCTCACTATTGTGCCGAAATTTCAGCTCCCTAGCTCAAAGGATGGCTAAGATATCACCCAGACAAACAAACAAACAAACTAGAAAACAAGAAAACAAACAACCAGAATGAAAACTGAGTACTCCCTTTCAGCGCGCGTCATTGCCGGGCCCTCTCCGGTGCCCGGCAATGACGTCATGCAGCACCTGAAGATGGAATAGGAAAGGAGCGGTGTACAATTAATTCATCAAAAATTAAATAATTAATTGATTAATCAATAAACAATTAATTGATTAATTGATTAATCAATAAATCAAAAATATCCTTGATAGCCACATCACTTGGTTCTGTCCAAATATCAGCTTCCTAGCTCAAAAGGTGCCTGAGATATTGCCCAGATGAGAAACGAAATAAATAAATACTTAATTAATCGATAATAATGAAGTAACTAATCAATGAATTGATTAATAAAAAAAATTAAAATACAAGATTTTGCCAAAACACGTGCGCATTATTGTGCCAAAATTCCAGTTTCCTCGCTCAAAGGATGGCCAGGACAGATATTGCCCAGACAAACAAACAAGAAAACAAGCAAGAAAACAACTGGAGTGAAAACTGAGTACTCCCTTTCAGTGCGCGTCATTGCCTGGAGATGGAATAGGAAAGGAGCAGTGTACAATAAATTGCCATTGACAGAAATGTAGTGCTTTCACAACTAGAGGGCTCAAAGAACACTTTACCCCACGCAGTGCTCAGGTATATAATTAGACTGAAACAAAATAATGGAAGTTTAAGGCCCATGGCAATGTAGCCAACCTCCCTGGATGTGGCCACAAGAGAAAGCTTGATCGAAGATTGCAGCAAAGGATTGTTCGAATGGTGGAGAAAGCACCTTGACCAACTGCCAAACAGATTCAAGCTGACCTTCAGACACAAGGTACGACTGTTTCAACTCGCACCATCCGTCGCCATCTCAATGAAAGGGGGTTCTATGGTAGGAGACACAGGAGGACCCCACTACTGAGAGAGACATAAGAAAGCCCGACTGGAGTTTGCCAAAACACACCTGAGCAAGCCAAAATTCTTCTGGGAGAATGTCCTGTGGACAGATGACACCAAATTAGAGCTTTTTGGTAAAGCAAATCATCTCTATGTTTACAGAAAGCAAAATGAAGCCTTCAAAGAAAATAACACCTTCTATTCAGTCAAACTTCCAAAAGTCAAAATAACTCGGTCGATCGCCGAATTAATGCCAAGGGGGTTGACTCAGCCTGTCATCCTTCCGAGGTCGGCTAATTGAGTACCAGTTCACTGGTAATTCCCTGTTTGTCGTTGAAGGCAGCAAAAAGGGTTGGCGTCAGGAAGGGCATCCGGCCGTAAAACATTGCTTCAAAAAGGGGACCAAAAAAACAACAACTACCACGGTCCCCGAAAAGGCCAACCCCCGCTTTGCGGGGAAAAATGGCCTCTAAACGGTGGTTTTATTCAGTCAAACATGGAGGAGGTTCAGTGATGTTTTGGGATTGCTGTGCTGCCTCTGGCACTGGGTGCCTGGAATGTGTGCATGGCATCATGAAATCAGGAGATTACCAAGGCATTTTGGAGCGCAATGTTCAACCCAGTCAGAAAGCTGGGTCTCTGTCGAAGGTCATGGGTCTTGCAGCAGGACAATGACCCCAAACACACTTCAAAAGGCACCCAGGAATGGTTCAAGACAAAACGCTCGACTGTTCTGAAGTGGCCAGCAATGAGTCCAGATCTAAATCCCATTGAACACCTGTGGGGAGATCTGAAAACAGCAGTTGGGAGAAACAGCAGCCTTCAAATCTGGGAGAACTGGAACAGTTTACATAAGAAGAGTGGGCCAACCTGCCAGTAGAGAGGTGCTGGAAGCTCATTCATGGATATTGGAAGTGCTTGACTGCAGTTATTTTGTCCAAAGGCTGTGCTCCCAAATATTATGTCTCGGGTGTCAATAATTTTGTCAATGCAATTTCTTTTTCTTTTTTGATTTAAAAGGATATATTAAGTTCTGAATCAAAAACAAAGGTTCTGTAATATTAACAGTGAAATAATTAATTGTGGAGATCAAATACTTTTGTCAATTTCAACTTATTTTCGAGAAAATTGTGAGTTATTTGAAAAAAGTGCAAGGGTGCCAATATTTTTGGGTACGACTGTGTACTTGCAAAGGTACCCATCAATGAAGGGGGTTGGTAGATGTCTCACCTGAAATGAGCAATTTCCTTTGGAGTGTGTATTGATAGAAACGGGACTTCAATGTAAATATTCAGTGAGCATATGTCGCAATGGGTGAAGCTGGTAACCTCGACAACCTCGTTCCATTCTATCAGCTAAGATTTCCAATCCATGCTCGTTGTACTTCCGAAGTACTGCTCTGGAGTGAAAGTGATATTATGAAAGCTCAGCTGTGAAACGGGTTTGGACATGTTTTGGGACTAGTCTGATGGAAGATCACCAGTTGTTTCCATACAAACCGACCACCTCTAGGCACCTATCCCTCTCCACATTATTACTTCAGCTCCTGACCCTCCTCCTCTCCCTATACTCCCCATAGCTTTGCTTTCAGCAATTTCCCACAGCATTTCATTCTGGTTTTTTATTCGATGATCCATATATCAGTAGTATCAGTTTCACATTTCAACTTGAGATGTCAGTTTAGATTCGCCATTGCACCTTGTGATGCGACACAAATAGTGCAAATAGTGATGTGATGCGACACAAATAGTGATGCGACACCAAAAAAAAACGATTTTGGGAGGAAAGTTCTTTTGAATTTTCTAAGGGGTCTAAAGTGTTTTTAGGTTCATAAAGAGGACTAAAGTGTTTGAAGAATCAGGCTCTTAAAAGGACCAAATGGGGTCTCAAGTTGTCGAAGGACGAAAGAACAAAAGGGGTCAAAAATGTTCAAATGGTCTTAAAATGCCAATACAGTCACGTGAAAAAGTAAGTACACCCCATGTAAAGTTTTGACTTTTTCAACATATTTCAACATACAGCTATTTCATCTTCATTTCAACAATATTGATAGATAAAGGTGATATAATATAACAAATATCATGAAACATTTACATTTTGTAGTCCATTGTATAATTTAAATAAACATAAATGCAAATTTCGCATTTGGAAAAAGTAAGTACACCCTTGGCTCTAATAGGTGGTATTGCCCCCTTTGGCAGAAACAACCTCAAGTAGGCGTTTCTTATAACTGTCAACCAGTCTCTGACATCGACTGGGAGAAATTTTTGCCCACTCCTCCATGCAGAATTCTTTCAGCTGTGCGATGTTTGAGGGGTTTCTTGCATGCACAGTTCGTTTCAAATCCCCCCACAACATCTCGATGGGATTTAGATCCGGGCTTTGACTTGGCCATTCCAGAACCCTCCATTTCTTTCTTTTCAGCCATTTCTTGGTGGATTTACTGGTATGTTTAGGGTCATTGTCATGTTGCAAGGTCCACCTTCGGTTGAGCTTCAACTCTCCGACAGATGGCCTTACATTATCCTCAAACACCCTCTGTAACAATGAAGAATTCATAGTGGATTCTATGATTGTGAGCTGCCCAGGCCATGATGCAGCAAAGCTGCCCCAAACCATAATATTTCCACCACCATGCTTTACAGTTGATATCAGGTTCTTGTGGTCAAATGCTGTCTTTGGTTTTCGCCAAACATGTCTT
>NC_136266.1:24005808-24058308 GCF_964187855.1 Myxine glutinosa | reverse complement strand
ACTGCCTCATTTACACTTCATCAGTTATTGCTTCAAGCTTCTACAAACACTCCATTGGTTAAAACAGTATTTGATTACTCCTGCAGTGTAGCCACATGATAAGACTGTACAAATTAGCGGTCCGAGTATAATGTATAATATCAGTACATGGGGGACCATAAAACATTGCTTCAAAAAGGGGACCAAAAAAACAACAACAACCACGGTTCCCGAAAAAGGCCAACCCCCGCTTTGCGGGGAAAAATGGCCTCTAAAGGTGGTTTATCAGTACATGATCATCAACTTCTTACAAACTGCATGGACATCTCTAAAAACAGCATTCTATAATTATCTGCATTTGTGATTGGTTACTATAAGTTGATAAAAAAGAAAAGTAGGAAAGACAACTGAAGCTGCAAGAAGTCCCTGAAATTATACAGGAAATTATATTTACGCAGAAATGAAATATAGGAGCTTCTAATACTTTTAGCTCGGCCAAGCCCAAGACAATAGTCTGGAGGCAGTGATGTAGGGTGAAATTATAGAGTGAATGAAATGAATGAAATCGTTTTAAGGCCATTTTTCCCCGCTAGAGCAGGGGTTAGCCTTGCGGGCCCCATGACAATCATGGTTCCCTGTTTGAGGCAATGTTTTTATGGCCGGATGCCCTTCCTGACGCCAACCCTTGGTCGCCTCTTACGATGCGCAGGGATACGGTGCACCTATTCTAAACCGGGGTACACACCGGGATCATTCATCCCAGCAAGCTGGTACTCAATTTGCCGACCTCGGAAGGATGACAGGCTGAGTCAACCCCCCTGGCGTTAATTCAGCGATCGACCGGGATTCGAACCCAGGATCCTAGGACCCTAAGCCGGCACCCTAACCGCTAAGCCAACACCAGGTGAAATTATGCAGTGACGTCGTATAAACAGGCTGTTTATACGACACCATCCATGATGGGCCGATGTAACGAATCTGGCGCAGAGAAACCGTGTCTTGAGATGGTTATTGATCACATGGTTTGCTTTTGCCTTGATCCGTGACTGGAGGGATGGTGATCACGTGTCCCGTGTGCGGTGTACACTACCTCGCTATTATTTAAAAAATTTTATAAATGTAACAATGAAAAACAAGGCATTTCCCGAGACATGATATTTCTGCTGAGATTATTTGATCCCACATAACGCCGACACAGAGGCGAACATGTCTAGCGGCTCCGCCCCCATCAAGCTGATTGACAGTCATAGCCACGCCTAACCCAGTCCTATCTTTTACATATGAATGTCGTTTTCTGGACTTTTCATGGATTCCGATAAAACTACAAGAATTAGAACACCAAAGGATGTTGCAGGAAGTAAAACTCTATCGAATGGTTGCAGAATCATTGCCATTGACAGAGGTATCTCGGAAATATGCCGTCTGAAGAAGTTTCTTATTATTATGAACAAGAAGATGAAATCCTGGGTTTGACCGATCTCGTTTTTTCGCTTTATTTTGCTTTTGCCTTGATCTGGAGAACTGAAAAAGGATCCCTACCCCGACAATCAGCTGAACAGACCAGGTAGGCTCTCATATGTAGCCTAAGCGAGTTTTTAAAGAATATAGTCCAACTTTACTTTTGCATTTGCATGTAGCAGATGGGAGCAACGTTTTTTTCCGCGCCATCCCTACATAGAGAGTACTAGCGTACTCTCTGATATATATATATATATATAAATATATATATATATATATATATATATATATATATATATATTATATATATACATACATATATATATACATACATATATATATACATACATATATATATATATACATACATATATATATATATACATATATATATATACATACATTTATATATATATATATTATATATGGTATCTGTAATCTGGTTCTCCAACCTAATGAGCGGACAACATGACGTCATCGCCATGGCGGTGCTTATCGCTCCCAGCAAGGTGCAGCATTAGCTGTATGGGACACCTTGCTGGCGGTTCTCCACTGATGATATGAAGGTCGCATAGTGACTGATATAAAAACAGAAAGGTTCACAGAGTTGCAAGTGTATGGAAGCCTCACTGCGTTGCCATGATGAAGCCCCAACAAGGGCGAAACCAGGTCGGTAACTGAGTTTTGCATGCACTTGTGACAGTATCTGAATTTATAATCCATAATGACGCACTGCTAGATGGTTCCTCTGGAGCTTTGCAGGCAATGCGGACATGCATGGCGATGACGTCATGTTGTCCGCTCATTAGGTTGGAGAACCAGATTACAGATACCATTATTAGTAACTCCCAACCGCAACCAGGTAGACTCCATATGATGAGTGGATACCAGAGATAACGTTACCGTGTGGCAGGCGGTGCTTATCGCTCCCAGCAAGGTGCAGCAGCAGCTGTATGGGACACCTTGCTGGCGGTTCTCCACTGATGATATGAAGGTCGCATAGTGACTGATGTGTATATATATATATATATATATATATATATATATATATATATATATATATATATATATATATATATTGTTGCGGTTTTTAGAGTGTACATATAACATCATTAAAGGTTTGCCCCCATAGTTAGCCCACCAAGCAACACGTAGGCCCATTAGAATTAGTTATGTCATAGTATGTGTAAGAGTAGGCCATTTCACTAGTAACATCTGCGTTGTGTAAAGAAATAATAAGTTTAGGTCCTTTCATTTTGCGGCCGCCCTTCATTTCCACCAATGCTATCTATGGGCAAACTCGATCCCACGCCCCATTCGGCTAATCCACCTCGTTTGTTACGCATTGGCCGCCAGCAGCGTTAGCTGCCTTTTGCTCGCTCAAACTAGTCGGGTGGCCACGAGGTAGGCCTGAAAAGGGGGAGGAGCGCGAGGTCGGGGCGTGGCCGCGTCAAGCAGAATGTCAAAGGCGGTGACGGTAAGGGCACCAGCCAACCAGAGCTCGGTGGGCATGGCTTGAGAGGGCATGGTAAGGACACATCTAGCAAGTGCTGGAAGGTTCGCTGGGCAAGGCTATATAAGCCTTTACACGAAGCCCTTGAACAGGACTCGTGTGACAGGACTCGTGTGACAGGACTCGTGTGAGAAGACTCGTGGGGAAAGGGCGTGCTGAGAGGACTTATTGGAGAGAGCTTGCTTACAAAGGAATTTATGAGGACGGGAGCCAGGCGCGAGCCAAGCGACGCCAAGTGAGAAGCCATTGAGTGAACTGATACGGAGCACTCGCGTGGTAACAGAACTGAGAGGACCGGCGTGCGCATGACAGTTTCGAGGCGTTAAGGAGAAACGCATTGAGAAGCGCGTATCGAACTGTCCGCTTATTACGTACGCGGCTGAGCCGCGAGTGTAACCGCCAAAGCCAGGCTACCGTTGCCCTGTGATAGTCCCCGCACGCGCAAAACGACACGAGGAGAGTTCCTGGCCGCTGCCGTCTGTTTCCTCTGCTTCGCGGTGCGAGTTGGGGACCGGAGAACGAGCTGCCTGGACGCCATTCCTGGACCATCGACCTGTTCATCTGCAACCCTGTGCGAGTGTGTCTGTGTGTGAACGGGCCCATTTGTCCAGGGATAAGTTAAGACTGTATAAGGCTGCACTGTGTTTTCTTCTTCTTATTGTACAAATTGTAAATAAATCTGTTATTCCTTTCTTCCAAATTTCAGTCATTTCCTCCATTGGGTAAGCGTGGCACGATTACGAACCGCTTGAATCGGGTTTAGTCCTTGATAACGGCTCGGGTCACGGGTCGCTACCGCTCGGCGTTTCCACTAACACCCGTGATTCGGGCGGGGCTTATTTGCTTGTTTCCGGCCAGCGTTAGTACTTAGGTAATAGCGAATTCATAGTCCTAAAACCCGATTTAACACTGTCCGGGAAGGACGTCATAGGTCCCGGGTCTCGTCGGCTAGTAAAAGACAAGGGGACTGTTGACTTTTTCAACATATTTCAACATACAGCTATTTGATCTTCATTTCAACAATATTGATAGATAAAGGTGATATAATATAACAAATATCATGAAACATTCACATTTTGTAGTCCATTGTATAATTTAAATAAACATAAATGCAAATTTCGCATGTGGAAAAAGTAAGTGCACCCTTGGCTCTAATAGGTGGTATTGCCCCCTTTGGCAGAAACAACATCAAGTAGGCGTTTCCTATAACTGTCTACCAGTCTCTGACATCGACTGGGAGAAATTTTTGCCCACTCCTCCATGCAGAATTCTTTCAGCTGTGTGATGTTTGAGGGGTTTCTTGCATGCATAGCTCGTTACAAATCCCCCCACAACATCTCGATGGGATTTAGATCCGGGCTTTGACTTGGCCATTCCAGAATCCTCCATTTCTTTCTTTTCAGCCATTCCTTGGTGGATTTACTGGTATGTTTAGGGTCATTGTCATGTTGGAAGGTCCACCTTCGGTTGAGCTTCAACTTTCCGACAGATGGCCTCACATTATCTTCAAGCACCCTCTGGTACAATGAAGAATTCATAGTGGATTCTATGATGGTGAGCTGCCCAGGCCCTGATGCAGCAAAGCTGCCCCAAACCATAATATTTCCACCACCATGCTTTACAGTTAGTTTCAGGTTCTTGTGGTCAAATGCTGTCTTTGGTTTTTGCCAAACATGTCTTCTGGTACTGTGGCCAAATCGCTCTACCTTTGACTCATCTGTCCAGAGCACATTGTTCCAGAAGTGCTGGTCTTTGCCTCGGTGTTCTTTGGCAAACTTTAGTCTTGCCCTGATGTTCTTGCTGGACAGCAAAGGTTTCCTCCTGGCACACCTCCCATGTAGATCAAATTTGTGCAGCCTCTTTCTAATGGTAGACTCGTGCACTTTGACATCAACAGTGGCAAGAGCTACCTGTAGGTCCCGTGATGACATTCTGGGGTTTTTCGAGACTTCTTTCAGCATCTTGCGGTCTGCTCTCGGGCTGAAGTTGCTGGGGCGGCCTGGCCTGAACAAGTTGGCAGTTGTTTGGAATCTTCTCCACTTGTAGATGATCTTCCGGACAGTCGAATGATTCCTCCAAGGTTCCTCCAAGATCCTCTCTAACGATGTTCTAATCATTTGCACCTGAGCTGGTGCACCTGATTATAATTTTAGGTATTTGAAGTAGTGATAAATGTCGGGGGGTACTTACTTTTTCCACATGCGAAATTTGCATTTATGTTCATTTAAATTATACAATGGACTACAAAATGTAAATGTTTCATGATATTTGTTATATTATATCACCTTTATCTGTCAATATTGTTGAAATTAACATCAAATAGCTGTATGTTGAAATATGTTGAAAAAGTCAAAACTTTACACGAGGTGTACTTACCGTTTCACGTGACTGTATATATATACATTTATATATATATATATATATATATATATACACACACACATAATTTATTCATTCATTTTACAAAATTATGCATCACAATCAATGTAACATCCATAGGCCTGACAGGTTATGTTATAATTTGAACCTATCACAACAGGATAGAACCAGAGTAAACCAGAAAATCATAATACAGAATCACATTTAATCAAAATCATCCATCCACAACTTTTTGAGATATCCTGCTTGTCTATCGTTTTTGGCCCTATCTCCTAATGGTGAAGAATCACTGAAAAAAATATACTAGCCGGATCATCCTCACCAAAATTTAACTGATTTTTCTTTGTCACACACACAACCTCTCCACCAAGTTTCGTCCAAATCCATCCATAACTTTTTGAGATATACTGCTATTTATCGTTTTTGGCCCTATCTCCCAATGGTGAAGAATCACTTGAAAAAATTATACAAGCAGGATCTGAATCCGTATCTTCACCAAAATCGAATCATTTCGTCCTCATCATATACGCTACCTCTCTGCCAAATCACGTCCGAATCTGTCCACAACTTTTTGAGATTTCTTGTTCACAAACAGACAAAAAGACAGGGGTGAAAACATAACCTCCATCCACCTCTTGGATGTGCTCCAGAAGTGGAGTGTAATAATTCGACAGCAAGAAATAAAAATTCATATTCTTTACATTATGCACTGCACCCACCTTATCCCAAGGTTCATGGTCTCAGCTGTACCTATCATTGAAATTCCCAAAAGCATGTTGTTGCAGATTTTGGCAGCCTAGAAAGACAACAAATGCATGCTTTGAAATATTTCATTTCGATTTGTATGACGTATGCGCCTCAGTATATAACAGGTGTAAGACATTCAACATTTCATAAATAGTTACAAGATTTATGACTGGCTCGGCTTGGTGGTGTTCCCATCTGAACCTCTTGCTCGTGTTGCAGGAAACGCAAGTTCAAATCCCATTACAGTATATCGAAGACTAGCTGAGATAACATTTCCCTTCCCAGGTGAACTTTATTATAAATAGAAAAGGAAAGCTTGGGCCCGGTTGCATAAAGCATCCTTAAGGAAATATTGGAGGATTTGCTTAAATATTTCCTTAATTTTCCCCTTAAGGACACCCTTAATTTGCGTATGGTTGCATATACGAATATTCCTTAAGTTTTTCCTTAAAACCTTCCTTAAACTCAAGGGAGCACCTCCCCTCAAACCTCCACCCTGTTTCCCATCTTTAAACACTAACCTTTGAGGTTACAAATGGCGCTCTTCATGGAAATTGGTCACAAAGACGACGATTATCGCAGCGCAATGCCAGAGGTTGATAGAACAATGTCCCGATTGCAAAATTCCCTCATCCATAACCCATAAAGTGCTGGATTTCCTGGTTGGTGGAACAGTAATGCGTTTTTGTCATTGGCTTTTCTCCACCAATCAGAAGCAAGGTTTCATAAATTACCTGGGTATTATACATTGTAATAAAGGTAAAGATTCGTTCTTTGTGTTAACATTAGTTTAACCCCATTTTCCTACACGTCTCGGCTACGATTGTTGCCCGACACACTTTATGGGTTAAGGAAAGATTTACCTTTAGGTACACTTTTCTCCTTCGTGAAGGATTTCCTTAAGGGCTGTTGCGAAAACAACCCTTAGGAAATCCTTTGGTAAGAACTTCCTTAAAATTGAGAAAATCCTTTGAAGCCATTGCTATGCTTGGCAACCAATCAGATTAGAGATAGGAAGAGGTGTCTGAAAGCATGGACACGTAATGAACAAGTGATATTAAATGACACTTGTTATATTGCTACGTACACGCTTGTTTTAGGTTGCATGGGAAACAGGTGCTTCCGGATGGAGGAGGAATAAAATGATTCTTGTGTAATATTCAATTAATTCTCATTGTAAATGTGTAATGTGTGCAGTAAGTGTTTGGAAACTTGACAAGAATGGTGAAAATGTGAAATTATGAAAGTGAAATAAGAGTGCGAAACAACAAGCAAAATATTCTGGATGTCATGAAAGATTGAAAATGTTATCCGAGTCACTGTGCCGTCCGCTCAGAGCGTATTTCACAATGTTAAATCAAATTCTAAACCAAACGAGGCTCATGAGGAATGTCTTTCTTGTGCTACCAGGAGAATCCAGGAAGATCAATCCTCCTACACCAGAATTGATGCGTGCCATCACCCTGTTATAAACAACCATTTGTTTGTCTTTGAGCTGTGGCTCTGTTTGTTCAACGTGATTAGGAAGTGCAACCTGGTTACAAAATTTATCTCGGAAAATGTATCTTGTCAGTCTGTTGTCATCCTGATGTCGCTCTGGAATTGTCAATCCGTACACTCTCATTAGTTCCAAAGTGTCTTACAGATGGATGGATGAGTGCTTCATTGATGTGGTAGTTCTATTCCATGTCTAGCTGCCTCGCTTCATGCGGCATTCGTTTAGAACATTATTCCTTGTGTTGTTCCCAGAGTATCGATAAGATAGCAAGCTCACAGTTTGTTAGCAAGATGGCAAATAATGAATGCAGCATTGACGGAGACAAACTTCCTGAAGCTTCTTACATGCAAAGATGCCAATGCTGGTCGTTCTCCAGCAGATCCATTAGGCAGCACACCTCACTGAATGAGGAGCAGTTGATCCCTTGTACTGTCTTGATGTCTTTAAATGAGACAGGACCTTTCTTGTGGTGCAACAACCATAGATAGAAGCATTCAGGCTACTTAGGATGGATATTGGACACTTGACCAAAGAGCAGTGTTCCTTTTAAAACTAGTCTTTTCGCCATCATGGAAGGCATCTTTTCCTACATTGCGCTTTTGTCACTTATTGCTTGCCATGCTCCAAGCGATGAACTCTTGCGCAGAAAAGATTTTTATCAAAGAGCTGATCTGGAGTTTGGATTGGCCCTTCTTCCTCTCTGTAAGAAGTGAAAGCTCAAATAAAGATGTGAGGGTCATGTTGGGTGGTTCTTGTGCTTGCTCTCTGGGGCTCTCCATAGCCTCCATAGTACATACATACTTGATTGACTTGATGCTGCTGCAAAGATTCACATTGGGGTGGGAGTTAAATCTCCATGTCAGATATGGGTTGTAAGGCACAATCCATTGATTGTCAATGGCAATACGCGCTCTGTTGAAGAATGTCTCTGCTTCTTGGCCTCCATCTCCGGATTTGCGACATCTTGAGAGCAGGTACCCATTGTTTCCTGATTTTAAGTGCTGAATAAATGGCTTTGGGAACCCTTTTGAACAGGCTCCATCCTTCATATCATGCAAGGGCATTGAGGGTTGATGACTCCACAGTCCACATGGTCCATGGGCCATGTTGGTAAGGATGCTTGCAAGAAGTCCAGCATCTTCATGTTGATTTGGGGGCTAAGCTGATATTGCAGAATCATGGTTATCTAGATGTATCTTATCTTTATGAGACAACCACATGAAGATATGAACATGAGCAAGGCCATGCTTCTGATACTCAATATTGCAGAGCCACACAATCTATATGCCAAACACTGATCACGTAATGACACTGCCAATCAGCTCTTGTCTTGAGGCGGAAAATTCTCGCAACTATGTCGGGTCTATCCTCAGCCTTCTGGTCAGGCAGCAAGATATGGAGAATTTCTGGCCAGTTGACATTGCAGGTGAAGATAAGGAAGAGGGAGGGGCACCCAAATTTTTGCAAATAGAAAATAGTGTCTTGTTGTTTCACATGCATGTACCGTGGTCAGCCTGTAAATGATGATGGCAGAAGTTTCTTCAGCTCCACTCAAATGAACAGCAGCTGTTCAGCTAAGTGTTTGCATACGTGTCCACATAAAACACTGCAACAGACACTTGCAACACATCAAAATGTTGAAGTTGTCATTATCTCGAGCAATAAGCCAATAAGAGTCGAACAATAAACCAACAAGATAGAAATGGTAAATGATCTCAGGTGTAACCAATCGCCTTCAAGATCACACATCAAGTTAATTGGCCTCCACCTGTGTTAAATTGTCATGATTCTGATTATTTCAGAATAAAATCAGCTGTTCCTGTTGGTTTCCTCTGCTGGGGAGTGCATTTCACAGCAAAGACTCAACCACGAGCACCAACGAGCTTTCCAAAGACATCTGGGATAAAGTTGTGGAAAGGCACAGATCAGTGGATGGACAGCCAATGGGACTGGTAGGCCTTTTTGTAAATAATAAAGACAAGCTTAAATTATTTTAAAATGTATTTATTCTGAAAATCATTAAGTTCTTCAAGCATATTATAGACTGCCATTTCGTTCTCGAGATCGCCTCGTCGTACCGTCAAACATTCCAATGCATCGATTGCGTCAACACTGCGCATGCGCAAGTGGTCTAACAGGCCGATGGTCTCCCACGATCTCTTCTCCCAGTCCACCAGATTATCACAGACACTTACAACTTCATGACAAACGAGATATGATCCAGGCCTAACTAACGAGACCACCCGCAGCTCTCGAGGCCTTCTGGTTGCTTCACACCAACCCGACAAAGAACGTCTTCGTTTCAATAAATGACAATATCCAGCCGATTGGATTCATGACGGCACGGCACACAAAACTACTCATATCTTTGGAAGGGCTGGTTGGATTTGGACAAACGAAATGTAGTTTTGTAGGGGAGAACCGTGCGCGAACGTCGATACCAATGGCGACCCTCAAAGACCCGTATTTCCCGAGATAGCGCGCCGGCCCGGCAACAACAGGCGCGCACTGTTGTAGGTACCCATGGAAATGAGAAAAAAAAAATTGTTGACGCGCAGGGTCAAAATGGATGCGCGCGCCGACCAGAGACCGGAAATATATTTTTCTCGGCCTGAGGGCTGCCTTGTAGTTTTCTTCTCATCTTCGCCTTCTTCGTCTTGCTCTTACTCCTGTAATGCATTGTCAGTAGGCATCTCTCCTGGCAGAGGAAACCGCTGATGTTTCTGCAGCCTGTGCCATTGTCATGTAGCAAAGATAGACCCACAAATCAACAAGCGTGAGATGATCGTTTGCAATGCAAACCAATTAAGCCAAATCAATGTAAGACAAGCAAACATGATTGTAACCACCTGAACCAATGAAACAAATGTGGCAAAGTGTTGGGAAAAGGGTTGGGATACGTGTGTGTGTGTGTGCGTGTGTGTGTGTGTGTCTGTGTGTGTGTGTCTGTGTGTGCACGTATATGCATGTGCTTGTGTGTATGTATGCATGCAAGTTGTTTTTGCCTGTTATCCCCACACGTGGGTGGCCTCGGGAGACGGAACAGAGATCTACCGGGTCTGAAAGTATCCACGTCCGTTAGCGTGTGTGTGTCAGTTTGTGCACGTGTATGTGCATGTGTGAGCGTATGTATGTGTGCATGTGTGTGTGTGCACGCACAAAATGTGTGCAATATGTCACGCACAAGAAGCGTGGACACACCATAACACTATACAACATTTCATATATAACATGGGTGTATACAATACAACATGTACAGTCACGTGAAAAAGTAAGTACACCCCATGCAAAGTTTTGACTTTTTCAACATATTTCAACATACAGCTATTTGATCTTCATTTCAACAATATTGATAGATAAAGGTGATATAATATAACAAATATCATGAAACATTTACATTTTGTAGTCCATTGTGTAATTTAAATAAACATCAATGCAAATTTCGCATGTGGAAAAAGTAAGTACACCCCTCCATTTAGCACTACTTCAAATACCTAAAATTAGAATCAGGTGCACCAGCTCAGGTGCAAATGATTAGAACATCGTTAGAGAGGATCTTGGAGGAACCTGTCTTATTTAAACCTCAGACATTTAGTTTGGTTTGCTCTTTGTTGTTGAAGTGTGCGGCGTCACCATGCCTAGATCAAAAGAGCTCTCTGCTGCCTTCAGAAAGAAGGTTATAAATGCCTCAGACTCTGGGAAGGGATTTAAAAAGATCTCCAAACAATTTGAAATCAATAATTCGACTGTCTGGAAGATCATCCACAAGTGGAGAAGATTCCAAACAACTGCCAACTTGTTCAGGCCAGGCCGCCCCAGCAAGTTCAGCCCGAGAGCAGACCGCAAGATGCTGAAAGATGTCTCTAAGAACCCCAGAATGTCATCACGGGACCAAAAGGTTGCTCTTGCCACTGTTGATGTCAAAGTGCACGAGCCTACCATTAGAAAGAGGCTGCACAAATTTGATCGACATGGGAGGTGTGCCAGGAGGAAACCTTTGCTGTCCAGAAAGAACATCAGGGCAAGACTAGAGTTTGCCAATGAACACCGAGGCAAAGACGAGCACTTCTGGAACAATGTGCTCTGGACAGATGAGTCAAAGGTTGAGCTATTTGGCCACAGTACCAGAAGACATGTTTGGCGAAAACCAAAGACAGCATTTGACCACAAGAACCTGATAACAACTGTAAAGCATGGTGGTGGAAATATTATGGATTGGGGCAGCTTGCTGCATCAGGGCCTGGGCAGCTCACCATCATAGAATCCACTATAAATTCTTCATTGTACCAGAGGGTGCTGGAGGATAATGCGAGGCCATCTGTCGGAAAGTTGAAGCTCAACCGAAGGTGGACCTTGCAACATGACAATGACCCTAAACATACCAGTAAATCCACCAAGGAAAAAAAAACAAACAAAAAAAAACACCGTTTAGAGGCCATTTTTCCCCGCAAAGCGGGGGTTGGCCTTTTCGGAGACCATGGTTGTTGTTGTTTTTTTGGTCCCCTTTTTGAAGCAATGTTTTATGGCCGGATGCCCTTCCTGCCGCCAACCCTGTTTGTCGCCTTTTTACGATAAACAGGGAATTACCAGTGTACTGGTACTCAATTTGCCGACCTCGGAAGGATGACAGGCTGAGTCAACCCCCCTGGCGTTAATTCAGCGATCGACCGGGATTCGAACCCAGGATCCTTGGATCCTAAGCTGGCATCCTAGCCGCTAGCCAAACACCAGGGCCTAGGTAAATCCACCAAGGAATGGCTGAAAATAAAGAAATGGAGGGTTCTGGAATGGCCAAGTCAAAGCCCGGATCTAAATCCCATCGAGATGTTGTGGGGGGATTTGAAACGAGCTGTGCATGCAAGAAACCCCTCAAACATCGCACAGCTGAAAGAATTCTGCATGGAGGTGTGGGCAAACATTTCTCACAGTCGATGTCAGAGACTGGTAGACAGTTATAAGAAACGCCTACTTGAGGTTGTTTCTGCCAAAGGGGGCAATACCACCAATTTGAGCCAAGGGAGTACTTACTTTTTCCACATGAGAAATTTGTATTTATGTTTATTTAAATTATACAATGGACTACAAAATGTAAATGTTTCATGACATTTGTTATATTATAGCACCTTTATCTATCAATATTGTTGAAATGAAGATCAAATAGCTGTATGTTGAAATATGTTGAAAAAGTCAATACTTTACATGGGGTGTACTTACTTTTTCACGTGACTGTATATAATGCATAAAAAGAATATGTGTGCATACAATACACAGCATATGATGTCACGCAAAAGAAAACAAAACATGCCAAAGCAAAACCAAAAGTAAAACCAAAGCCAAACATGCGGATAAATCACAATCATGCATGGGTACATGCAAATAATGGCCCATGCATGTGTGTGTATGTGCGCGTCATCACCACCGGTCCTCATCATTCTCAGGCCCTCCTTCCACTCGGGTCCACCAAATCTCACATCCCCTTCCACTCAGGCCTGCCAAACCTCAGTTCACCCCCCCCCCCCCCCCCATTCCCACTCGGTTCCACCAAATCTCAGGCACCCCTTTCACTTGGGACCGCCAAATGTCAGGCCCCTCTTCCACTAGGGTCCGCCAAGTCTCGAATCTGTTTATTTTCCTTCCTGTCTCTGCTAACTGTGTGCTTCTAGTTCAGTTTGTTTTAAAATGTGTGCCAAATTGTGAGTATTCATCAGACTTTTCATACCGGGCTTTTGAGGCCTACATTTTCCTAGTTCGAGTACATGATCATTTTTGTTGTCTTTTCTTTTATTTTTGTTATAAGACAACCAAGAAGGCTGCAAAGAAAGAGGTAGCAAAGGCGCAGGAGGTATGGAGGAAAATGTTCGGAGAACGCTTGGTTTGGAAGAGGGTCAGAGAGCGGTATTCAAGATTGCAAAGCAGATAGCGAAAGAGAGGTGTGATGTCATGGGGGTGAGTTGCTTGAAGGATGAAGTGGGACAAATCGTTGTGGACCCAGATGAAATTAAAGGAAGATGGAAGAGATATATGGAAATGCTGTTGAATACAGAGAATGAATGGGATGGCAACATAGAGAGTAACCCATGTTTAGGACCGGCAGAGAAGATAACCGAGAAAGAATTTGTGGAAGCGATAAAAGCAATGAAGAGTAGAAAAGCGGGAGGGCCGACGGGAGTTGTGGGAGATAAGTTGAAGGCAGCGGGAAATTGGGGTGTGAAGAGAATGACAGAGATCTGCAACCTGGTGGTGAAAGAAGGCCGCATTCCAGTGGCTTGGGAACTGAGTACCCTCGTCCCTCTATACAAGAGGAAACACCCTCTGGACTGTGGCTCGTATCGAGCGATAAAGTTATTGGAGCATGGAATGAAGGTATTGGAAAGGGTATTGGAGAGGAGGATAAGCAAGAAAGTGAAGATTGACGAAATGCAATTTGGATTTATGCCAGGAAGAGGAACGACAGACGTGCTTTTTATTGTAAGGCAGTTGCAGGAGAAGTACATGGAGAAGAGGAAGAAGTTGTTTCTTGGGTTTGTTGATCTGTAGAAAGGATTCGATCGGGTTCCACATCAAGTAGTGACATGGGCATTGAGGAAGTTAGGAGTGGAGGAATGGTTGATCAGAGTAGTGATGGCAATGTACAAAAGAGCGCACACAGCTGTAAGGACGAAGGACAGGAACAGTGGTGAGTTTGAGGTGAAGGTGGGAGTGCATCAGGGGTCGGTACTAAGTCCACTACTATTTGTACCTGTGATGAAGGTGCTGGCTCGGAACGTAAAGGAGGGTTTACCGTGGGAGTTGTTGTATGCAGATGATCTGGTGTTGATTGCAGAAAGTATGGATGGACTGAAGGAGAAGATGAACAAGTGGAAGGAATGTATGGAGACAAAAGGTCTGAATGTGAACATCGGAAAAACGAAGGTGATGGCAAGTGGTAAAGCATGTGGTGAGGTGGAAAGAACTGGGAAGTGGCCGTGTGCTGTGTGCAGGAAGGGTGTCGGAGTGAATTCCATTCAATGTACAATGCGCGCTGAGTGGGTTCATCAAAAATGTAGTGGTTTGAGAGGGTCATTAACCAGTGTGGCAGCTACATTCAAGTGTAAGGTGTGCACAGAGGGAGCTGCAGATGGAGGAAATGTTGAGTTGGATCTTGGAGATGGCGTGAAGCTGGAAAGTGTGAAAACATTTTGTTACCTAGGAGACATGCTGAATGGAGAAGGTGGATCAGACTCTGCAACGGTTGCTGGAGTGAGATGTGCATGGAAGAAGTTACGGGAACTGAGTGGCGTGCTGATGAGGAGGGGAGTGTCGTTGAAGTTGAAGGGAAAGGTGTATGCTGCATGTGTGAGAAGTGTTATGATTTATGGGAGCGACACATGGGTAATGAACGTAGAGCAGCAACGAAGGCTGGAAAGGGTGGAAATGCGAATGGTTCGGTGGATGTGTGGAGTATCGTTGAGAGAGAGGAAGACAAATGATGAATTGTGAAAGATGATGGGAATAGAGCCTGTGATGGATGCTGTGAAGAGAAACAGTTTGAGATGGTTTGGTCATATGTTGAGGAAGGATGAAAGTGACTGGTTGAGAAGAGTGATGGAAATGAATTTCGAAGGAAGTAGAGGACGGGGAAGACCGAGAAAGATTTGGCTAAAGATGGTGGAAAAAGAAATGCGGGCAAGGGGGTTAACAAGGGGAGATGCAGAAAATAGGGCAAAATGGAGAAGATTGTCATGGGGACCTCAAGGCTAACCCATGCTCTTGCAGGGAAGATGGCCTTAAAATGCCTGTTGTTGTTGTTTCTCCCTATACCTTCAGTCCATTTCCTTCCACCCCCCTCTCCCCGATCCTCTCATTTCTCCTTAAAATTCTCCCAATTATCCCGTGTACCCCCAGTGACTCACACTGAGCCTTCATTCTTTCATTCCTCTTTTTCCCGCCTCTGGAAGAAAAGAAAAAAAACTCCCGCACTCGCTTCCTTCCAAGTCTTGAAAAAGTCTTTTTTCCCACACATGTGGAACCAAATTGCACATTCTCTTCCATCTCATTCTTCCCTCCAGGTCTTCAAGAGAGCTGTTCATCACCATGTCATATCTTCCCCCATCCAAAACCATAATCTTTTCTATCCCTGTTATTCCACCCCAACCACCTCTTCAAATTCTCTGTTTTCTTTCCTGAAAGTCACTGTCATGTCCATCTTGTTAATCCCATGTACCCCACCCCAGCCCTCTCTCTCTTCCACAGATCTCCTAACATCCCTGTTCCCTGAGTTGTTAGCTGGTGAGAGATGTCTGGCAAAGTAATAGAGTATGGGCTGCATGAGTTTTACTCTGAATCCAGGTTTCAGCAATTCATGCATCGACGTTCTAATTGGTTTGGAGAAAACTTAATGAAGACCTTCTTCACCAATGTGTTCAGACCACGGTGAAGTATCGAGATAGGGGTATTATGGTGATGCTATGAGCAATAATTTGGCATCAAGGGAACCTAGCTTGGGGGAAGTGACGTGATGGCATGGAGTGTGGGAAGAGGAAGGGGAGATTCCATAAACATAGTTTGTAGGGGCTCCGCAGCGAGTGATTCATGCTCACTTTTGCCGCCCGCTCACTGAGGTATGCCACACTCCCAAGCCGCTGCATTGGTAAACTATGCCACCTCCTCCAGTGCACAAGGATAACCTGCTGTGTTCATTTTTGGACTAATTGCCAGCCCTTTAATGGAAGCACCTGGTTGTATGAATATTGGACAGTGTTCAGCACCTTGAGGAAATTGTTTATTTGCTACTTTTACTGTTTTTCATTGTGTTTAATAATTGTCGTCTTGTTTGTCCTGAATTCTGTTACCCTGTCTCGTGTGCATGTTGTATGTTAAATTATTTATTTCTACATTTCACCCTACAGGGAAATAAACAAATTAAGGTAACCCTTTGTTTGGCTAATATTGCATGCTTGGACAAGAGCGAGAACAGAGGCACTACACACCACAGCGTCACTCGACAGCGTCACTGTGAAAAAAATGCAGAAGAAGAAGAGGTTTCGGAGGCGTGAGGCTTCTCACTGGCCTATTTATGTGCGAGCGCTTTGTGTGCGCGTTTCGGCGGGTTCTACAAGCTGAATGAGTTATACAGAGATGTGCACTGGTTCATCTTGGTAAGACAAGACTGTGATTGATGGCTAATGTGTTAGAAAGCTTTACCCAATTTATATGCTTTCTTGTGCTAGTATATGCTTTGTAGGACTAATGAGATTATTGCCTATGTGTGTAGGATGTGAAGATCGATTTCAATAAAGCCTCTTATCTTGGAGCGAGGTCTTGAATAATTTTCATTGCAATTTATTCAAATTGATTCTGAGACGTTCAAGGACCATGGACAAGCTCATCAAATTGGAGCGCTTTTGCGGCGACCCTAATGTAAGCGATGCCATCAGCCAGTGGACCCATTGGCTTCATTCCTTGGGGCTCTATACGTGACTTGTCCCGGATATCACTGACCCACAGAGACTGAACGTCCTGTCCTGCAATGTGTGTCACACCGTCTACGAATACGTCTCCCACTGCACGACCTATGCGGAAGCAGTGGAGACCTTGACAGCTCTTTATGTTAAACCTCGAAACACAATTTACCCTCGGCATCTTCTAGCGACGCGCAGGCAGAAATCTACGGAATTACTAGAGCAATACACGCAGGTCTTGCAGCAGCTTGGCAAGGACTGTGCCGTCCCGGATCGCTTGGCTGTGGAGGGCACTGATGATCTTGTACGCGATGCTTTCATAACAGGGCTCCAGTCTCCCGCAATCTGCCAGCGCCTTGAGAACGAAACGCTGACCTTCAAAATGGCTTTCGACCAAGCCCAGGTCCTCCAATCGGCTCGTCAGATTTGAAACGTACGGCCGGCCATTCGTAACTGCTGGCACTATGGCCAACGCTGATGATCGCGAAGAGTCAGAATCTGCCGCCGAGTTACCGGGAGCCCGGATTCCCGCAGAGAGGGCTCGGACGATGAGGAAAGCGAGCCGAGCACCGTGGCCGTGGCGACCCCTGCTGGGGCGACTGCCAAATGTTTATTTTGTGGAAATCGCCACCACCCCCGCTCGCAATGCCCTGCTCGGGACCGAGACTAAACGTCTTTTACTTGAGGGGGGTCATCAAACCCAGTTGCTCTCCCTGACGGGCTCAAGTGCTGGTCGTTGACTACTCACAAACGATTAATCACTTTACACAACTCAATGCCGACCCGCTCCCTAGAATGGAAGACATAGTCAGGGCTGTATCTAACTACTGAGTTTTTAGTACGCTGGACCTTCGTAGCGCCGATCATCAAATCCCAATACGGGAAGCCAACCGCCCTTACACGGCCTTCGAGTCTGGTCAGCGGCTGTACCAATTTCGTAGAATCCCCTTCGGCGTTATGAACGGGGTTCATGCTTTCAACGGGCTATAGATGACATCCTATCAAAGGAGCAATTGAAAGATGTATTTGTTTACGTCGATAATGTCACTGTTTGCTGTTGGAACCAGAAAGACCATGATGCTAATCTGCAGCGCTTCTTGGAGAGGGCCGGGAAATACCAGTTGACCTTCAACTAAGCCAAATGTAGTTACTCTGTGAGAACAATAGACCTCTTGGGTTACACGGTGTCCAGTGGGGAGATACGGCCCGATTCGGTGCGGATTCCACCCCTACTCGATTTAGCCTCGTTCCTGTTGATCGGACAACTTTAAAGCGAGCAATGGGGTTGTTTGCGCATTACTCCCAGTGGGTCCCACGGATCTCTGAGAAGGTACGTCCCCTCGTCGAGTGCAAAACGTTTCCGTTGACCTTGGCTGCCCAGACTTCCTTTGCACAACTGAAGGATGACATAGCTGGCACCGTTGTGACCTCCATTGACGAGACAGTCCCTTTCTTGGTGGAGACGGATGCGTCAGATTGCGCAATCACAGCCACACTGAACCAGGGGGGCCGACTGGGGGCATTCTTCTCACGAACCTTATCGGATAGTGAGAGGTGCCACTCCTCGATTGAGAAGGAAGCTTACGCTATAGTTGAATCGGTCCGCAGATGGCGACATTTCCTCTTAGGTAAAATTTTCAACTAGTCACGGATCAGCAATCTGTCACCTTTATGTACGACGGAAAACGCTCTCAAAAAATTAAGAACGAGAAGATGGCGTGCTGGCGCATATAATTGGCCGACTACAGCTTCGATATTGTGTAACGACCGGGAAAGGATAACCGTGCAGCCGACGCCTTGTCTCGGCCCATCTGCTCCGGAATGACGGTCGACGAGCTACCCACCATACATAATTCACTTTGTCACCCGTGCATCGCTCATATGGCTCATTTCGTTCGAAGCAGGAACTTAGCTTTCTCCGTCGACGAAATGCGTCATTTATGCAAGTCATGCACGCTATGCGCAGAACTCAAGCCGAGTTTTGACAAACCTCCTATGGGTACGTTAATACACACTGGGCGGTTGTGGGAGCGGCTGCACATCAACTTCAAAGGGCCCTTGCCCTGCGGCGGCGCGCACCGCTATCTTCTCACGATAGTTGACGAGTATTCACGATTTCCATCACATTTCCGTGCTTGGACATGTCGTCCACCACTGTAATTAGATGTCTCCGGCAGTTGTTCCTAATGTTCGGCTATCCCGCCTTCATACACAGTGACATGGGGACGGCGTTTTTATCTCGGGAAATCAAGCAATTTCTCGAGCGGGGTATTGCCTCTAGCCGCACCACCGCGTACAAGCCCCAAAAGGGAACGGCTTAATTGAACGTTACAATGGGATTATATGGTGGGCGGTTACTATGGCTCTGCAAACCCGCGGGATGACTTCAAACATGTGGGAGCGTGTCTTGCCAGAAGCGTTACACGCCATTCGGTCCTTGTTATGTACTGCGACTAATGCCACTCCTCATGAGAGGATGTTCAAGTATCAGCGTCGTAGTTCTAGCGGGCAGCCTCTACCCTCGTGGTTGGCTGAGCTAAGCCCGGCTTTTCTGAAGCGGGCAGTCAGACAGAGCAAATACGAACCGCTTGTTGACCGCGTAGAAATATTGGAAGCTAATCCGGAATATACGCATGTTCGTTTGGCCGACGGTCGAGAAACCACCATGTCGGTCCGGCATCTCGCACCTTGTGGGGAGGTTGACCTGCCGCCTGGCATGAGTGTACCGGCCGAGGTCGACACAGGGTTCCCCCGCCAGTTCGGATTCGTGCCCAGACAACGCGGCGAGTAGCGATGCCGCTTCGGACCCTGTGGGTTTGTCACCTTTGCCACCTGTACCAGGGAGCCTTCAGAGCCCTCAGAATAAAACGCCCGATGAGAGGGGCCTGCCACTACCGAGCGTTGGGGGCCCAAGCTCTGACGGGGTTTATCGCATTCGTTCTGGCAGGCTATGTCAGCAGCCTACGTGTTTTGGCTGGTAGATTTTACGCAATGATATCTGACTCCTACACCTGCTGGCAGTGATTTTAAAGGAGGGAGATTGTGAGTAAACGAAGAAGAAGAAGAAGAAGAAGAGGCAGAAGAAGTAGAAGAAGAGGAGATTTCGAGGTGCGAGACTTCTCACTGGCCTATTTATGTGCCAGCACTTTGTGTGCGCGTATAGACGGTTTCTACAAGCTGAATGGGTTATACAGAGATGTGCGCAGGTTCATCTTGGTAAGACAAGACTGTGATTGATGGCTAATGTGTTAGAAAGCTTTACCCAATTTATATATGCTTTCTTGTGCTTTTATATGCTTTGTAGGACTAATGAGATTATTGCCTATGTGTGTAGGATGTGAAGATCGATTTCAATAAAGCCTCTTATCTTGGAGCAAGGTCTTGAATCATTTTCATTACAGTCACACTACAGCGTCACACGACAGCGTCACACTACAGCTCCGGTGGTGCATTATCCAAGCATCCAAACAAACCAAAATGTCGGTGCGGCAAAATGGCGGGATACCAAAGCGTACACGCAGCCTGTAGAGATAATTAAATAATTAGACAAAGACATAAAACACAAAAACCCAGACAAAAGACACAAAGCACGATGATTAAACAAAACAATCTGTTGATAACAGTCCGATGGAAGATAAGTTGACGTCAAATTTCACTGTAGGACATCTGAGCATTGTTCATCGATATAATTCACCATATCTGGGCTTCACCAAGTCTTCTATAGGCCAGAGTCCACCAATGGAGGTATGCATCAGTATCTTTCCCTTCTTCAAACCTTCACCAGGTGAAAGTATATTTTTAATTTGTTACCCCTGTAACGGTGCAAGTGCTGGGTGTGAAAAATTGACTTGACCTAGTAATGAATGGAAACACAACCTGTGCATGTAGGGTCGTAGGGATCTGTCATTTAAGTTTAAAAGATCATTTGAATGAGATTCAATTTTTGCTCTTCCACAAATAATATAGGTTTATCGGAGTACTTAACTCTCCTCCATGTGTATCAGATGGATTGTATTTCTCAAAAGGGAGCATTTTACATACCTGTCCTGTGCCCACCTCACCACAGTACAAAACTGTAGCTCCCATACAGGCCAGCAGTTCTTTAGCAGCATGAAACTCATCTTTGAGTCCACCTACCATGAAGGTAAGTTTAGCAGACCTGGCCGCACCTACACCTGTGGACATTAAAAGAATTCAATAAACCTTCTAATGGTTCGGTAATTTAACAATGTAGTTATGTGAAGACAATCTATTATATAATACTGAGTCGGATTTTTTTTTAGCAAATAGTTTACCAACTTGCCAATTGACAATGTCCCAAGTTTGGACAACACATCACCCATTTAATGGACCTTGACAAGTTTATATGCATTTGTTGATTCTCCGTTTTACCCTCGCCAGAGGAGAGGGTATTGCATTCGAGTCCGTTAGTTACTTGGCCAAAAAAAAAAAATTTTTTTGCAAGTATATTGATCACTCCGGTTTGTGTGTGTTTGTTACTTGGCAATTTTTTTTTTCTTTTCTGCAACTATGTTGATAACTCCGGTTGGTGTGTGTGTGTGTGTGTGTGTGTGTGTGTGTGTGTGTGTGTGTGTGTGTGTGTGTGTGTGTGTGTGTGTGTGTGTGTGTGTGTGTGTGTGTGTGTGTGTGTGTGTGTGTGCGTGCGTGCGTGCGTGCCCGCTTGCTTATACTTGCCTCCAGGTCACAATTTGAAACCGATCTTCACGAAACTTCACCAAATGGTAGAGTTCGTGGTCCGACAAAATCATATATATTGTTGAGGTCAAACGGTCAAAAGATCAACATAGGCCAAAGGTAAACCACTTTTTGTCAAATTTCTAAAATCCTCAATTTTCATCCGATTGACTTGAAATTTGAATAGGATTTACATATCGGCTACCTGAATTCAACCACCAACTATTTTTGAGATCAGTTTCGGCCAAAGGGTCAACATAGGCCAAAGGTCAACAAAGTTATCAAATTTCTAAAATCTTCAATTTTCATCCGATTGACTTGAAATTTGAGTAGGATTTACATATCGGCGAACTGAATTCAACCACAAACTATTTTTGAGATCAGCGTAGGCCAAAAGGTCAACATAAGCCAAAGGTCAACCACTTTTTTTTCGAATTTCTAAAATCCTCAATTTTCATCCAATTGACTTGAAATTTGAATAGGATTTTCATAGCAGCTAACTGAATTCAACCACCAACTATTTTTGAGATCAGCATACGCCAAAGGTCAACAACAATTTCTAATTTCTAAAATCCTCAATTTTCATCCGATTGACTTTGAATTTTAATAGGATTTTCAGATCAGCTTAGTGAAACCAACCACCAACTATTTTTGAGGTCAACATTTTTGACATCAACATTTTTATCAAACATTTGTCAAACATCAATTTTGATGATGATTTTTGATGATGACATCAACATTTTTTTTTTTTAATGACATTTGACATCAACATTTTTGAGGTCAACATTTTGAAGGCCAAAAGGTCAACATAGGCAAAATGTATAAAATTGTCAATTCTACCGAATGCCATTCTACTTTGTTCTCTTTTGCCAAGTGTCGCTCTATGAGTGATTTCTCATTTGTTTGTCTGTCTGTCTGTCTGTCTGTCTGTTTTTCCGCACAGCATAAATATGATTTTCTCTGCAACCGTCGGTCCGATTGACAGGAAATTTTCACTATCGGTGCAACTCCACCTGTAGAATTTTTAAATGATAATTATGATGTCATAGGTCACGTGGTATGGGCGCCATCTTGGAAAAACCAAAAACCGAATTTTGCACCTCTATATCTCCGAAAGCGCTGCATAGAAAAATTGAGACATGGCTCATTGTAAAGAACTCTCCATGAGGAATAACATGTGTTAATGATGATGTCATAGGTGCCTCCATTATGACGTCATAATTAGACAAGTACGAAACTTCATCTCATCAGGATGAAATTTCTTGAGCATCATCTCGGCTCTAGGGATAAATTGGTGGAGCAAAAAAATAAGGATGACGTTATCGGTCATGTGGTTCGGCCGCCATATTTGTTTCAACACAAAAGCCTTAAAACAACACTGAAAACACGTCCTGGCGAGGGTCTGCAGTCTTTGATTGCTCTTTCTTGTTCTTCATGTTTTAGCCAATTTTAATCGCATGTACGTTCCTGTATGCAGGGGCGTCGAGAGGGGGGGGGGGGGGGGGGTGTTGGGACGGGTTGTTTCTAGGTTTGGACTAAATTATAGGTTAGGACGTCCCCACTCACAGATTTCAAATACAAGACAAAGGGAGAATTAATAAAATAAATGTCCCGCCGTGTATTTCTGAATGCGAGGTTATTTGTCTGGCAGTGTAGCGTCGGGTCGATGTTCGAGCGCGTCGTCCGACGCAGCTCCGGTTAGCGCAAAGAAAGGCCTCGATGTGCCCCCCGCTCGCCCACAACCGCCAGCTCCCCCCGGTCTCGTCTGCTTAGCGGCACACCTCACTCGCCACTCGTCGGTCGCACGAGAGGTCTCGTTTGCTCTAGCGCCAAGCCTCGCTCCAAACACCAAGCCTCGCTCCAAACACCAGCCTCGCTCCAAGCACCAAGAGCACCAAGAAGAACCCAGGGAAGACAACGACACAGGAAGCCCGCTAGCGAGTCCTTCTCTTACCTCCCGTGTCTCTCGTCAGCTCTTTCGTGTTTCCAATCAGTCCCTCACTTCTTTGTGGTCTTTCCCGCCTTCTTTCCCCCCCCCCCCCCCCCCCCCCGTTCAGCGACCTGCTTCTAAGTGGTGGTTTTGCACCTTCCGCACTGATTGGCTGAGTGTTCGGGCCTTCCGCACTGATTGGCCGAGTTGTCCACGGTCGGTGACCAATCAATGTGCCACTTCCTTCCACCTTCCTTTCAGGAATCAGTGGCCAGCTTCTTATCCCAGCCAATCACACATTCTCTGGGCGTGGTTCCAGCCTGCCTTGCACGATGTTTGTTGCTATGCCAGCTGGTGATGTGGCTGGCTGCGGCCCCATCGGCGGTGCCCTGATCTGGCTATATGCCTGTTCTTCCTGTAAGTCTTATTGTGGCGGAGGGGAATTAATTAATGTGTGCACTAATGGATCGCTCTAATGTATATGAGTGCGATGCCATAATGGACACTGGGTTGCTCACAGAGGGAACGACACACGAGGGAATTTTACCCATAATCCCTGTACTAATAAGCATGCCCCGCCCCCTCGTGGCGGGGACACAGATACAACTTATTCCGACATATGGCTAAACATAGAACTTATTACAGGTAGATTCCCTATCACGACAGTCGAGTACCTACCTATGCAGATCTACCTGGATCTAGATATTCCTCTACCCACCGACATGACAATATCCTTTTAAATCAGAAAATAAAAAGAAATGGCATTGACAAAATTATTGACACTCTCGACTTCATATTTGGTAGCACAGCCTTTGGACAAAATAACTGCAGTCAAGCGCTTCCGAAAGTCATGAATGAGTTTCCTACACCTCTCAACTGGCAGATTGACCCACTCTTCTTGTGTAAACTGCTCCAGTTGTCTCAGATTTTAAGGGTGCCTTCTCCCAACTGCTGTTTTCAGATCTCCCCACAGGTGTTCAATGGGATTTAGATCTGGACTAATTTCTGGCCACTTCAGAACAGACCAGCGTTTTGTCATGAACCATTCCTGGGTGCTTTTTGAAGTATGTTTGGGGTGATTGTCCTGCTGCAAGACCCATGACCTTCGACGGAGACCCAGCTTTCAGACACTGGGTTGAAAATTTCGTTGCAAAATGACTTTTATAATATCCTGATTTCATGATGCCGTGCACACATTCAAGGCACCCAGTGCTGGAGGCAGCACAGCAACTCCAAAACATCACTGAACCTCCTCCATGTTTGACTGTAGGGAAGGTGTTCTTTTCTTTGAAGGCTTCATTTTGTTTTCTGTAAACATCGAGATGACGTCCTTTACCAAAAAGCTCTAATTTGGTCTCATCTGTCCACAGGACATTCTCCCAGGAGCATTTTGGCTTGGTCAGGTGTGTTTTGGGTCTCTCGCTCAGCAGTGGGGTCCTCCTGGGTCTCCTCCCATAGAACCCCCTTTCATTGAGATGGCGACGGATGGTGCGAGTTGAAACAGTCGTACCTTGTGTCTGAAGGTCAGCTTAAATCTGTTTGGCAGTTGATCAAGGTGCTTTCTCCACCATTTGAACAATTCTTCGCTGCAATCTTCAATCAAGTTTTCTCTTGCGGCCATGTCCAGGGAGGTTGGCTACAGTGCCATGGGCCTCAAACTTCCTGATAACATTGTGTACAGTGGACACAGGAACATCAAGATCTCTGGAGATGGACTGGTAGCCTTGACATTGTCCATGCTTGGCTACAATCTTATGTCTGACCTCCTCAGACAATTCTCTGGTTTTCTTTCTTTTCTCCATGCTCATTGTGGTACACACAGTGACACAAAACAGCAGAATGACTTCTTTTCTCTATTCAAACTGGTTGAATAAGTGATTTTTAT
Source organism: Myxine glutinosa (assembly GCF_964187855.1). NCBI lineage: Eukaryota > Metazoa > Chordata > Myxini > Myxiniformes > Myxinidae > Myxine > Myxine glutinosa. The sequence goes on along the minus strand of NC_136266.1, from coordinate 24,032,784 downwards.
ATTGCAGGTACCTGCAACTCACCATAGGTGAGTTCAATTTCAAAGTAAAGGAGAATCACCTGCTTGAAATCTAATTATTTCTAACAACTTCTAAAAGGTGCCAGTAATATTGTCCGGGATATTTAGGATTTCTGTGTGGAATAAGCAAAGATTTAGATTTTTTTTTAGCTTTTTTTGTTTTGTTCCACTGTAAAACAAAGAAATACATCTGTGGATACCAAAATATTTTTTCATTTCAACAATTTTCTGGAAGAAATGGTGCATTATTTGAAAAAAGTGCAAGGGTGCCAATATTTTTGGCCACGACTATGTCTCCTCAAACGTATACCAATCAGAGCTGAGGATCTGGCCACATGACAGGGTGATGTGACTCCAGATCCAGACTGTATTGAAATTGGAAAGGAAATGGTGAATTACGTTTATGAAGGCTCCACCACCTCAATGGGAAAATTCCTTCAATGGGAAATGGGACAAAGCCAAGAGTGGGCAGACCACATAGCCCATCATTTATTGGCCACTGTGTGTTGCACAGGCACTAAAATGACAAAAATTACGAAAACAGAATTTGACTCAAAAGGAATTTGCCAAATACAGAAATTCATATTTAAAGTTGTTAAAATTAGTCTGATTAGTTCCTCATAGCCCAAAAGTTTTACTAACCTGCAATAAATAACAAGAAAGACCAATCAGAGATTGCAAACCCTCACCAGGATGTCTTATCAGTGGTTTTTAAGGCTTTTGTGTTAAAACAAATATGGCGGCCGAAACACGTGACCGATGACGTCATCATTATTATTTTTTCTCAACCAATTTATGCCTACATGACGCTCAAGAAACTTCATCTTGATAGGATGAAGTTTTCTACTTGTCGAATTATGACATCATAATGGAGGCACCTATGACATCATCACTAACATATTTTATTCCCCATGGAGAGTTCCTTACAATGAGCCATGTCTTAATTTTTTCTATTCAGCACTTTTGGAGATATGGAGGGGCAAAGTTTTTCGGTTTTTCCAAGATGGCATCATAATCATAACCACGTGATCTATGGCATCATAATTATCATTAAAAAATTATACAGGTGGAGTTGCACCTATGGTGTAAATTTCCTGTCAATTGGACCAACGGTTGCAGAGACAATCATATTTATTCTGTGCGGACAAACAAACAGACAAACAGACAAACAGACTCAAATGCAATACCCTCTCCTCTGGCGAGGGTAACTAGAACAGCACTCGGTGGAGCGCAAATTAGCATTTGGTGCATTAACAGTGAGGAGCAAATTACGAGAGTACAATCAGCTTGATATATCATTATCATAAACAAACTCAAAAGTATGGGAACTATGGGAACTTACACTACTGGTCAAAAGTTTTAGAACACCTCAATTTTTCCAGTTTTTATTGAAATTTACGCAGTTTAATGTCCAGTGAATAACCTTAAATGGTACAAAGGTAAGCAGTAAACTGCTCGAGGTTCAAAAAAAAAAGTTTAGGTTAGCAAAAACAGGAAAATAATGTAAATGGCACAGTTATATTGTTAAAAAAAAGGCCTTCTTCAAGGAACAAGTAATGGGTTAACAACTTACAGCTGTTCTGCAGCAATATAAGTAAATTAAGCCTTAAAAGTTGATGAAAACAATTCCTACAGGTGTCCCAACCTCTGCTGATTACTTGATTACAAACCCCCTGTCTGTATAAAAGCAGTATTGGAACAAACTGTTATTACATTCTGAAGCATTATTTGGACAATATTGCACTGCAGGAAGTAGTATATTGGAAACTGGAGGAAACTGACAGGAAGAGGTCTGGCAGACCCAAAGCCACAACAGAATCAGAAGACAAGTTTCTGAGAGTCAACAGCTTGCGTGATCGGCGGCTCACAGGACAACAGCTTCAAGCACAGCTTAACACTGGTCGAAGTAAGCAAGACTCAGTTTCAACTGTGAAGAGAAGACTTCGAGCTGCAGGTTTGACAGGTCGAGTGGCAGTAAGAAAGTCATTGCTAAGATGGCAAAATAAGAAAAAGAGGCTTGCATGGGCCATGAAGCACCGCCAGTGGACGTGATGTGTGATGGTCTGGGGCTCTTTTGCTGGATCCAGAGTATATGACTTGCACAGAGTGACTGGCACCCTGAACCAAAAGGGCTACCACAGCATTTTGCAGCGCCATGCAATACCCTCTGGTATACGCCTAGTTGGTCAGGGGGTTAATCCTACAGCAAGATAATGACCCTAAACACACCTCCAGGTTATATCAAAACTACCTTCGAGGAAAAGAACAAGACGGTAGGCTTCAAATCATGGAATGGCCAGCACAGTCTCCAGACTTAAACCCCATCGAGCTGGTTTGGGATGAACTCGACAGAAGGGTGAAAGCAAAGCATCCCACAAGTGCAACACATTTCTGGGAACTTCTGCAACAGTGTTGGGAAGAACTTCCCGAACAATATTTGATTTCCATTGTAGAAAGAATGCCACGAGTGTGTTCGGCGGTTATATCTGCAAAAGGTGACTACTTTGCCGAGTCAAAAGTTTAAATTACATTTTGTTAAACAAAATGATTCTATGATTTATTTTTGATCTCCAATTGTTTATTTGTTCTATGCTTAATTTCAGAGTACATTGAGACATTAATCTGCGTAAATTTCAATAAAAAACTGGAATAATTGAGGTGTTCTAAAACTTTTGACCGGTAGTGTAAAGTCACACCGCGTAGCCTGCAAAGTGTATCAGTCCATCAATGATCACCAGAGTCCATCTTGAAGCACACCTGCGGTCAAACTTCTAAAGTCTCACCATCGAATGGCTGGTGGCGAATGATCAAGTGCATCTCTGGTATACATAAATTCCCCTTTTGCACATTGATTCCGAAAATATGGAGTCATATTGGATGCTGCTCAGGTAAACGGAATACTGTATATTAACATTGTCTTCACTGAAAAGGCAAAGGTTCTAATATCTCCATTCCTCAACCCACCCTATAATAGATAGCTCTCTGGAGCAATATGACTACTTCCCAACTACAACGTCATTCGGTAGAGCACATACCTCCACCAGAATGAACAGTTTACGTTTTGTATCCCACTCATCGGCCATATCTGGATTTTGACCTTAACCAAAATCGAATTGGCTTGTTCTTGTCACAACCAACTCATCCACCAAGTTTTGTCATAATCCGTCCATAACGTTTTGAAATAGCATGCCATATATTGTTTTTTGCATGATATTTCAATGGTGAAGAATCACTTTTAAAAAATTCTCGTATCCGGATCCGTATTCAGATCTTCAAAAAATTGAATCAATTCGTCCTCGTCACACTTCCAATACATCCACCTAGTTTGGTCATAATCCATCCACAATCTTTTGAGAGGACCTGCTAGATTGTATATAGTTTTTGGCCCTATCGCTCAATGGTGAAGAATCTCTAAAAATTCTAGCACCCGGATCCGGATTCTCACCAAAATCTAATCATTTCGTCCTTGTCACACTCACAATATGTCCACCAAGTTTTGTCCGAATCCATCCACAATCTTTTTCACATATCCTGTTCACAGAGACAATCAGGGGTGAGAAAACATAACCTACATCCACCTTCGGTGACAGAGGTAATGAGGTTGAGAAGTTCCCATTTCCACGACGGAAACGACGGAAATTGCCAAAGTATCCATCATGTGAAGAGATCTCATCTCCTCTTCTCACTATTCCTGAAGTCTCACACAGATAGTCCTCTGCATTCTTCTTCAAAAGTTGCAAATGTCACCCCTAATCACACAAATGGTGCAAAGTCTGATCCACTCAACTCTACTACAGAATGCCCAGAGTGCAGAACCCCCTCCTCAGACTTCTCCCCAGCCATTAGAAAAAGTGATACAATCTATCATTGCTGTAGGCCTCAGGCATTATCTCGTCTCCAAACCTCTCATCTCCAGTCAACCGTTTGGACCACATCTCCATACTGGCTGCTTAAGCAAATGACCACAATGCCTTGGTATTCTCTGTGAAGCAAAGTCAATTCAGAGCCGATTCATGCTCATTATAGTGCACCAGACCATCATCCAAAGTATCATAGAGAATGGTTCTGCACTCTGGGCTGTGTTTTCCATCTTGCTCCATTACAGGCGATTAGGTCCAGGGATCTTTGTGTTATTGGAATGTCTCGGCAGGATGCTCAGTGAGGTAGTCCTCTTCTCACCCACCACAGTCAGGTTGATGACTGTTGTATTTGATTTTTCTTTTTTGCCTCATTTCTGGCTTGCCTCCTCCCCACCTTTCGTTTCTTCATCCTCCCCAACAGCATCCCATGGTCACATGCATACATCCAGAATCCCAAACCTGGTTATCATCCCCAATTCCAAACTGGACACTCACTTCCATTCATTCATAACTCTATTCTCTCATTCGTAAAAATTACTCGGTGACTGTTGTCTTGTGACCCTCCTCAAATCCCTAAAGAGCACTTCCTATCATCACTTCAATCCCCCCAACCCCTCACCCCAACAACCATGCCTGTGAGCTTCGACTTTTGCTGACCCTTCTAACCACACAGCCACTTTCATTTCTACCATTCACCCAATCATGTGTGATGTCTTTGCCTTCCAGTTCCCCTTTGATCCTCTGTCAGTCTGTGAACCTGCTGCCCTCTGTCGTTTATGTCCTCCATGAGCCTAGACTTGTGTCAACGAAAAGTAATTCCACGTGTCTGATCCATGACTATAAGATAGATTAAAGCAATCCAATACAAAACAAGTACAGATACATTCAAAGTACACCGCCCCCACGCCAAATAATTAAATATCCTACAGCGCGGCATTGCCAGGGTGCCTCCGGCGCCCGGCAATACCGCAGTGCAGCTCATTGAGGCTATATTTGGAGGGAGAGGTGTGCAATAATTGATTGATTAATTGCATAATTAAAATCAATAATAGATTAGCATAAAATATTTTCTTAATCAATCGGCTAATAGAATAACTACACCACTAGTGCTTCATCCGAAGATGCATCTTTTAGAAATTTAATTAAATAAGTCATTAATAAAAAAAATTAAATAATTAATTGATTAATCAAGAAATAATTCATCGATTTAATGATTAATCAATAAATCAAAAATATCCTTTATAGCCAAATCACTTGGTCATTGGCATGTCCAAATATCAGCTTCCGAACTCAAAAGGTGCCTGAGATAATGGTCAGAAGAGAAAGGAAATGTATAAGTACTTAATTAATCGCTAACAATTAAATAACTCATCAATTAATTGATTAATCAAAAAACAAAAAATACCGTTTTTGCAAAAGTACTTGCTCACTATTGTGCCGAAACTTCAGCTTCCTAGCTCAAAGGATGGCCGAGATATCGCCCGGACAAACAAACAAACAACCAGAGTGAAAACTGAGTACTTCCTTTCAGCGTGCGTCACTGCCGAGCCCCCTTCGGTGCCCGGCAATGACGTTATGCAGCGCTTGGAGATGGCATAGGAAAGGTGCGGTGTACAACTAGAATCTCACTCAGTAGACAGCATATCTCCACCAGACTGAACAGTTTACGTTTTGTACGCCACTGATAGGCCAGATCTGGATCCGGACCTGAACCAAAATCTATCGCCTCGTTGTTGTCACCTATCCAACTCATCCACCATGTTTTGTCATAAGTCATCCACAACATTTTAAAATATCATGCTACATATTGTTTTTGGCCTAATCCACTCAATCATGAAGAATCACTATAAAAATTAAATAATTCTCATATCCGGATTCAAATCTTCACCAAAATTGAATATATTCTTCCTTGTCATACACCTAAAATGTCCACCAAGTTTTGTCCGAATATGTCCACAACTTTTTGAGATATTGTGCTATATATCGTTTTCTGGCCCATCTTACAATGGTGAAGAATCACTTTAAAATTCTTGGATTCAGATCCGGATCTGGATTTTCACCAAAATCTAATAATTTGTCTGTGTCCCAAACCCAACCTCTCTACCAAATTTCATCCGAATCCATCCAAAACGTTTTGGGATATCTTGGTCACAGACAGACAGACAGACAAACAAACAGGCAGGGGTGAAAGCATATCCTCCATCCACATTCGGTGGAGGGGGAAATCATATATAACTAGCAAAAAGCCGTCAAAAATGACAGGTTGGAACAACTTATTTGACGGTACAGCCTCGTGAGTGTGCCAAAGTCTGAAGTCTCGGCCTAATGTCAGGCGTACTTATATCTTCTTTATTTATTAGACATCCTATGGACGTAAATGACATCACATGCAGCGAGTTTCACCTCCCTGTGCATTGTATTTATTGTTAATTTTTTTTTTAAACCGCTTCTGTACACCGCCCTTGAGGCTCAGAATGCAAGCCACCGTCTACATTTCCAATAAGAGAGACACAATTACTCTTTTACTGAAAATGTTTCTTGAGTTTGTTTTATCCTCAAAAATAGACCATGGTGAACACACATTCATGTTAAAAGATTGGCCTTTAAAACCTATTCCAATAAAGGGGGACAGAAATTTGTACAAAGAAACACACAAACTGACATTGTGTTTCATATACAGACTTGGCATTTAACATGGAATATTTTTTTTGTGGGGGTGAACTTACTTTTCAAGATGTCTTAGAACCAAAAGTTCATTGGAATTATGTTGAAATTATTCTAGATTTTGTTATTGTCACCTTTAAAAGAAACAAAAACCACATTTGACATTTCGAAACAAATAAATTGATCCTTGAAAGTGATGTAAACTGATATCGAACTCAATTCATGGACAGTACTGTGTTAAACTTCTGTACGTTTTCCAGAAGTATCTCTTTATTTTGTACATTAGCCAAAAATGTTTTTAACAAAAACAAAAGTTAAATTACGACTGGGATTACGGACAGTAAAATTACAGTTCAATACTTCGTGTAACCCCCACGAGCATTCGGGAGAGCACGTACACGTTGAGGCATGCTGTTCACGAGATTTGCCAAGGTTTGGACAGGAATCGCTTGCCATGCAGTGACAATAGCCTGCTGCAATTCACGCACAGAGGTAGGCTGCTGGTCCAAGTTGTTGATTTGATGCGTTAATTCTGCCCACAAGTTCTCTATCGGATTCATATCCAGGGACATGGCAGGCCACTCCATATGCTCTACACCACGGTCAGCAAGAAAGTGTTGGATCATGCGAGCACGATGAGGCCGTGCATTGTCATCTTGGAAGACAAAGTTTCCTCGAAAGGCTGAACGAGCAAATGGAAGCAATGTTTCTTCCAGAATGGCCCTGTACTTGAACTGGTTCAGGTTTCCATTCAGAACAACCAGGTCAGTTTTGTCCCCTGCATGAAAAGCAGCCCAAACGGTCACCCCACCACCTCCAGCTTGGACTCTTGGCACTATACAATCTTTGTTGTAGGCTTCATGCACTTGTCTGCGCACTCGGACGCGGCCATCTTGACGATAGACCAGAAATCTAGACTCGTGACTGAAGATCAGGTGATTCCAGTGTCCTGGCTGCCATTGATGGTGCTCTCTGGCACACTGCAATCGGCGCTGGCGGTGTTGTCTGGTCAGGCGTGGCTTTCTCAGGGGATGCCTGGCACGATAGCCTGCTTGAACCAGTCGTTAGTTGAGTGGCCTTCTGGATACAGGCACATTTGTCAGTTGCTGCCACTCAGCCCTAAGCCGATTAGCTGACTTGGTACGGCCATTGCGGACTAACCGGTGCAGCTGGCGATCATCCCTCCTTGTGGTTCTGCGGGGACGTCCTGGCCTCGGTATTGGAGTAGGGACACCCCTCTGAGCATTTCGTTTCAGGATCTATGACACCTGACCTTGAGTGATGCCATACTGCCAAGCAATAGCACGGTTTCATGCCGTAATTTCGTAAAGCCACCACTCCATGACAAACAGCATTGTCGAGTTGACGGACCATCTCCAGGGGAAGCGGCAATAACTTTTGGAGACGTGCAGCAGTTGTTTTCCACTAATACAGAACGCAACAACCCTTGTATACCCGACTGTGAAGCCAATCATCAAATGCACCTGTCCGTACATTTTGCCACGCCACCTGTGATATAATCCTGTTGTTGACTTCTTGCTGCGACAGACAATCAGTTGCATGGTTCTTTTCACAAATAAATCACCAAAGTGTAAAAGAAACTCACCAGATTGATATACTGAGTTAAGAAAGTAAACCCAAGTCAAGAAAAAAAACATATATTCCATATTAAATGCCAAGTCTGTAGATTAGAAAATAAAAAATTCTTGCCAAGTACTGTGTGTGTATATATATATGTATATATATACACAACAACAACAACAACAACATGCATTTTAAAGGCCATTTTCCCTGCTAGAGCGGGGGTTAGCCGTGCGGTCCCCATGACAATCTTCTCCATTTTGCCCTATTTTCTGCATCTCTCCTTGTTAACCCCCTTGCCCGCATTTCTTCTTCCACCATCTTTCGCCAAGTCTTTCTCGGTCTTCCCCGTCTTCTACTTCCTTCTACATTCATTTCCATCACTCTTCTCAACCAGTCACTTTCATCCTTCCTCAACACATGACCAAACCATCTCAACCTGTTCCTCTTCACAGCATCAATCACAGGCTCTATTCCCATCATCTTTCACAATTCATCATTTGTCTTCCTCTCTCTCACCGATACTCCGCACATCCGTCGAACCATTCGCATTTCCACCCTTTCCAACCTTCGTTGCTGCTCTACATTCATTACCCATGTCTCGCTCCCATAAATCATAACACTTCTCACACATGCAGCATACACCTTTCCCTTCAGCTTCAACGACACTCCCCTCATTATCAGCACGCCACTCAATTCCCGAAACTTCTTCCATGCACATCTCACTCGAGCAACCGTTGCCGAGTCTGATCCACCTTCTCCATTCAGCATGTCTCCGAGGTAGCAAAATGTTTTCACACCTTCCAGCTTCACGCCGTCTCCAAGATCCAACTCAACATTTCCTCCATCTGCAGCTCCCTCTGTGCACACCTTACATTTGAATGTAGCTGCCACACTGGTTAATGACCCTCTCAGACCACTACATTTTTGATGAACCCACTCAGCGCACATTGTACACTGAATGGAGTTCACTCCGACACCCTTCCTACACATAGCACAGGGCCACTTCCCAGTTCTTTCCACCTCACCACATGCTTTACCACTTGCCATCACCTTCGTCTTTCCGATATTCACCTTCAGACCTTTTGTCTCCATACATTCCTTCCACGTGTTCATCCTTTCCTTCAGTCCATCCATACTTTCCGCAATCAACACCAGATCATCTGCATACAACAACTCCCACGGTAAACCCTCCTTTACGTTCTGAGCCAGCACCTCCATCACAGCTACAAATAGTAGTGGACTTAGTACCGACCCCTGATGCACTCCCACCTTCACCTCAAACTCACCACTGTTCCCGTCCTTCGTCCTTACAGCTGTGCGCGCTCTTTTGTACATTGCCATCACTACTCTGATCAACCATTCCTCCACTCCTAACTTCCTCAATGCCCATGTCAATACTTTGCGGGGAACCCGATCGAATGCTTTCTCCAGATCAACAAACCCAAGAAACAACTTCTTCCTCTTCTCCATGTACTTCTCCTGCAACTGCCTCACAATGAAAAGCACGTCTGTCGTTCCTCTTCCTGGCATGAATCCAAACTGCATTTCGTCGATCTTCACTTTCTTCCTTATCCTCCTCTCCAACACCCTTTCCAATACCTTCATTCCATGCTCCAATAACTTTATCGCTCGGTACGAGCCACACTCCAGAGGGTCACCTTTCCCCTTGTCTAGAGGGACGAGGGTACTCAGTTCCCAATCCACTGGAATGCGGCCTTCTTTCACCACCAGATTACAGATCTCTGTCATTCTCTTCACACCCCAACTTCCTGCTGCCTTCAACATATCTCCCACAACTCCCGTCGGCCCTCCCGCTTTTCTACCCTTCATTGCTTTTATCGCTTCCTCAAATTCCTTCTCAGTTATCTTCTCTGCCGGTCCTAAAACTGGGTTACTCTCTATGTTGCCATCCCATTCATTCTCTGTATTCAACAGCATTTCCATATATCTTTTCCATCTTCCTTTAATTCCATCTGGGTCGACAACGATTTGTCCCACTTCATCCTTCAAGCAACTCACCCCCATCACATCACACCTCTCTTTCGCTATCTGCTTTGCAATCCTGAATACTGCTTTCTGACCCTCTTCCGAATCCAAGCGTTCTCCAAACATTTTCCTACATGCCTCCTGCGCCTTTGCTACCTCTTTCTTTGCAGCCTTCCTGGCTGCCTTATAACTTTCATGCTCTGCTGTTTCTGCTCCCGTACCCTTCGCCTTCTGCCACTCCTTGAACTTCTTCCTCTTCTCGTCAATCCTCTTTCCAACTTCATCATCCCACCACCATGTTTCCGAGTGCCTCGGTGGTCCTTTTGTCCATCCACATACCTCACCAACGGCTCCCAACAGACTAGCTTTCATTGACATCCAACCACTTTCAAGCTCAACCACATCATCCTCGACCCTACTCAGCCTCTCTTTTAATGCCTCCCTTACTGTCACCTCTTTCAACCTCCACACCTTCATTCTCGGTTGGTACTTCACCCGCCGAGCTCTCCTCGCACCTTTCACCCTTACGTCGCAGACAACAAAGCGGTGCTGTGAAACAGCCACCTCCCCCGGGATCACCTTTGTGTCCCAGAGGTGCCCCCTATCTCGCCTACGCACCATCAGGTAGTCAACGGTTGTCGTCGACCCACCTGACGTGTATGTAACAAGCTTATTATCCTCTTTCTGGAACTGAGTATTACAAATCAACAAATCAGCTCCATCAGCAAACTCCAAAATCCTTTCACCTTCTCCATCTCTCACACCATATCCGTAACCCCCATGAACTCCGTCAAAACCATCCACACTCCTTCCCACATGTCCATTTAGGTCTCCTCCTACCACAACAACTTCCTCATCTTTCACGTTTTCCATCAGCTTCTCTATCGCACACCAGAACTTGTCCTTCTCTTCATCGCTTCGACCAACGGCAAAGTTACAAGGGGGCATAGAGGAGTTGACGCAGGGGGTGGAACAGCTGACGGTGGGACAAAAGGAATTAGTGGAACAAGTGGAAAAGAACACTGCGATAATCGGGGGGTTAAAGGCGACGCAGAAAGACATCAAGAAGGAACTTATAGCGACAAAGAAGGAATGTCAGATGGTACATGAGGGATTGACAAAGAGGTTGGATGAGGTGACGGAGGCAATGGAGACGAAAGACCGGGAGGACGCACATAGAAACGGTCAAGGTGGCATTAGAGGAAGAGATCGAGGGGGCGCACCGGGAAATGAGGGAGGTAAAGGAGAAATTAGAGGAAGTGGGAGAGGGGTTTTTTTTTGTTTGTTTTTTTTGTTTTTTTGAATACAAGATCGAGGCTCGTGAAAGAGCGAACATTAATCACACAAAAAGACAAACCGACACACAAAACACAAAAAACAAGGGGAGCGGCAGACAAGATGGGGAGAGAGGGGGAAGGACACAAACACAACATTTGAGAGCAGGGACATCGGGAGGACTTGGGGGGAGGTGGGAGAGCTCCATCAGCATCAACAAATCAGCTCCATCAGCAAACTCCAAAATGGAGCTGATAACCAAAAAATGCAAAATGGAGCAAAATGGAGGAGGGAATAACCAGGAAGAGATATTAAGGAATCAGAGACATCTTGAAGGAGGAACGTTTCTGTGAAGCAGATCAAGTCTGGATTTTCAGAAGCAACCTGAATGGAGAGATCAATCAGGTTCGAGCGAAGGCCCCGGATGTTTGAGGTCCATACCGTTAGTGAGGAGAGAGGGGGAGCATCGGGTGCAGAACAGGACAGGGGAGGGGTAGGGTCAGATGAATGGTGAGAGGGGTATGTAGGAAGAGCAGTTGATAGTGTGTCAGAGATTACAGAAGAGTTACAAGTAAGGGAAGGATGAGGAGGACGAAAGGTTTGATGGTGATGGAATGAGGCACAGTGAGAGTTTGTTTGAGGGGGGCAGAGGAAAGTAGAAGGTTGGGGGAGGTGGAGGTATGACATAGAAGGGAGACGAAGTGGGGAGGAGGCAGCTTTGAGAAGGAGGTGGGAGGGAGAATTTGGGAGGGATGGTAGGGGGGGAGAATTGAAGGGGAGGGGCAAGGGGGGAGTTTAGAAAGTGGATGATTAATGAAAGATGAACATATATAACAAATTGGGTTTGTTGTGATTTTCAAGTTAGCGATTCGTTTAAGAACGATGGAGGAGGGATGGGATGAATGAGAATTTAGAGCATGGAGTGATTTGGAATCATAAGAGATTGAATATTTTTTTGAAATGGAATGAGTTGAAGAGGAAATTGAAATGAGCCTTTTAAATAAGAAGAAAAACAGCGTGCTGTAATAAACCACTGAATAAAACACTGAAGGGGATAGTTGAAACATATTTAAACAGAACTGTGAAGAACAATCTTATATTCACAAAAATACCAATGGGGAGAGGAAGCCTAGAGCGACGACCATGAGTCACTTGAACAGGGCAAAAGGTGGAAGGCAAGGGGAAAATGGGGGCGGGGCGAGACAGCGCACGTGGGCAGAGGTAAAAGCACACGAGGAGAAAGGGAAATAAAAGCTTTTTTTGTTTGTTTTTTTGTTTGTTTTTGGGGGGTGGGGGGGTGTGGGGGTTACAACGTTAGACAAATAGTAGATGTTTGGTGAAGCTTGGTGGAGAAGGGGAAATCAAAAAAGCTAGCAAAACAGCGAAGGAAGGAACAACCTTCGACGGGGGAAGCCTGAGGCTGCAAGGCCTTGCTCGCGACGCGGCAAACGATTAATTTATGAAAGATAAACAAACACCGAGAAACTTCCAAGGGGGACACTATAAGTTCACACACCGAACGATAAATACAGTTTCGACAAAATACAATTGTGAACAGACTTAACTTTGAAAAACGTGGAGACCGTGTGGACCGTCGAAAACCCCTGCCACCGTCTCCAAGATCTCGCGAGATCTCGCGAGGGTGAGTGAAATTAAGAAGAGACGGAGGGAAACTAAGAAGGAGATAAAGGAGGAAGTGATGGAATATGTACAAGGTCGGTGCTCAAATCGTGATGGTGTGCTTGCTGACCAAATAAAGACTTTGCAGGTGGCGGAGGAGGAACGGAGACGAGGTGCCAAGGTGAGTGGCGATATACTCGGAAATGTATATGGTGTGAGGGGAGATTCAGTCGGCTTGGGGGTTGGTTTGGACCCGGGTGTTCGTGAGAGGCCGCTGGTGAAGTGTACGACAGGTACAGAGTGTGAGGGAGGAGGTGTGCGAGGAGGTCCGACTATGGGCTGTGTGAGGAAAAAGTGCGCGCCGAGGAGTGAGTGTGCTGTCGAGAGTGAGTTGGTCGTAGCGCGTGTGCGGGGGGGGCACATGGAAGCGCGTAGTGGGGAGTGTTACAGGGGATGTAACGGAAGAATGCACACCTGTGGTGAGTGTTACGGAGGGTGTAACGGGAGAGTGTGTGCAAGAGGATGCGCGAAAAAGGTATGTAACGGAGGAGTGCATGAGTACAGAGTGCGCTGTCGAGAGTAAGGGTGAATGCGCGACCGAGTGTGGTGGTGAGAGTAGTGAGAGTGACACGGAGCACGGGTTGGTTGTGGCAGGTGAGCGAGAATGTACACCTGGAATGAAAGGATGCACACCTGGAATGGTCGAGCGTGTATGGGAATGCACACTGGAGTTAGTAGTAAAGCACGTGATTGGGTGTGCAAGTGAGTGCACACCCGTGGTTGTCACAGAGGAGGTGACCGAGGAGGGGGCGCGGAGAGGTGTGTTGGTGAGGTGTACGAACGACGAGTGTGTGCCAAGGTGTGCGGTGGTTAGGTGTGTGACGAAGTCTATGAGTGAACCTGGAGGGTGTGTCAGAGAAGGTGCAATGACGAAGAGCATGGAGACAGCTGGATGTGTGAGCAAGGAACGGGATGCGGGGTGTAAGCATGCAAGTGGAGCATCGATGCTAACCGGGCTAGCGGTTAGATCGACTTATCGCCGAAGCGAGCCCTCGGTGCGTGCCGGGCTTTGTGTGCAGCGGGAACCAGCGGGGATCATAACCGCGGCGGTTTCGAAAGAACCGCCGTGCGGGATCCACGCCGGGCCGCGCTCTGAACGGTCGCGTCCGTGCTCTGCTCAGCGGGGCGGGCGGCCCGGTAGGAAGGGTCGGCACGGCGACCCCTTGTGGTTGAGGCGTTCCGGCAGGGCGAGATCGGGTCATCAGGCGGGAGACCGAAAGGCTCCGCGCCGAGGTGGACCTTGGGATCTCGGCCTGAGCGAACCCCCTTCCCTGCACCGAATGCCGGACGGATCCAACCGCCGGCAACGAACCACCCGCATTCATGGCTCGACTTGGCGAAGCCAGGTTCTGAGCATGAATTGGCGCACCGAGAGGCTCAAGTGAGTAGACGTGTGAGGGAGATAGCCGTAGTGAATTTAAAAAGCAAAATTTGATGATTGGCAAAGGATTGGCAGAAGGATTGGCAGTGATTGGAAAATTTTGATTGGTTGAAATTGGATGAGCCAAATTTATAGTGGGGCATACCCGATGTGATTGGATGAGCAAAATTTGTAGTGAGAGATACCCGTTGTGGTGGGATGGCAACTCTGCCATCTCTCACAGCGGGGGCAAAGGAGCAATAGCTATGGGGTTTGGCAGTGAAAACTAGCCCGGGAGGGTTAGGATAAAATGATAGGGATCTAGAGAAGATGACCATAGGTAACGGTAAGGTTAAGTAGCAACATTGGACAGGTAGTGGGGACATAGAGAGGGTAGTTGGATTATAATGACGAGGGAGCGCAATAATGTAAGGGGCGACGGGGAAGCGCGAGTTTTAGCAGGGCACCAGGTAGATTAGATGATGCCGTGTGAGTGAGTATTGATATCGAGCAAATGAGGAATTGCGGGGCAATGCTCGGGAAGGATGTGTGTATGAGCGTGGGAAAATCTAGGTGCCTGAGGCAATGGTTTTGAGAATCGAAAGTGTATTGAGCATGGAAGTGTATGGAGCAGTGCATGAGTGAGTAATCGTGATTGTGTGTTGTGTTGACCAAATGGTCCTGGGAGGAAGGAGGGTGCAGGAAGCACCAGTAGGAGTGATTGCACAGGTGTGCATCTACAGTTGTATGGAATAAATGGTAGGGAGTATGGAGTATGGAATGGATGGTCGTGGAGTGAGTATGGTGGAAACTGTGGAGTGGAGTGGATGGTGCGAAGGTGTGGATGGGAGAAAGGAGGATGGACCCCATCACGAATACCCGGGGAGGGTAGTGTAAGTGTTAGGTAGAGGGTGCAGGTAAATTATGGTTGGATATTGGCATCTGTGGTGCGTGGTGGAAGAATGGTGTTTGGATGGGTGCATTAGTGACGTGGAAATGGCTGGGCGTGTGGCCTGTTAGTATATGTAGTTGAATGGGCACTCCACCACTGTGAGGATGTCGGCCAGGTGAGGCCGCAGGTGGGCTCTGGGAGCCGGTAGAGTTGTGGATGGGGCCCGAGGATCCGGAGGATGGCCCCGAAAGCCCAGTGCCAGAGGGCACCGAGTGGGGAGAGCGACAGAGGGCCTTCCCCAGCAGATAGGTTAGGATAAGGAGCAGGTAAGCTCGGAGGCAACTGCAGTGGTGGAGGTGTGCAGGTGGGTAGACCTGCTGGGAGAGCCACACGACCCAGTCCTGAAATTGTGCAAAGGCACAGGGAGTTGAATCGGGGGAGTGAGACCCCAAATTGATGAAGCACCACAATTTGGTCAATGGGAATTTGGTTCTTAAAACCGCATAGAGTAAGATGGCCAATGGTTTGGCAGGGAAAGACCCCGGGTAGTGTAAAGTGTGTTAAGGTCATTTAGGAAGTAGTTAGGATTAAGAATCTCCTCGCACCATCTACATCCACTCACCTGGGATGACGTACCTCCACACCATGCCAGATTGTTTTTATTATTTTTTGTGCAAATGGTTGAAATGTGAGACGCATCATGATGTGGGTGTGACATTGTGCTTTGTTGTTCCATCTCTCCCTCCTTATGAGGATTGATGATGAATTGGGTGATGACAAATTCGGTTAGAGGGATTGTGGGGAAATATAGGGGACACGAGACAGTAGTGACGAATTTGTAAATGTGTAGATTTTTGTAAATATGGGGTAAGGGCAAGGGTAGAGTAGGTAACAGGGGGGGTGACGTACGGTAGGGACGAGCTTTCTCACTTCGCTCTCCGTACGCACCTCATCTTGCATTGCCTTGTTTGATGTGTACCCTTGTGACCTTACCCCTCACTCACCTGTCTTCTATCCCCCTGTCTCCCACCCGAGGACTGTACGCCACTGGGCGCCGAGGGGAGCGTGCGGGAGTCCGCCATGGTGTGCCAGAACTCCCGCAACCAGCATGCATTGCATTGATGCACCACTTATGGACCCCACATTTTGGGGCCTAGCACCTCTGCTGGAGCCGGCCACGATGGCCCAGGGTCTTGCTTGCGGACCTCGGTAAGGTGGCACCTATGCCACACAGGTGGACCACCCTTAGTTGGCCCCTGTGGCCCTAAATAAAAATGGACACGTTCTGTGCACTTCATTTTTTATTTTCAAATAGGCCGCATGAAGCAAAGATTAGAAAGAAAACATCAGGAAGAACATCGGCCCAGCAGCGAAGAGGAAGTCCACCACCAGTTGTTGTCTTGTGTGTTTTATTACGAACTGTGATGACTGTTGCACCGAATGGTGCTTTTGGTGCTTTGGTGCTGGTGCGTCGATGCAATGCGTGCTGTCTCCTCCCTCCCAACAGGAATTTCTCTTTTTGTTTCCCCAAAAGAAAAATCACAGGTCCTGGGTTGCGTTTTGTAAATAGTCAAATAATGTCAATGTAAATAATGCTCCCCCACCGTAAATGCTTAGTTTGAAAATAATTCCGCAATTCGGTTAGCTGTGGGTGTGAAACTGTTAGGCAGGGTGCAACGCAATTAGCGGGACATATTTATTTGTGTTTTAAAATTGTCGCACTCAGGGTCAGGTTAATTGTAGAGGGAATTACACCTGCGTGTCACATTAAAGGTAAAATTTTCGGGCCGGGACGTCCCGTAAGGAAGGAGGGTGCAGTGTTGGGGATATGGGAATTGTGTGGGTAATCTGATGTAAATTTTCTCCTTTTTGTATGCTGTAAATCTTGTAAATATCACCCTCCAATAGTATAAAGATCAAAGGTCGCCCTTAGTTAATCCATCGCATACACGTAGCAAATCTTAAGTTCCCTCTCTAGTTATGTCCGTAATACATGTTAGTATAAGGCTCTGTGGTCCACTAGTTCATTGCGTTGCGTCAATTAAATAAGATAGATTCCCCTTTTGTCAGCTATTGCCAACTGCATTCGCCACTACGGTTTTGGCTGATGGTCAGCGCCTTTGACTCCATTAGCCACGAGATGAGCTCGGAGAGGAAAGGCGTGTCTCCACCTCGTCATAGAGGGGAGGAGTGAGCCAGCCCTTGCCGACCAACCAAGGATGAGGGGTTTGGCTTTGAGAGGGCGTGGAGAGAACCGTCGAGGAGGTTCGCGAAGGTTTGAGGGTGTGGCATATATAACCCGTCACGGGACGCCCCCCACGAGAGATGAGAGGAGATGAGACACGGAGCAGATGGGATACGAGAGCTGAGCTTTGACTCCACCAAGCAGCGGTGACTCCACCACGCAGCGTTGACTCCACCACGCAGCGTTGACTCCACCACGCAGCTTGACTCCACCACGCAGCTTGACTCAACCACGCAGCTTTGCCACCGCCGGAGTTCGAACTGTAGCAGCTTGCACGACCACAGCTTGGGCTTTGACGGCGGTGCCGACGTGGCGCGAAGGAACGGCGGCTGCCCACTCCCGACCCGACCGTGCTTCGGTCCAAGCTGGACCTTCTTCTCCCTCCAGCCAATCCATCTGCAATTTCCCCATCGTGTGAGTCTGCTCGTTTGTCCGTCTTTCATGTTGTCTTGGGGTTTATAAGTAAGACTGTATAGGTAAGCTAATAATTGCACTGTATCTCCTGCTCTTTCCATTGCCTTGTAAATCATATTTCATTTCTTTTCTGCTTTAGTTGTGTGTAAATAATAATAAATCTCTGTTCTTCCTACCTTGTCCTCTTCTTCACATTCGGTCGCTATAGAGGTTTCCATATTGAGGGTACGTGGCGCGATTCGGCCAACAAATATAAATCGGGTCTAGTCTTGGTAAACGGCTCACGCCGCAGTTCGCTTCGCTCGGCGCAAATCATCCATTACGCTGCGGCCGTGAGCGGGGAGTATTTCCTTGCGTACCGGGAGGCGCTGGTATTTAGGTCATAGGACGGTTGGGCCTAATACCCTACCCAGCGCCGACCGGGCGTGACGTCATACCCCCGGGACCACGTCGGTCAGTCATCAGCGAGGGGATTAATCCCCCCTTCTTAAAGGGAAAGGCCGACGTTGGGATCCGTAACAATTGGTGTCAGGAGTGGGATTGGTCCCAGAGCCCTACTATATATATATTGTTACGGCACCCAACGTCGGCCTCTGTTGCCCTTATCGAGGGGGGATTAATCCCCTCGTCTATGACTGGCCGGCGTGGTCCCTGACGCTGCACAGCTCCCTCCGGAGAGGTAGGTGCGCAACCCCGTTCGCGACCATGGACAGATGGTAATTGCCGAGCGGTTTAGCAACCGTGGCACGAACTATTAACAAGCACTGACCCGATCCTTAACGTTGGCCAAATCGTGCCACAGGTATTCAATGAGGGAAAAGACAAGGACAAAACGGATGTAAAGGAAAGAAAAACAAAGGTAGGAAATACAAATATGATTTATTACTAATATGTACACAATTAAAGAAACCAAGGAGAAGGAAGGATAATAAAATAAATACAGAAGGATGGAAGAACCAGAAGGACACAGTGCAACACTAGCTTACCTATTGCAGTCTTACGTAACCCCAGGGACAAGACAAAAGACAGACTACGAGCACACTTACACGGGGGATGATGGCAGGAACGAATGCTGGAGGTGGATGGCTGGAGGGAGAGGAAGGTCCAACGGGAACTGGGTCACGGTCGGGCCGGGAGCGGGCAGCCGCCGTTCCTCCGCGGCCACGGTCGGCACCGCCGTCAACGCCCAAGCTGTGGTCGTGCAAGCTGCCGCGGTACGAGCTCCGCCGGTTCAAGCTGCTGCTGCTGTTCGAGCTCCGCTGGTTCAAGCTGCTCCTGCGTACCGCTGCGTCGCGTGCTCTCCAAAGGCTTATTATCCGTCTCTCTTTCTGACGCACTCTCTCCCCAATCCTTCCCCACACACCTTTATAAGGCGCGTCGCGATCAAGCCGCGCCACGCCGGTGATAGTGTCTCACCAGCCCTGATTGGCTGGTGGGGGCTCGCTGGGCTCCACCTTCTCATGACGAGTGGAGGGCAACGCCCTTCTTCCCCGAGACGGAGCACATGGCCAATGGCGGCAAATGCTGAAAACCGCCCGATGCAGTTGGCAACGGAGGCTTTGGGAATGGGGGCTTTGGGAATGGAAGGGAGCTACCTTGTGTCATCTGGTGCAATGCAGTGTCAACTAGTGGGAACAGAGCCTTAAACTAATACACATAATAAGGAGATAACTACTGAAAAGGGAAATCTATGATTTGCTACGTGATTGTATACTGAAACGCAAAAGAAACTTACCACCTTTGAAACCTTTAAATATCAACAATAACACTGCGTGTAGTAAATGTGGGAACCTATTTGTGGACAATAGTGTCCTCACTGTCAGACAAAACGGTCACGGATGGTCACTTGAACCTTCAATGGTCACTTCATAGCACAGCTGTTGAACAGCCGTTTTGACTGCCAGTGATTAGCCAAGGGGTACGGGATGATTTTAATGAGCTGCACGTGATGTCTTGATATTGGCTTTAAAAAGGCCAGTGCAAAATGGGCATTTCAAACAACATGCCACGATTGTCAAGGGATCAACGGCAGCATGCCCTGGGCATGCTGCAACGCGGACTGAGCTACCGTGAGGTGGCACGTCGCCTTGGCTGTTCACACCAGACAATATCGGCCCTGGTGGACAGAGACACCCTCCACAACTCTGCAGATGACAGACCTCGATCAGGGAGGCCAAGAGTCACCACTGCAAGGCAGGACAGGGAGATGGTCCGAAGTCACCTGCGGGATCGATTCCGTCCAGCATCCCGCACTGCGGCAGAAACTCCGGGGCATGCAAACCCACAGATCTCCAATGATACTGCACGAAGACGACTGCATGACGATGGTCTGACTGCCAGAAGACCATACAGAGGCCCCGTGATGACGGCTGCCCATCGCCGCAACCGACAGAGATGGTGCCAGCAGCATCAGCGGTGGACCTTGGCGCAGTGGAACGAGGTCGCTTTCAGCGATGAGTCAAGGTTCTGTGTGGAAATGTTTGAAAATGTTTTTTTTTGTTTGAAATGTAATAAAATTGTAACAGTTCAAAATAAAACAAACCAACAATTGCTCATTGAAACATTGGCATTTTATTGATGACATGTCAAGTTTTTGACCAAGATACACAATCTCATCAGTTTGTTCTACAGTACAGAACAGCACAGGGTGCAATGTCAGTCCCCTTTCAATAGCGTGTGTGGCCACCATTGTTTTGGATACAGGCAGTGCATCGTCGGCGTATACTGCCTACCAGTCTCTGGATGGATTGCTGCTGGATTCTGTCCCACTCAGTCCTCAATGTCTGAAGCAGCTCTGCCCGTGTCCTGGCCCTGCCAACTACGCATCTCCCAAGCTCATCCCACAGGTGCTCTATGGGATTCAGGTCAGGGGAGAGCGCAGGCCACTGCATGGTGTTGATGTTCTCGCCTTGGAGAAATGCAGTGGTAAAGCGAGCAGCATGGGGACGAGTGTTGTCATGCTGAAAGGTTCTCAGTTCTGGGTGGTCTAGCAGGAATGGCAGCAGATGAGGTCGCAGGATGTTATCCACACACCGCTGGGCGTTAAGATTCCCATCCACAACCACCAGTGGCGTCCTGTACCGGCCTGATATGGCGGCCCACACCATCACACTTGGGCCACCCCACCTGTTGGCTTGACGCACGCAACAATCGGCATATCGCTCGCCAGTTCTTCTCCAGACACGCTCACGCCCATCAGGACTGTCCACACAGAACCTTGACATCGCTGAAAGCGACCTCGTTCCACTGCGCCAAGGTCCACCGCTGATGCTGCTGGCACCATCTCTGTCGGTTGCGGCGATGGGCAGCTGTCATCACGGGGCCTCTGTATGGTCTTCTGGCAGTCAGACCATAGTTATGCAGTCATCTTCGTGCAGTATCATTGGAGATCCGTGGGTTTGCACGCCCCGGAGTTTCTGCCGCAGTGCGGGATGCTGGACGGAATCGATCCTGCAGGTGACTTCGGACCATCTCCCTGTCCTGCCTTGCAGTGGCGACTCTTGGCCTCCCTGATCGAGGTCTGTCATCTGCAGAGTTGTGGAGGGTGTCTCTGTCCACCAGGGCCGATATCGTCTGGTGTGAACAGCCAAGGCGACGTGCCACCTCACGGTAGCTCAGTCCGCCTTGCAGCATGCCCAGGGCACGCTGCCGTTGATCCCTTGACAATCGTGGCATGTTGATTGAAATGCCCATTTTGCACTGGCCTTTTTAAAGCCAATATCAAGACATCACGTGCAGCTCATTAAAATCATCCCGTACCCCTTGGCTAATCACTGACAGTCAAAATGGCTGTTCAACAGCTGTGCTATGAAGTGACCATTGAAGGTTCAAGTGACCATCCGTGACCGTTTTGTCTGACAGCGAGGACACTATTGTCCACAAATAAGTTCACACATTTACTACACGCAGTGTTATTGTTGATATTTAAAGGTTTCAAAGGTGGTAAGTTTCTTTTGCGTTTCAGTACATATGGCTTAACTCGGAGGACGACCTTTGACCTTCACACACAACACGGAGGGTGATATTTACAACAATTCTCATGACACAACAATAAAAGAAAAACACAGCAATTCTCAAATCCACAACACTGCACCCTCAACCTCCTAGGCACGTTCTCGGGCCTATAAAACTTAACTTTAGTGTGGCACGTAGGTGTAGTTCCCTCTACATTTAACCTGACCCTGAGTGTGACAGTTTTAAAACACAAATAAGTATGTCCCTCTGTTGCATTGCACCCTGCCTAACAGATTTACGCCCACAGGATAACCGAATTGCGGAATTGTCTTCAAACTACACATTTACGGTGGGGAGCATTATTTACAATTGACGCTGGTATTTACAAAACTAACCCAGGACCTGTGATCGTTCTTTTTGGGGGGGAGACAGCCTGCCCTGCATCGACGCACCAGCACCAATATCAAAGCACCAAAAGCACCAACCAGTGCACAGTCATCACAGTTCATGATAAAAATAAACAAACCCCTGGTGCTGGTCTTCCTCTTCGGCTCCTTCTGCTGGCCATGGTTCTTCCTGATGTTGTCTTTCTTCATGTTCTTCTTACTGGCGGCCTATTTGGACATAATAAAGACAAGCACAGAACGTGTCCATTGGGTTTTATTTATGGCCCACAGGGCCGACTATGAGTGGTTCACCTGTATGGCATAGGTGCCATGTTACCAAGGTCCACCAGCAAGATCTCGGGCCATCATGGCCGGTTCCAGCAGAGGGGCCATGCCCCAACCCATGGGGTCCATTAGTGGTGCTCAGCCACAGACATGTGGTCCATTAGTGGTGCATCGATGCAGGCAGTTGTGGTTGCAAGTGTTCGGGCACACAATGGCGGACTCCCGCACGCTCCCCTCGGTACCCAGAGAGCACAGTCCTCGGGTGGGAGACAGGGGGATAGAAGACAGGTGAGTGAGGGGTAAGGTCACAAGGGTACACATCAAAACAGGCAATGCAGAACGAGGTGCGTACGGAGAGCGAAGTGAGAAAGCTCGTCCCTACCGTACGCCCCCCACATGTGACCCTACACTACCCTTGCCCTTACCCCATATGTACAAAAACCTACACATTTACAAATTCGTCACGACTGTCTCGTCTTCCCCATATTTCCCCTATACCAAATTCATCCCCACAATCCCTCTAACCAAAATTTGCCATCATTCAATTCATCATCAATCCTCATAAGGAGGGAGAGATGGAACAACAAGCACAATGTCACACCCACGTCATGATGCGTCTCACATTCCAAACATTTGCACAGAAAAATAACAAAACATGGCATGGCGTGGAGGTACGTTATCTCCTCAGGTGAGTGGATGCAGATGGTGCAAGGACATTTCAATCCTAACTATCCTCTAAATGACTTTAATACACTTTACACTACCCGGGGTCTTCCCTGCCAATCAATTGGCCATTTTACTCTATGCGGTTTTAAGAACCAAATTCCCATTGACCAAACTGTGGTGCTTCATCAATTTGGGGTCTCACTCCCCCGATTCAACTCCCTGTGCCCTTGCACAATTTCAGGACTGGGTCGTGTGGCTCTCCCAGCAGGTCTACCCACCTGCACACCTCCACCACTGTAGTTGCCTCCGAGCTTACCTGCTCCTTATCCTAACCTATCTGCTGGGGAAGGCCCTCTGTCGCTCTCCCCACTCGGTGCCCTCTGGCACTGGGCTTTCGGGGCCATCCTCCGGATCCTCGGGCCCCATCCACAACTCTACCGGCTCCCAGAGCCCACCTGCGGCCTCACCTGGCCGACATCCTCACAGTGGTGGAGTGCCCATTCAACTACACATACTAACAGGCCACACGCCCAGCCATTTCCACGTCACTAATGCACCCATCCAAACACAATTCTTCCACCACGCACCACAGATGCCAATATCCAACCACAATTTACCTGTACCCTCCACCTAACGCTTAAACTACCCTCCCCGGGTATCCGTGATGGGGTCCATCCTCCTTTCCCCCATCCACACCTTCGCACCATCCACTCCACTCCACTGGTTCCACCATACTCACTCCACGACCATCCATTCTATACTCCATATATTCCATACTCCATGTATTCCACACAACCATTCTCCATACAACTGTAGTTGCACACCTGTACAATCACTCCTACTGGTGCTTCCTGCACCCTCCTTCCTCCCTGGACCATTTGGTCAACACAACACACAATCACCACTACTCAGTCATACACTGCTCCATACACCTGTTCGATCCTCAAACACTCGGCATCATCTGATCTAACTACTCCCCTCTGAAACTCGCGCTTCCCAGTCGCCCCTTACATTATTGCGCTCCCTCGTCATTATAATCCAACTACCCTCTCTATGTCCCCACTACCTATCCAATGTTGCTACTTAACCTTACCGTTACCTATGGTCATTTCTAGGTCCCTACACACTTTATCCTAACCCTCCCAGGCTAGTTTTCACTGCCAAACCCCATAAACCTATAGCTCCTTTGCCCCCGTTGTGAGGGATGGCAGAGTTGCCATCCCACCACATCGGGCATCTTCTACTATCAATTTGGCCCATCCAATTTCCAGCCAATCAAAATTTTCCAATCACTGCCAATCATTCTACCAATCATCAAATTTTTTCCAATCATAAATTTTGCTTTTCAAATTCACTACTACTACCACCCTCACACGTCTACTCACTTGAGCCTCTCGGTGCGCCAATTCATTTCCAAAGCTCGGCTTTGAATGCGGGTGGTTTGTTGCCGGCGGTTGGGTTCGTACGGCATTCGGTGCAGGGAAGGGGGCTTACCTGGGCCGAGATTCCACGCACCATCTCGGCACGGAACCGCCCGATGGCCCGATCTCGCCCTGCCGGGACGCCTCAACCACAAGGGGTCGCCGTGCCGACCCTTCCTTGAACCGGGCCGCCCGCTCTGCCTAGCGGAGCACGGACGCGACCGTTCGGAGCGAGGCCCGGTGTGGATCCCGCTCGGCGGTTCTTTCGAAACCGCCGTGGTTACAATCCCCGCTGGTTCCCGCTGCACACCAAGCCCGGCACGAACCGAGAGCTCGCTTCGGCTACAAGTCGATCTAACCGCTATCCCGTTTAACGTCGATGCTCCAATTGCATGCTCACACCCCGCGTTCCATTCCCTGCTCCCACATCCAGCTGTCTCCATGCTCTCCGTCATTGCACCTTCTCTTACACACACCCCCTGTACACTCATAGACTTTGTTACGCACCTCACCACCGCACACCTGAGCACACACTCGTCGTTCGCACACCTCACCAACACAATTCTTCGCGCCCACTCCTCGGTCACATCCCCGGTGACAACCACGCGTGTGCACTCACTTGCACACCCAATCACGTGCTTTACTACTAACTCCAGTGTGCATTCCCACATGCGCTCGACCATTCCAGGTGTGCATCCTTCCATTCCAGGTGTACATTCTCGCTCACCTGCCACAACCAACCCGTGCTCCGTGTCACTCTCACTACTCTCACCACCACACTCGGTCGCGCATTCACCCTCACTCTTGACAGCGCACTCTGTTATCATGCACCCGTCCGTTGCACACCTTTTTCATGCATCCTCTTTTGCACAGTCTCCCGTTACGTCCTCCGTAACACTCACCACAGGTGTGCACTCTTCCGTTACATCCTCGGTAACACTCCCCACTACGCGCTTCCATGTGCCCCCCCCCGCACACACGCCACGACCAACTCACTCTCGACAGCACACTCACTCCTTGGCGCGCACTTTTTCCTCACACACCCCATAGTCGGGCATCCTCGCACACCTCCTCCTTCACACTCTGTACCTGTCGCACACTTCACCAGCGGCCTCTCAGGAACAACCGGGTCTACACCAACACCCAAGCCGACTGAACCTCCCCTCACACCAAATACATTTCCGAGTATATCGCCACTCACCTTGGCACCTCGTCTCCGTTCCTCCTCCACCACCTGCAAATTCTTTATTTGGTTAGCAAGCACACCATCACGATTTGAGCACCGACCTTGTACATATTCCATCACCTCCTCCTTTATCTCCCTCTTAGTTTCCCTCCATCTCTTCTTAATTTCACTCACCCCCTCTTCCACATCCTCTAACTTTTGCTTCACCTCTTTTATTTCCCGGTGCATCTCCTCAATTTCGTCCTCTAAGGCCACCTTGACCGTTTCTATATGCGTCCTCACCTCCCGGTCCTTCATCTCCATTGCCTCTGTCACCTCGTCCAAACGCTTTGTCAACCCCTCACGTACCATCTGACATTCCCTCTTCGTCGCTATGAGTTCGTTCTTTATCTCCTTCTGCGTCGCCTTTAACCCCCCTATTACCGCAGTGTTCTTCTCCACCTGCTCCACTAATTCCTTTTGTCCCACCATCAGCTGTTCTACTCCCCTCGTAGATCTTCTATGCCGCCCTGTAACCTAGCCGTACTAGTTCTCACCTCTTTCTCCATACGCTCCTCACCTCGCTTTACCTCCTCGCGTACCCCCGCGAACTCCTCGTTCACACCTCGTCTGATCTCCTCCCCCATTTCTCCCATCTCTTTGGTAGATGCCGCCCTCATCTGTTCCAATTCATTCCTCTGAGCTTCCAATTTACCTTCCAACCCGACTTTCACCTCCTCTATCTGGTTCCCCATCTGTTTGATTTCCCGGGCGGATTGCTCCCTATTTCCCTCAATTTGCCTTCCATCTCGTCTTCTAGCCCCATTAACCCATTCTTCACCCCTTTTATCCCGTCGTCTAACCCCTAAATTTATTGTCTAACCCCTCAAATTTGTCAAACCCCTCAAATTTATTGTCTAACCCCTCAAATTTATTGTCTAACCCCTCAAATTTATTGTCTAACCCCTCAAATTTATTGTCTAACCCCTCAAATTTATTGTCTAACCGTTCACTAGTACCGCTGGCTTCGTCCCTCATTCTGCTTTCCATCCCTTCCATTTGGCCTCCCAATCGCTCACGATCAGCCCTCAATCCCACAAGTTGGTTTCCCATTCGTTCCA
>NC_136266.1:23948308-24000808 GCF_964187855.1 Myxine glutinosa | reverse complement strand
GCCGAGCTTTAGAAGTGAAGTGGCGCACCGAGAGGCACTAGTGAGTAGATGTGTGACGAGAATAGTGTTTTGGCCCCGAAATTAGAAAAAGCAAAATTTGATGATTGGCAGTAAGGATTGGCAGATGATGGGTAGTGATTGTCAAATTTTTGATTTGTTGAAATTTGGTGAGCAAAATTTATAGTGAGAGATACCCGATGTGGTGGGATGGCAACTCTGCCATCTCTCACATGCGGGGGCAAAGGAGCACTAGTCTTATGGGGTTTATGGCAGTGAAAACTAGCCCGGGAGGGTTAGGATATAATGATAGGGATCTAGAAAAGATGACAATAGGTAACGTTAAGATTAGTTAGTGACAATGATACCGGTAGTGGGGACGCAGGTAGATTAGTGTGGATGATAATGACGTGGTATGTGCTTAGTTTAAAGGGAAGACGGGGAGCACTAAGTTAGCAGGGCAACAGGTAGTTTAGATGATGCCGTGTGAGTGTTGGAAGTGTATTCAGAAGTGTATTGTGAAAAGTGTGTGAGGAACAGGTGTGAGTGCACAGGTGTGCAACTGAACAGGTGGATGGAGCAGTGTATGAGTGAGTGATGGTGATGTGTGTTGTGTTGACCAAATGGTCCAGGAAGGAAGGAGGGTGCAGGTGGCACCAGGTGTAATTGCACAGGTGTGCAACAACAGGTGTATGGAGAATGGTTGTATGGAATAAATGGTAGTGTGGAATATCTGGAGTATTGGAATGGATGGTCGTGGAGTGAGTATGGTGGAAACTATGGAGTGGAGTGGATGGTGCGAAGGTGTGAATGGGGGAAGAGTGGACCCCCATCACGAATACCCGGGGCGGGTAGTGTAATTGTTAGGTAGCGGGTACAGGTAAATTGTGGTTGGATATTGGCATCTGTGGTGCGGGTGAAAGAATGGTATTTGGATGGGTGCATTAGTGTTGTGGAAATGGCTGGGCGTGTAGCCTGTTAGTGTGTGTAGTTGGTTTGGGCACTCCACCACTGTGAGGTTGTCGGCCAGGTGAGGCCGCAGGTGGGCTCTGGGAGCCGGGAGAGTTGTTGTGGATGGGGCCCGAGGATCCGGAGGACCGACCCGGGTAGCCCAGTGCCAGAGGGCACCGAGGGGTGACAGAGCCAGGAGGGGCCTTCCCCAGTTAGATAGGTTAGGGTGAGGAGCTAGGTAAGCTCGGGTGGCAACTGCAGTGGTGGAGGTGTGCAGGTGGGTAGACCTGCTGGGAGAGCTACACGACCCAGCCCGGAAATTGTGCAAGGGCACCGGGAGATGAATCGGGGGAGTGAGACCCCAAATTGAGAAGCACCACAGTTTGGTCAATGGGAATTGGTTTTTAGAACCCATAGTGTAAGTTGGCCAATGGATTGGCAGGGAAAGACCCCGGGTAGTGTAAAGTGTGTTAATGTCATTTAGAAAGTAGTTAGGATGAAAATCTCCTCGCACCATCTACATCCACTCACCTGGGATGACGTACCTCCACACCATGCCAGGTTGTTTAATTATTTATGATGCAAATGTTTTGGATTGTGAGACGCATCATGACGTGGGTATGACATTGTGCTTGATGTTCCATCTCTCCCTCCTTATGAGGATTGATGATGAATTGGTGATGGCAAATTTGGTTAGAGGGATTGTGGGAACGAATTTGGTGTTGGGGAAATATGGGGAAGACGTGACAGTAGCGACGAATTTGTAAAGGTGTAGATTTTGTACATATGGGGTAAGGGCAAGGGTAGTGTAGGTGACAGGGGGGGTGACGTACGGTAGGGACGAGCTTTCTCACTTCGCTCTCCGTACGCACTTCACCTTGCATTGCCTTATTGATGTGTACCCTTGTGACCTTGCCCCTCGCTCATCTGTCTCTCCCCCCCCTTTGTCTCCCACATGAGGACCTGTGCGCCACTGGGCGCCGAGGGGAGCGTGCGTGAACTCCCAGAACTCCCAGAACCAGCTGTCTGCATCGATGCACCACATTATGGACCACATGTCTGTGGCCGAGCACCACTTATGGACCCCATGGGTTGGGGCATGGCCCCTCTGCTGGAACCGGCCATGAAGGCCCGAAATCTTGCTGGCGGACCTTGATCACAGGGCACCGATGCCCCACAGGTGAACCACACTAGTCAGCCCCTGTGGGCCATAAATAAAATAAATAAAAATGGACACGTTGGGTGCATTTTAAGTGCAAATAGGCCGTCAGCAAGGGAAGATGACAACACCAGGAAAATAATAATAGCCAGCAGAGGGAGCCGAAGAGCAAGAGACCACCTGCAGGGTTAGGGGTTGTTGGTTTTATTTTGAGGAGCAATGATGACTGTGCACCGGTTGGTGCTTGAGGGTGTGTTGGTGCGTTTTGGGTGCTTTCATGGTGCGTCGATGCAGAGCAGACTGTCTCCGCCCCCCCCCCCCCCCCAGAAAGAACAATCACAGGTCCTGGGTTAGTTTTGTAAATAAAGTAGCGTCATTGTAAATAATGCTCCCCACCGTAAGTGTTATAGTTTGAAGACCATTCCGCAATTCGGTTAGCTGTGGGCGTGAGTCTGTTAGGTAGGGTGCAATGGAGCAGCGGGACATATTTATTTATGTTTTAAAACTGTCGCACTCAGGGTCAGGTTAAAAGTAGAGGGAGCTACACCTACGTGTCACACTAAGTTAAAGTTATAGGCCCGGGACGTGCCTAAGAGGAGGAGGGTGCAGTGTTGTGGATATGAGGATTGAGTTTTTTTGATTGTGTTGTATTGTATAGTAAATGGTTGTGAATTATTGTTTTAGTCTGAGCCCTCCTTGCTCCAGTGTGTATAAAGGTCAAAGGGCGTTCCCATAGTTAGTTCAATAAAGCATACATGAAGGACACTATAATATCCCTGTTCAGTAGTTTATTTCCTTATTCTGTGTATTAGGTTAAGGCTTTGTCTTCCATTAAAATGACACTCCATTGCACCAAGTGAAATAAGATAGATTCCCTTCATTCTTCATTCCCATTCCCTAAACCTCCATTTCCCCTTTCGTCATGGCCAAGCCTCAATTTGCCAATTACATCCCCTCCAAAACCACCATTGAACATGTGCTCGGGTCGGGGAAGAAAGGCGTGTCCGCCCATCGTCATCAAGGGTGGGGCTAGAGGGCCGTGCCGACCAATCAGGGCCGAGGTGAGCACACCGATGGGCGTGTCCTGAAGGCCGGTGGCTTAATCGCCGGAGGCGCTATAAAGGCGCGCGCGCAAGAAGTTGTGGTGAGTAGTAGAGTGGTTGCGTTGGTTGCGTTGGGTTGTCGATGGTGAGGAGTGGTCGGACCAAGAAAGAGAAAGAGTTGTTGGACCAAGAGAACATAGAGAACATCCAAGGAGATCATCATCCAGGGAAGCACAAAGCCTGTTGTAGTCCTGGCAAAGCACGCGACGTCCACAGCAGCAGCAGCAGCGGCGGCCACAGCAGCAACAACACTCAACAGCCGCTTGGGGCCTGGACGGCGGTTTTGAGCAGGGCCGCGAAGGAACGGCGGCTGCTAAACGCGCCGATCGTGCTGCAGGACCCCTTGGACCGGCCTCCCCCCCCCCCTCCAAGCCATCCACCTCCGCCATTCCTATCATCATTCCCCGTGTGAGTCGTCTTCGTTTGTTCTGTCCTGGGTATTAATTAAGTCTGTTTAGATAAGCTAGCGATTTTCACTGTGTCTCTAAAATCTTCTGTATATTATTTTCTTATCTTTCCTTCTCCTTGGTTATTTTGAGCCTGTAAATAGTAAATAAATTTAGTAGTATTTGCCAACCTTTTCGTCTCCTCCTTCTTCTTCACATCCGTGTCGCTTTTGTCTTTTCCATATTGAATAGCTGTGGCGCGATCCGGCCAACGTTCAGGAATCGGGTTAGTCGGGGTAACTGTTAGGCCGTGGTGCCATCCGTTTGGGCAAACCAACATCCTTATCCGCGGGCCGTAACAATATATATATATATATATATATATATATATATATATATATATATATATATATATATATATATATATATATATATATATATATATATACATATATATTGTTGCGGATCTCAACGTCGGCCTTTTTTTCCCCTTAAGAAGGGGGGATTAATCCCCTTGTGTGCGACTGACCGACGTGAGTCCTGAAGTTGCCCAGCTCCCTCCAGGGAGGCAGGTGAGCAACCTCGTCCGCAACCGCGGACAAGATGTTAATTGCCGAGCGGATTAGCAGCCGCGGCACGAACCATTAGCAATTACTAGACCCGATCCTAAACGTTGGCCAAATCGTGCCACAGGTATTCAATGAGGGAAAAGACAAGGACGAACGGATGTGAAGAAAAGAAGGCAAGGTAGGAAGAACAGGATTTATTAATTATTTACACAAACCAAAATCAAGAAGAGAAGCAATAAAAATAATATACAGGAAAATGGAAGGATCAGAAGGACACAGAGCAATTCCTTAAACAAGCTTAACTTATACCCAGGGACAAGACACACAAAACAAACTCACGTACACAAATAGGATGGAATGGCAGGAATGGGTGGAGGGATGAGAAGGTTCAGGTCCGTGCAAACGGCAGGGCTGGAGGTGACAGCTCCGACTCCTCGCACTCTGGTTCACAGAACGGGCGACAGGGAGATCCGAGGACCGCGGCACGTCGGAGGTTCGCGTGCACGCACTTGTTCTTTTGGAGGTAGGTTCCGGCAGTTGCCGTCAGTGCTGGTTGGTATTGTGAGCAGGGCGTGCCGATTCTCATTCCCCGCAGGACGTTCGCGCCAAGCAGAATGAACAATCCTCCCCACTGGTGTTCCTTGCTCATGCACCTCCCTTCACAGAACTTCTCAATGTGTGCTCCCTCACTCATCTGCTGCCTCAATCGTCTGCTTTGACGCATCTCTGGTGGAGGTGTCGCGTGAGGGGTTATATAGGCCACACCCTCGAATCTTCGCGAACCTCTTGATCGTTCTCCCTCCGCCCTCTCAAGCCAAACCCACTCATTATTGGGTTGGTTGATCGGGGCTGGCTGACTCCTCCTCCTGATGACGATGGGCGGGCCACACCCTTCTTCCCCGAGTTAGAGCACATGGCAATGGCGGCGATGCAGTTGGCAATAGAGGCTTTGAGGGAATTGACAGGGGATCTATGTTATTTCAATTCGGTGCAATGCAGAGTCAATTAATGGGAAACACAGCCTTAAACGAATACACATATTAAGGAAATAACTATTTAGAAGGGTATATGGTGGCCTACGTGCATGTATACACAAAGAATTAAGTTAAGCACCCCCCCCCGTTTTTTTACAACCTCGCACATTACAAGTTTGTTGTCGTCAAAACAGTGTAATATACCCATGATATTGCTATATTTTCTGGAGAAGTGATATTATGGTCACATAAAAACATAACAATCATGCCGTTTTCAATATTTTATTCTGAATAATTTAAGGTGAAATTTTTTGGGAATTTTAGGCATATTTTCACCTCAATTTAAGTATGGAGCTATAGGTCCATCACGGACAGTGTGGATGACGTTTATGTTTTCTAACGTACAGTCATTGTTCTGAGAAGACCTCTAGCGATCTTTGCGTCAATAACGTGTGTAGGACCCACGTGATCGGATCACTGACTCAACCCTACGTCTCATAGACCCTGTAAGCCGTCGTATGCGTTGCTGTGGCAGGTTGTTCCATTCCCGATGTAATGCACGTTCCAATTCATCCAGATTGGCTATTGGAGGGACCATCTTCGCAATTTGTCGTCCCAACATGTCCCAAACGTGCTCGAGGGGGTTCAGGTTCAGGACAGGATTAGGGGGTGCTTAACTTAATTCTTTGTGTAGGGGTGCTTAACTTAATTCTTTGTGTATATATGGACTAACCGTTTGCCCTTCACGTGACTCGTGGTGGTCCCTCTCGGCTCTCCCCCCGTTGGTATTTTTGTGCACGTAAGATTGTTCACGGTTCTGTTTAAATATTATTTAAATATGTTTTACCTTTCCCCTTCAGTGTTTTACTCAGTGGTATTTTACAACACGCTGTTTTTCTTCCTATTTAAAAGGCTTTTTCTCAATTTCCTCTCCAACTCATTCCACCTCAAAAAAAAGAAATTCAATATCTTATACGTCTCCCTCACTACATGGTCTAAATTCACATTCATTCCATCCCTCCTCCATCATTCTGAACCGGATTGCTAACTTGAAAATCACAACAAACCCAATTTGTTTTCAATGTTCGTCTTTCATTAATCATCCACTTTCTAAACTCCCCTCTTGCCCCTCCCATCCAAATCCCTCCCCTTGCACCTACACTCCTAAACTCCCCCCTTGCCCCGCCACTCTTAAACTCCCCCCCTGCCCCTCCACTCCTGAACTCCCCCCTTGCCCTTCCACTCCTGAACTCCCCCCTTGCCCTTCCCCTCCTAAACTCCCCCCTCACTCCTCCCCTTCAATACTCCCCACCAACCCCTCCCATTCAAATCTCCCCCCATACCATTCCTCTCCAATTCTCCCTCCTCCCCCCTCCTCCTCAAAGCTGCCTCCTCCCCACTTCGTCTCCCTTCTATCTCATACCTCCACCCCCCCCCCCCCAACCTTCTTCTTTCCTCTGCCCCCCCTCAAACAACCCCTCACTGTGCCTCATCCCTTCACCTTCAAACCTTTCATCCTCCTCATCCTTCCCTTTCTTGGAACTCTTCTGCAATCGCTGACACACTAACAACTGCTCTCCCTACCTCCCCCTCTCATCCTTCATCTTACCCTACTCCTCCCCTCCCCTGTCCTGTACCCGATGCTCCCCCTCTCTCTTCATTAACGGTATGGACCTCAAACATCCGGGGCCTTCGCTCAAACCTGACTGATCTCTCTATACAGGTTGCTTCTGACAATCCAGACTTGATCTGCTTAACAGAGACTTTCCTCCTTCAAGATGTCTCTGATTCCTTAATATCTCTTCCTGGTTACTCCCTCCTCCGGTATGATAGACCTGAGCCTCGGCCTGGTGGTGGGGTGGCTATCTTTATCAAAAACTCTCTTCCTCACTCTCCTTGCACTGCCCTCTCTCCTCCTCACCCCCAGGAGTACCTCTGGCTACGGCTTCCTCTCCGCTCCCACCTTTTGTTCATATGTGTTCTGTACCGTCCCCCAAACAGTGATGACTCCATCTACATTTCACTGTCCGACAACATGGACCAACTTCTATCCACTCATCCCAACTCTCTCTTCCTCATATGTGGTGACTTCAATTGTCATCATGCCACCTGGTTGGGTGTGGGTTCCTCTCTCACCAGTCATGGCACCTCAGCAAAGGACTTCTGTGACTCACTGGGATTGACACAATCTGTCAATTTCCCAACCCGGATCTCAGCCAATGGAGTATCTTCTCTTCTAGACTTGGTTATGACTAACTTCCCTGCTAATGTCTGCTGCTCTTCTTCTGCTCCAATCGGTTCTTCCGATCATGTGCTTGTCAAAGTGGACATCTCTCTGGCCATTCTCAGAGAGCCTCCTCAGCGTCGACGAGTCTGGCATTTCACTCAGGCCGACTGGGACGGTCTTCAAGCAGCCATCAATCGTCTGGATTGGTCTCCCATCTCCACTGCCTCTGACATCAATTCTTCCTGGGAATTCTTCCAAAGCAAACTGATCTCTCTCATGCACAGATTTATCCCATCTCGCCTTCAGTTGTCTTACCCTTCCTCCCGTCCATGGTACACTGAATCTTGTGGTGAGGCAGTTGCCCTGAAACAACTTGCCTTTGCCTCTTGGAAGGCTAATCCAACTGAAGGAAATCTCAGTTCCTTCCACCAAGCTCGGAACAAGTGTGTGTCTACCCTCAGGAGTGCCAGGAAGCACTATCTCTCCTCACTCAAGAATGAACTCTCAAACCTGTCTCCTTCCTCCAAATCCTGGTGGCGTCTGGTCAAATCCGTTTCTGGTGTTTGTTCCCCCTCCATCCCCTCCCTTACCTCAAATGGCCACACAGTTGACATCGCACGTGACAAAGCCGAATGCCTCAACTCTGTGTTTGCCTCAAAATCCTTAGTCCCAAACCCATCTCTCTCTGTTCCCACCTTTCCCAGTCGAACCAAACTGCTCCTGGACTCTGTGACCTTCTCTCCTGACAAGGTGGAGGAGTTTTTGTCAAACCTCGACTCTGATTCTGCAACTGGACCAGATGGCATCAGCCCACGGGTCCTAAAATCCTGCTCTGCCGCTCTATCTCACCCTCTCTCTGTTCTTTTCACCCTATCTTTTGCTCAAGGTCATCTGCCAGCATCCTGGAAATCAGCAAACATTACCGCTTTACACAAAAAAGGTGCAAAAACAGATCCTTGCAACTACAGACCAATCAGCCTGCTCCCAATTATCAGCAAAGTCATGGAATCCATCATTGCTTCGGATATGAAATCTTTCCTCTTCTCCAATGGCTTGATCTCTGATCATCAATTTGGTTTCAGACCAGGTCACTCTACTCTGGACATGCTGCTTCTGCTGTCTCAACAATGGATGGAGGTCCTCAATGCCAAACAGGAAATCAGAGCTGTCTCCCTTGACATATCACGTGCCTTCGATACGGTCTGGCACCCAGCTCTGCTCACCAAACTCTCCTCCTATGGTATCCATGGAAATCTCCATGCATGGCTTGCGGACTTCCTCTCTGGTCGTAGTCAACGTGTGGCCCTGAATGGATTTCTCTCATCTCCCCTTCCCGTTCAGGCTGGAGTTCCCCAAGGCAGTGCGCTGGGCCCTGTGCTTTTTCTGGTCTTTATCAATGATCTCTCCGACTCTCTGGAAAATCCTCTGTATCTCTTTGCTGATGACTCCACTCTCTGCCGCTCCATTCCTCTTCCCTCAGATCGGCAGTCTGCAGCCTCCTCACTCTCTGAAGACCTGGACAAAATCACAGACTGGTCAAACATGTGGAACATATCTTTCAATCCTGACAAATCTCACACTCTTACTATGTCTCTCCGAAAAGATCGACTGGACAACCCTCCCATCTACTTTCTCAACAATCCTCTCCAAGAAGTTCTGTCGCTCAAGCTTTTGGGTCTCACCATCTGCCATGATCTTTCTTGGGAAAACCACATTTCCAAGCTGGCCTCCAAAGCCAGTCGCCGACTGGGCATCCTCCGTCGTGCGGTCCTTCCTAGGCACACCTGAGCTCCTCACCACATACAAGGCTTTCATCCGCAGCTCAATGGAATACTGTTCTCCCCTATGGGCTGGTGCTCCTGCCTCACACCTGGCTCGGCTTCACGCTGTTGAATCCAAAGCTTTCAGAATCATTGGAATCTCCCGCGATGAAGCTATCTCTGAGGGCCTTTCACTCACTCACCGCAGGCAGGTAGGTGGTCTTTCTGTCTTCTACCGACTCCTCTCCGGCCTTGCTCCCCCAGCTCTCTCTGTGCTCTGTCCCCCAAATATTCCTACAGGTCGCACAAGATCTGCCAGCCACCCTCTGATGGTTAAACTGCCGAAATCTCGGCTCTCTGCTCACCTTCACTCTTTCATTCCTCTTTTCTCCCGCCTCTGGAACAAACTCCCACACTCACTTCAATCACACTCCTCCCTCCAGGTCTTCAAAACAGCTGTTCACCACCATCTCTTATCTTCCCCCATCCAAAACCTTGATCTTTTCTACCCCCCACTAATTCACCCCAGATCCACCTTGTTTGAAATTCCAACTTCTTTCCTGGAAGTCTTGGCAGTGTCCATATGTTTTAAACCTCTCCCACCCCCCCCCCCCCTTCCCATGCCTCCCCCCCAAAGCCCTCTCCCTCCCACAGTTCTCTCGATGTCTCCATGTCTCTCGGTCCCTGCTCTCAAATGTTGTGTTTGTGTCCTTCCCCCTCTCTCCCCATCTTGTCTACCGCTCCCGATGTTATTTGTTTTGTGTGTCTGTTTGTCTTTCTGTGTGATTAATGTTCGCTCTTTCACGAGCCTCGATCTTGTATACAAAAAAAACAACAAAAAAAAAAAAAAAACTAAGAGGACGACCTTTGACCTTTGCACTACGGAGGTATTTACAAGGAATCATTACACGTTACAGAGGGTGATATTTACAACAGTTCTCAAATCCGCAACTATATATATATATATATATATATATATATATATATATATATATATATATATATATATATATATATATCTATCTATCTATAATTCCACTAATCTCTGTGTGTATGTTTGTTTGTATGTTTGTATGTTTGTCTGTGACCGCTGTTTCTCGACAACTACCGGTCCGATATACTTGAAACTTGCCAGGTATATTGCTGGGGACCCGAGGATGTGCCTTTTCAAGGTTTTAAATTAATCGCAGAAGTAGTTACCGAGCTATGTCCAAAAAACGATTCAACCAATCAGAGAGCAGCGAGTTATCACGTGTGCCGAACGTGGCGAACAGACTCTGCCTCGGATGGCACATTTGAGAGCGTATCCATTTATTTCCCGTCGGCAAACTATGTTGGCGCTATGTTGGCGTTAAACTATGTTTTAAAACTAATTAAAACTAATTTGCGATTCTTTCGCTTTGCGATGCGATTTGCGATTGCGTTAAACTCGCTCGGGCGTTAAACTATGTTTTAAAACTAATTAAAACTAATTTGCGATTCATTCGCTTTCCTGCGCATTTGTGCACGCGATGGCGATTTCTTTACCAAACTCCGCAAGCGCCAAGCCGTTAGCTTTGGACCAAACCATTTCATGTAAATAGAGGGGGGGGATTGTCACCGTACTCGCAAGCCGTTCGCTTTGGACCAAACCATTTCATGTAAATAGAGGGGGGGGATTGTCACCGTACTCGCAAGCCGTTCGCTTTGGACCAAACCATTTCATGTAAATAGAGGGGGGGGATTGTCACCGTACTCGCAAGCCGTTCGCTTTGGACCAAACCATTGCATGTAAATAGAGGGGGGGGGATATACTTTTAGATATATATATAGTACGGGCATGCCCTAGTATATATAATTCCAGTAATCTCTGTGTGTATGTTTGTATGTTTGTATGTTTGTATGTTTGTATGTCTGTATGTCTGTGACCGCTGTTTCTCGACAACCACGGGTCCGATATACTTTAAACTTGCCAGGTATATTGCTGGGGACCCGAGGATGTGCCTTTTCAAGGTTTCATATTAATCGGAGAAGTAGTTACCGAGCTATGTCCAAAAAACGATTCAACCAATCAGAGAGCAGCGAGCTATCACGTGTGCCGAACGTGGCGAACAGACTCTGCCTCGGACGGCACATTTGAGAGCGTATTCATTTATTTCACGTTGGAAAACTATGTTGCCGTTAAACTATGTTTTAAAACTAATTAAAACTAATTTGCGATTCATCGTAACTGCGATTTGCGACCTTCCGGACAGTGAAGACTGCACTTCCGGCAGCCAATCACAGAACGCGTTGTTGCGTAGGCGTGGCCGATGTGAGAGCGAGCCGAGCCGAGCGCGTGCGCCATTACGGTTCGTAATTCGATTTCTTCCGGAGAAAATAATAATTTCTCGATTTCTTATGCGCATTATTTCTCCCAATTCAGTCAGAGCGAAGGGCGGAAGCGAAGAGCGTTGTTTTTTTTGTTTACGGGCGTACGGGCGTACGGGCGGGGTAGAGCGTACGGGTAGCGTTATTTTTTTTTTTTGGCAAGGAACGGGCACCCACGTACGGGCATGCCCTAGTATATATAATCGGGAGATTGAATAAGACGCGGACGTAGCTTCAGGGCTTCGATCTTTAATTCGACAAGCTTTCGACCAACAAAGGTCTTCTTCTGAGTCTACAAAAACAGCAGGCATGTATATCAGTCAAGTATGTGTAGTGATATGTGGGTAAGATGTGTGATATGTGTAGAAAATGCATACAGAAGGAAGAGCCACGCCAAAGCTCACTCACCGGCCCCAAGTTCAACGGAAGTGAAGCGCAGCTTACAGTTACGGTTTGCGTTACATTTCCGGTGCACGTGCATATACAAATATAGGGATACATACATACATAAACATACAAGCATATATTCATATGCCATTTATATTCATATAATATATTTATATATTTATATAAATGACATACAAAGGTAGAATGAATGAATGGGTGAATGAATGAATGAATGAATGAATGAATGAATGGGTTACGGTTAACAATTTGATT
The DNA here is from genome assembly GCF_964187855.1 of Myxine glutinosa. NCBI lineage: Eukaryota > Metazoa > Chordata > Myxini > Myxiniformes > Myxinidae > Myxine > Myxine glutinosa. Next base: position 23,988,673 of record NC_136266.1, on the reverse strand, counting down.
GGGTTGATGTAGGAACATGCTTTAATCATCAAAATTTATGCCATGAGGGATTTTTGTCCGAAGTTTATGTATCCAAAAGGACTCACGTTTCAGAATCGTGGTGTGTGATCGATTTGTGACTGATTCAATGGCAGAGATCTGAATGTCATTTATAGAGTGATCCGGTTGATTGAAGTGTATCGTGTAAGGTAGAGATTTGCCCTGACTGGTGTGGAAGTTATTGATTTCTGACCGGGTGTTATTAAATCGTGTGTAGAGTGTATTCTCAGTTTTTCCAACATATTGTTTGTTGCACTTTTGGCAAGTGATTAGGTATATGACCCATGTAGATTTGCAGTTCAAACCGTAACCCACGCAAACCGTAACTGTAAGCTGCGCTTCACTTCCGTTGAACTTGGGGCCGGTGAGTGAGCTTTGGCGTGGCTCTTCCTTCTGTATGCATTTTCTACACATATCACACATCTTACCCACATATCACTACACATACTTGACTGATATACATGCCTGCTGTTTTTGTAGACTCAGAGAAAGACCTTTGTTGGTCGAAAGCTTGTCGAATTAAGGATCGAAGCCCTGAAGCTACGTCCGCGTCTTATTCAATCTCCCGATTATTTATTCAATGCAAATGAGACGCCCTGCTCGTACTGTGGAGTTTCTACTATTTCTCACAGTTATATATATATATATATATATATATATATATATATATATATATATATATATATATATATATATATATATATAGTTACGGATTCGGCACTTATGATTATTGTTGTTATTATTATTGTAGGTTCTCAGTATTATGGTTATTATTGTTTAAAGGAAATGGTTATTGTGGTGAAAAGGTTAAAAAGCGCTCCTGGTAAAATGTGGCCGGAAATCCGGATCGTGACACGGAAGAGAAAGGGAGCAAGGAAGAAGAAGGAGAGGGGTGGAAAGAAAAAAAAAAGACGATCATGGTTGAAGCTCCATACCGAGCAGCGGTCGAGCATGCAGTGCGAGTGAACTTTGAGTCCTTAAAAGGAAGTTCGTGCGATAGGTGACCGCCGGAGTGCTGTGGAGCCTGCGTAGTCGGGTATCTGCATTGAGGGTCCGGAGTATCCTTGCTTCGAAGCCCGGCTCGAGTGAAAGCCGTCCGCCATTTCGCCACATGCGCTGCCTTCAGTGAAAAGGTTTTTGTCGCGTGGGCCGGGCATTATTCCCCGGTGGGTTGCCGGGGACGGCTGTGCAAGAAAGTGGCTTTTGAGGATTATAAGGAGACTCGCTGATTGAACCGCAAACGGGTACGTCGGAGCGCGTCTTTGGGAGGTTTCCCATTCCACCGCTATTGTGCTGGGTGTTGGACCACGTGACCTCTGGGTTGCTTCGATCGTCCACGCCTCAATTGATTTTGATCGGACATTGATCCAATGATCGCTGGAGCGAATCGACTTCGCCTTGGAGGGGTACAGAGACATTGGGGGAGTGCCGTGAGTTTGGGTTAAAGGACTAGATAAGGTGGTACCATCTTAAAATAGTGATTGTAGGGCGAATTGCTATTATTATTTGTGTCGTGATTCCGGTGTGATTTATAATATATTATTGTTTGTTCATAACCCTTGGTGTTGTCTCATGATTGATTTGATTGATTTCATCCAAGGATAACATATATTTCTGCTGGGGACCCACTCGGGGTTCGGAGGTTTGCCGAGACCAGGGGATAGGGGAGGACCCCGTAACAGAAATTGGGGGCTCGTCCAATTGATATTCGTGGGCTCCAAATTGGGTCTGCGTCTGGGATATATAATTTCCTAAATTTATTCCGGGAAATAATTCCCTAACATTCCCAGAATTCCCAAATTTGGAGCTTTCCAACATCCCCAAATTTTTCCAAAAAAAAAAAAAAAACATTTTTGTTTAAAAAAAAATTCCTTGTGTGAAGGTTAACGGGTGTTAACAGTAGTCACCATGGAGTTTGACGCAGAGAAGTTTACAGTGACCCCTAGTGAAGCACAGTTCAGAGCGTTAGTAAAATCGGACCTCTTGGAATTGGCCAAACATTTTAGCTTGGAGGTCCGAACTAATATGAGGAAGGCAGAGATGCAGACAGTGGTGATACAATCTATGGTGGGATTCGGAACATGGGAAGAGGTAGCCTGGGATTGGTTACCACAAAAACAACAAAATGTGGAACTCCGGAAACTGGAGATGCAATTACAGAGCCAGGAAATGGAAAGAGCAGAGGAAAGGAAAGCAGAAAAGGAAAGAGCAGAACAGGAACGAGACCTCAAGGAAAGGTTAAAAGCAGAGGAAAGGAAAGCAGAAGAGAGAAGAGAAGAGAAACAAGCAGAGGAAAGGAGAGTGGAACGAGAACTCCAGGAAAGATTAAAAGCAGAGGAAAGGAAAGCAGAAGAGAGAAGAGAAGAAAAACAAGCAGAGGAAAGGAGAGCTGCAAGGGAACTCGAAGCAGAGGAGAGAAAAGCCGACAGGGAGTTAAAAGACCGTGAATTGGTGTGTCAGCAGGAAATTAAAGTCAAGGAGCTGGAGTTAAGGAGAGAACGGGGAGAGGTACCATCCCTGCTGACTGGTTCGACACCTATCCAGAACACCTGGGATGTTGGCAGACATGTGAGGCTGGTTCCACCCTTCAATGAAAAGGAGGTAGCCAAGTTTTTTCCACACTTTGAGAAAGTGGCTCGACTGTCAAACTGGCCTGAGGAGTACTGGTCCATACTCGTGCAAAGTGTTCTGGTGGGTAAAGCTCAAGATATTTATTTGGCTTTACCGATTGACCAATGTGCAGATTATGAGGTATTGAAGAAACACATTCTCAAAGCCTATGAATTGGTCCCGGAAGCTTACCGGCAAATGTTCCGGAATGCCAGGACGAGGGAGAGTGAGACCCATGTGGAGTTGGCCAGATTGAAAGAAACCATGTTTGATAGGTGGTGTGATTAAAAAGGAGTTGGGAAAGACTTCGAACTATTGCGACAATTGATCCTAGTGGAGGAATTCCAGCATTGTGTCCACGAGGACATTAAAGTACATCTGGAGGAAAGGAAGGTACCAAAGCTGTATGAAGCAGCAACCATGGCAGATGACTATGCCTTAACACACAGGATGGGTTTCCACAAACCGAACTTCTCGCCTAGACCTAGCCAGGGGAGCTATGGTACATCAAGGGCGGAGAACGAAAATTCATGGGGGCGGCCTTGAGATGACTATGAGAACCACTCTGATACCACGACTTCTAGAAATCAGAAGACAACAGGTCCAAGGCAGTCGTATCCTCCGGGGGGCTCGAGGCAGACCACGAGGTTCTCCTCCGGGCCTACTTGCGCTTTTTGCCAGAAACCTGGCCACTTGATGTCCCAGTGTTACACCCTGAAAAGGAAAAATCCGGAGCGGAGTTCGACTCGTACAACTCCGAATGCAATGGCCAATGTGAGAAATCGCCCTCAACAGAGTTACCAACCATTTATTTCAGGGGGGTTGGTGTCCCTGGGTGGAGACCTGACTAACCGGAGACCTGTTAGGGTGTTGAGGGACACAGGGGCACATCAATCTTTAATGCTTGAAGGCATCTTGCCATTGTCAGAGGAGACGGCAACTGGTGGTAGTGTTCGTTTACAGGGGGTTGGTGGCTGTGTTAGAGCTCTTCATGTCATCCATTTGGAGTCAGAGTTGGTGTCAGGACCGGTCACCGTAGGTTTACAAGCCACTCTTCCTGTAGAGGGAGTATCTGTTGTTATTGGGAATGATTTAGCTGGTGGTCGAGTTTATGGTAACCCGATGGTTGTTGAAAAGCCCAGTAGGCGAAATAACACAACCCCAGTTAGGGATGACGACAAAGGTAGCAAGTTATTTGTAGGTGGACTGAACTTCAAAACAAAAGAAGAAGTTCTGACCTCTGTCTTCAACAAATATGGACCGCTTTTGGAAGTGCGGTTGGTAAAAGACAGGGAAACGCAAAAGTCAAGAGGGTTCGGCTTTGTCACGTTTGCAAGCACAAAGGACGCCAAAGAGGCAGAGAAGAATTGGAATGGCAAGGATTTGGATGATCGGACCATAGCCGTAGAGAAGGCAGGCCGTAGGCGTCGAGGGGGCTACAGACGAGGAAAACGTGGTTGTAGTTTGGGTGGTGGCCACAATCTATATTATTATGGAGGCTCCCAGAGTGACGGCAGCTCCCGAAGGAAGGATTGTCAGAATAGTGGCCGAGAAGGAGACCGCTATTCAGGTGACTACAGTGACAAGCGGTCCCACCGTAATTATTATGAAAGTCCGGAAAAATTGAAGCACTGAATGCTGCGGAGCCGCCGAGCCAAGATTCCTACACAGACTAACCGTGAACGCCACGTTCCTAAAGGCGTCCAGGTCGTGAACTTCCCTACATGGATTAACCGTGAACGCCATGTTCCTAAAGGCGTCCATCTAGTGAACTTTCCTGCACGGACTAACCGTGAACTCCACGTTCCTAAAGGCATCCATGTAGTGAACTTTCCTCCACGGACTAAGCATGAACTCCACGTTCCTAAAGGCGTCCATGTAGTGAATACCTCCAGGCCTCACCACCCAACCACCCAACCACCCAACCACCATGGAACCTGGCTTTCAGCTCGGCCTCCTGGGGAAAGTGCTATAGATTTGCTGGCCTTTGGGTTTTTTGATCACAACCCCTTAACCTTCATTCAAGAGAAACTAGAAGTAAAAATCGGAGGGTGCTGAGATGGAGTTTGGCTTTGCAGGGGTTCAACTGGGAAATTGAGCTGATAAGGGGCAGGGACAATGTCGTTGTTGACGCTTGGTCCAGAGTGAATTAACTTTGGAAAGCTCTGTGGGTTGTGTGAAAGTTTGTTGCTTTATTGTTGGGGAAACATTGATTACTTGTGTTTGTTAAAGAGTTTGCCTGCAAAGAAAGTTTTCGCTGTGTTCTAACTTTCTTTCTTGAAGCGGGGAAGTGTTATGGATTCGGCACTTATGATTATTGTTGTTATTATTATTATTGTGGGTTCTAAGTATAATGGTTATTATTGTTTAAAGGAAATGGTTATTGTGGTGAAAAGGTTAAAAAGCGCTCCTGGTAAAATGTGGCCGGAAATCCGGATCGTGACCCGGAAGAGAAAGGGAGCGAGGAAGAAGAAGAGGGGTGGAAAGAAAAAAAAAAGACGATCATGGTTGAAGCTCTGTACCGAGCGGTCGAGCGTGCAGTGCGAGTGAACTTTGAGTCCTTGAAAGGAAGTTCGTGCGATAGGTGACATCGCCGGAGTGCTGTGGAGCCTGCGTAGTCAGGTATCTGCATTGAGGGTCCGGAGTATCCTTGCTCGAAGCCCGGCTCGAGTGAAAGCCGTCCGCCATTTCGCCACGTGCGCTGCCTTCAGTGAAAAGGTTTTTGTCGCGTCGGCCGGGCATTATTCCCCGGTGGGTTGCCGGGGACGGCTGTGCAAGAAAGTGGCTTTTGAGGATTATAAGGAGACTCGCTGATTGAACCGCAAACGGATACGTCGGAGCGCATCTTTGGGAGGTTTCCCATTCCACCGCTATTGTGCTGGGTGTTGGACCACGTGACCTCTGGGTTGCTTCGATCGTCCACGCCTCAATTGATTTTGATCGGACATTGATCCAACGATATCTGGAGCGAATCGACTTCGCCTTGGAGGGGTACAGAGACATTGGGGGAGTGCCATGAGTTTGGGTTAAAGGACTAGATAAGGTGGTACCATCTTAAAATAGTGATTGTAGGGCGAATTGCTATTATTATTTGTGTCGTGATTCCGGTGTGACTTATAATATATTATTGTTTGTTCATAACCCTTGGTGTGGTCTCATGGTTGATTTGATTGATTTCAACCAAGGATAACATATCTTTCTGCCGGGGACCCTTTCGGGGTTCGGAGGTTTACCGAGACCAGGGAATAGGGGAGGACCCCGTAACAATATACACATATACACATTGAAAAAAGAAAAGGAAAGTCAGTATTTCTCAGACAACTGCGAGCATCTCATTCCGAATACATTTTAAATGTCCCGAGTACAATACTGTAAGGCAGTTTAGTTTGAAAAGCATTACTGGAGGTTATGTTTTCACCACTGTTTGTGTCTGTCTGTCTGTGAGCAGGATATCTCAAAGGTTATGGACGGATTAGGACAAAACTTGGTGGACAGGTTGAGTGTGTGACAGCCAAATTTATTAGATTTTGATGAAGATCTGGAACCAGATCCAGATCCTATAATTTTTCAAGTGATTCTTCACCATTGAGCAATGGGGGCCAAAACGATATATAGAATAACATCTCAAAAAGTTGTGGACAGATTTGGACTAAACTTGGTGGATGAGTTGGGTAGGTGACAAGGACAAGCCGATTCGATTTTGGTTCAGGTATGGATGCAGATCCGGTCTATCAGTGGAATACAAAATGTAAACTGTTCAGCCTGGCGGAGGACGAGTTCTACCAAGTGCCATCCAGTTATTCACTGCTTTAACTTTCATATAATCCAAAATGTGCAATAGAAAAACAAACAAAACCCCCAAAATTGGCATTGCAATGTTGATGCACTTACATATGCCCTACATCCACAAAAACGTCAAGAGGTGACAAAGCACCTAGCTGAGTGGAGTTCTAACTCTGATCGGTATTTTTGACATTTTCATTCAATTTCAGGCCAAATCATTTAACAGTTGTTACTGTCCTTCCTATTTTCTTCCAGATTTCCCTGTGGCCCTGTTCCTCTGCCAACACTATGCCATCACAGATGCTGCTCGACGCTTTTTGATGGGGTGAGAGGGGGAGGAATACGAACCCTAGTCGTATCCTGCCTGACCTACTGCCTTCATTGTGGGCCAAGGTAACGCCCAACTGTCAGGCCTGCGTGGGCCGACACCAGGCCGATGGCGCGGCTGCATGCTGGCCCCAAAATAATTAACTTTGCGGGGCACCTCTCACTATTATACCTCCCTATTGCTGTCCACGCTATAACTGGCAGGCATGCCCGATCGCTTCGATGGCCTTCCGTGCTGTCGGCTTGTAAGCACAATTACCGTGACCCTGTAAGCGACACTCTGAGGGGTGCCCAAGGAGCTGCGTGCCACAGCTGTGATGGGGGATCTGTCCTGCACACAAGCAGACTTGCGGAGTTCTATGTAATCAATAATGCCACAATGTGTTGCAGCGCAACTTCATAGAAAGGCAATTAAACCAAAGTAGTATTAAAACTTTAATTTTAATTATTTTTATGCATTCACCATAACTCCATGGCCTGCCCCCCAAGCCTCACACCCCACACTTTATATATATATATATATATATATATATATATATATATGGAAACTCACGTTACTGCTGTAACCTTCCATGACCCGATAAATGCGTAACTGCAATAAGCAGAAGCGTTTGAATTGGCCGAAATGATTTGATTTTTACATTGAATGAAGTGCAACGTAAATCGATCCTTGATAGTCAAACGCATCACGTCCGCTGTGCTTCAGCAAGTGCTGTGGTGTCATGACCCTCAGCATGATAAATTATATTCCCAGCCCCCCTATTCACCCAGAATGTTGTCAAGTCAACAAGACAAATCACAGTAACCATCTGCTGTGGGGAACATAATAACATAAATAAAACAACAACAAAGGCTAAATTAGGGTCTATTCATTAAAAAAAAAGGTGCACATTTGGCAATTGGTGCGATGCAAAAGACAAATTCATCAATTGAAATGAGAATCAAAACTAGATATGCTGGTATGTTACATCTTCACTCAGGCTAAAATGTCATGGCAACAATACTCCTCCATTTCTAAGTATACAAGATTATTGCAATGCTCTAATTATTTATTTATTTGACAAATAGTAAATAGAGCTGGAACGTTCCACATCAGTCATTCACAAAAAGATGCGAGCACCAGAGCGAACAATACAGGACAACATCTGTAATCTGCAAACCCCAAGTTCAAAAACGTATTCAAGGTAAAAAAAAAGAAAAAAAAAGGATGGAATATTTATGCAACTGCGGTGACTTGCTGGGCCAATGTGTTAAAATAACGGCAGGATCTTTCAAACAGACCGCCTGTGGGTTGACAGCCCCTCCGCCCCATTAGCGGTTTATAATGACAATCAGGAGTCAGTCAAGCAAAGACAGGGGCAGCTTGTTAGCTGGCTGGCTAATTGCCTCTCTTGGTACGAAGGATCACATTGGTTCTTTCATCCCGAGCACAGGCACACGCACAACATTCATCAACCGTGTGGTCGTTTAACAGCAGGAGGGGAATGAGGTGTGCGAAGAAGTTGAGGGGTTGGGGGTGGGGAAGTTGTTACTCTTAAACTCCAAAAACAAAGATGACAAAACAGCCGTAAGGATAAGGTGAGCCGAACGGCATTCATTATGAGCAATCACAAGCAGTTAATGTGGACGCCAGCAAGAAAGGATCGACAAATAGTTCCTCCACGGTAACCAAGCAACCGACATCAGTGAGACCTGCTGGTTGTTTACAGTGGTGGCACAGGATGCGACACAACATAAAAACAGAGCCTTTTACAACGGAGAGGGGCTTTTGTTCAGCAAACCTTTTCTTTTTTGTGTGTTGGAGACCCCTGGTGGTTCATAATCACCATGTGAGGATTCAGCAGTCAAGGCGGTGAGATTTATTCACGTGCTCCATGTTGATGGAACTCATCCAAAAGCAGCAAAAAGTGACAGAGGGTGCTCCATCAGACGAAAAGGAAGGTTATCCGAGCTGTTTATTGCAATGGACTTTACTTTTTATCACAATGACAATAAAAAACTAGTTGTGACAAAATTAAAATCTTATTTTTTGCCATATGGGCAATTCCACGGTTACTCACATTACAATACATTACATTAATACATACATACATACATACATATATATATATATATATATATATATATATATATATATATATATATATATATATATATATATATATATACATATATTGTTGCGGATATGAGGATTGTATTTTTTTTATTGTGTTGTATTGTATTGGAAATTGTTATGAATTCTTGTTTGATTCTGGCCCCTCCTGCCTCCAGTGTTGTGTAAAGGTTAAAAGGGCGTCCCGGTAGTTAATTCCATAAAGCACACATTGAAGGACACGATAAAACCCTTGTTCAGTAGTTTATATCTTTATTATGTGTTTTAGGGTAAGGCCTTGTCTTCCATTGACATGACACTCCATTGCACCAAGTGAAAAAGATAGATTCCCTTCATTCCCATTCCCAAAAACCTCCATTTCCCCTTTCGTCCATTGCCATTCGCATTGCCAACCAACAATTGCCGCCATTGGCCACGAGGCAGGGTTGGGGAAGAAAGGCGTGCCCGCCCGTCGTCATCAAGGGCAGAGCCAGAGGGTCGCGTGACCAACCAGGGCCGAGGTGAGCACACCGATGGGCGTGTCCTGAAGGCCGGCGGCTTAATCGCCGGAGGCGTTATAAAAGCGTGCGCGCAAGAGTGACCAGAGCTGAGCTGCGTGGTGAGGTGCAAAGAAAAGAGCTGGGTCGTCAGAGGAGAGCTGAGTTGAAAGGGTCCAAGGCAGAGCTGGGTTGTGAGGTCCAAGAGAAGGGATCATCCAGGGAAGCACAAAGCCTGCTATTCGTCGCCTTGCTCGCCAGCAGCAGCGTCCACAGCAGCAACAACACTCGCCAGCCGCTTGGGGCCTGGATGGCGGTTTTGAGCAGGGCCGTAAAGGACCGGCGGCTGCCCAACACGCCGATCGTGCTGCCGGACCCGTTGGACCTCCCTCTCCTTCCAGCCAATCCACTCTGCAATCCCCCGTGTGAGTCCGTTTCTGTTTGTTCTGTCCTGGGTAGTTAATTAAGTTTGTATAAGCTAGTATTTTCACTGTGTCTCTAAAAGCTTCTGTATATTATTTTATTATCTTTCCTTCTCCTTGGTTTCTTTGAGCCTGTACATAGTAAATAAATTTAGTAGTATTTTCAACCTTTTGTCTTCTTCTCCTTCCTTTTCTTCACATCTGTCGTTAGTCTTTTCCATATTGAATAGCTGTGGCGCGATACGGCCAACGTCGGGTGAATCGGGGAAACTGTTAGGCCGCGGTGCCACCGCTCGGCAAACAACATCCTTAACCGCGGACCGTAACAATATATATATTATATATATATATATATATATATATATATATATATATATATATATATATATATATATATATATATATATATATATATATATATATATATATATATATATATATACATAATGTGAGTAACCGTGGAATTGCCCATATAGAACATGCTTTGCCTTACATAAGAAAGAATCTTTGCGTTGTAGAATCGGTATAGTGAGACTATGGTCCTACTTAGGGTTTCAAAAGGTTTCTTGCTTGAAAAGAATCAATCCATTTTCCTCAGAATATAATTGATGTTCACAAACGTCTTTTTGAAATTAATCTTATTTGGAGGTTCTGTATTATACTACCTGCACTTCCTGCCTATTTGTTTTCCCAAGGGATGCCCAGGTTCATGGAATGAGGCTAATCCGAGAGCTCGCATGAAGGAGATTTGCAAAACAGAGTTTGCTCCCAAATGGTCAAATTTACAATCTTGAGGAAAAGCATCAATGGTAGCAGTTATGGTGAAAGCAACTAAAAAGTAACTATCAGAGCGACAAGGCTGACCTCCAGAAACAGGCGCGTCCATGAAGACAGCACCTTCACGCTCGGCAGCTTTCGCCATTTCCTTTGACACCATGGGGTCTATGGTGCTCGAGTCGATCAACAAGGATCCCTTTTTCACCTTCCTGCGAATCCCACCAGAGAGTAAACAAAGCTTACCTTCAAATGCAATTGCAGCGAAAATGTGGCACGATATACAAGGAAAATAGCTTGTGGAAAGAAGCAACCGACTGCGACATAAAACTCAATGTCCAGATGACAATATGGGGGGGGGACGAAGGGTGGAGGTGGGGCACCCCTTACTTTAAACATGCCCAACAATGGTGCTTTCAACCATGGCCACACAATGTATTGTAATACTGCGCAAGAAGATAGGGCACATGTTGAGAAAAGATATTACACCGCCAACCAATCAATCTAATCTTCTGGCCTATTCATCTAGGTTTTCCATTCATTACTCCACACACACGAAGCACAAGGCAGGGTTAAACATTTGATTCACTTGTCTGTCTGTCTGTCCTTCTGTCTACAAATGTCCGTTTATGACCGAGGAACAATTTATTTCAATTACATTTTGCATTTACATTTTACAATAATTACATTTTGTATTATTACAATTACTATTATTATTACAATTACTAATTATTATTATTAATTATTAATTATTATTATTATTAATATATTAAATTATTATTATTATTATTTATTATTATTATTAATTATTATTACAATTACTATTACAATATTATTACAATATTTTGTATTACAATAATATTTTGAATTATCACAATTACAATTTACAATTACATTTTGCAATTACATTTACATTTTGAACACGAATCAGAACACAAATCTGAAAACGAACCCATGGTTCCGCAGTACTTTGGCTCGGAATTCATCCCAATCATGCATGCGCAACAATCGATACTTTTTATTTTACTCTGCCTGTATGGAAGTCAAACAAATTAGAAAATCACTCCAGAGAGAAAAATTACTGCTTCTAATGACATCATAAAGGACACAAACAACAGGGACGAATAATTGGTGTAAGTGATGCTGCATCAACAGCGGTAAACTTCCGGAATTTTTTTGTTTTCTACGGCCTGTAAAATATTTGTTTTATTTCAATTGAATTATATACTTGAACACTGTGGAACACAAATTGCCTTTTTAGCACTTTTAATAAACCTTCAATTTAGCAGGAATTGGACAAAATGTTACAGCATTTTACGTCATCATGACCAATTAAATTTGCAGCTCGTAAACCCCGCCCATGTTCTTGTAAGGTGTTCGATAAACTCTCTAATTTAGTACTTTGCCGGTGGAAATTACAATATCAAGAACTATACATTTTCACCACAAACAATGAATAACAATGAGAAAGAAGCAACAATCCGAGTGCTTACGAGGTTTTGGACATTTTTACTTCAAACGAAAACTGTTCATTAAATACATACAAACTAGAACTGCACTCAGTAGAGAGCATACCTCCGCCTGGTTGGCCATATCAATCAATGGTGAAGAATCACTTTTTAAAATTCTACTAGCCAGATCCGAATCCAAATCTTCATCAAAATTGAATTGATTCTTCCTTGTCACACACTTCCTTTCCTCTCGCAGTCCAACAAGTTTCGTCCAAATCCGTCGATAACTTTTTGAGATATCCCGCTATGTATTGTTTTTGGCCCTATCTCCCAATGGTGAAGAATCACTTGGAATTAAATAATTCTCATATCCGAATCCATATTCAGATCTTCACCAAAATCGAATCGAATCGTCCTCGTCAGACATCCAACCGGTCCACCAGGTTTCGCCCAAATCCGTCCATAACTTTGAGATATCCTGCTATGTATCGCTTTTGGCCCGATCTCCCAATGGTGAAGAATCACTTAAAAACTTTCAGTAGCCGGATCCGAATCCAGATCTTCACCAAAATCTAATCATTTCGTCCTCGTTACATACACGACCTCTCTGCCAAATTTCGTCCGAATCCGACCATAACTTGTTGAGATATCCCTATCTTTTTTAGATAGACCCTATCTCCCAATGGTGAAGAATCACTTAAAAAATTCTAGTAGCCGGATCCGAATCCGGATCTTCAACAAAATCTAATCATTTCGTCCTCGTTACATACGCCATCTCTCTGGCAAATTTCGTCCGAATCCGTCCACAACTTTTTGAGATATCTTGTCCACAAACAAACAAACGGACAGACAGTGGTGAAAACATAATCTCCATCCACCTTTGATGGCAGAGGTAACAAATATATACTACAATTTTTGTAAAACAGTGATTTTAAAGATGGTTTTTTTAATCTGGAAGTTTAGCTCAACTGAAGCAGTCTTATGCATCACCTTCGTACACAAGTCCGGCAGCTAAGCTAAATCTAGCATAACAATTGTGCATTTTGTGAGGAAAGCACCAAATTTGGCACACTAGTAGACTATCATATTATGAAAAGATCTGGATATTGGGCCATCTCAGATTCAGAGATTTGATTTTTGCAAGATTTGCAGATTTTGCAGATTTGCAAGCTGAGATTGCAACGCCAGGGATGGCCGACTCCTTCCTACGAGCTGCCCACGTCACCCGCACAAGAAGAGCTCATCAAATCACTGCAGCGGCACTGCACATCCTGCAACACCGTGCGTATGAACGCCACTGTATGACATATGCTGATGATGCAGAAGACCTGCCTGAGTTCGAAGACTGGTGTCACCAGAGAGGAGAAGACATTCCCAACTTTCAGTACTGGGCAACTGTGCTGGAACTAGAGATGTTGGTACTGGTCTACGTGCGTTCTCTGCGGCAGGCTTCATTCACGATGTACCTCGATGCCCTGACGGAACTGGTCCCATGGTTCCATGCCTTAGACCACACACACTATGCCAGGTGGGTCCCTGTTCACCTGAGGGACATGGTTGCACTCCCAATGAAGCACCCAGATGTAGCCAGAGAATTCAGGGCTGACAACTTCACTGGACAGAAGACGAAGAAGGTGTTCTTTCTCTTCGATCCCAATCGAATCGAAATCTTGCAAAAATCAAATCCCTGAATCTGAGATGGCCCAAAATCCAGATCTTTTCATAATATGATAGTCTACTAGTGTGCCAAATTTGGTGCTTTCCTCACAAAATGCACAATTGTTATGCTAAGTTGCCCCACTAACAGTAATAAGACAACATTGAGTCACTGTTTAGGAGATGGAGGCTTTGTTGATCAACATAGAACGCAGCATCAATTGGCAACTTCTTCACCCCGACCCCCTCACATGTCACACCCTCCATGTTCTACATATCAATACATATATGGCATGGTTCTTGAAAGTATTATGAAGGCGATTTGTGTTCTAGTGTTCAAATATGTAATTCAATTTAACCCTATAGAGCCCCAGGGGTCATATATGACCCCGCCTAATTAGCTGCCACCAATTAATTAGGACGCTGATCAAATTTCTATATCCACACCCTTTTAAGCCCAGTGTTCCATCCGTGACCCTGTTAGTACATGTAAGTCAGTATAGAGGGCGCCACTGAGGTTCACTCTCTGATCAAAGATGGCAGCCCCAAAACATTTCTCGACATTCATGGACCGATTTTGTTCAGATTTGGCACAAAGACAATAAATAAGAATGTACATATGCAGAAGATATTGTTTTGTACCAAACATGGACTGACCAAAGATGGCTGACTGACGGATTTTAACTCTGTGCAGCAACATTACTAAATCCAAGGAGGCGACGACATTTTATGTCTTTTTCTTTTTGACAAACTTCTTCCATTTAAGAATTATGGAGGCCACTGTGCTCTTGGGAACCTTCAATGCAGCAGAGATTTTTTTGTAGGCTTCCCCAGATCTGTGCGTCGACGCAATCCTGTCTCTGAGCTCTGCAGGCAGTTCCTTCGACCTCATGGCTTGGTTTTTGTTCTGATATGCATTGTCAGCTGTGAGACCTTATATGGACAGGTGTGTGCCTTTCCAAATCATGTCCAATCAATTGAATTTACCACAGGTGGACTCCAATCAACGGGTAGAAACATCTCAAAGATAATCATGAGAAATGGGAGGCACCTGAGCTACATTTCAAGTGTCATAGCAAAGGGTATGAATACTTATGTCAATGTGATATTTCAGTTTTTTCTTTTTAATAAATTTGCAAAACTTTCTAAAATCCTGTTTTCTCTTTGTTATTATGGGGTATTGAGTGCAGATTGATGAGGGAAAAAATGAATTTAAACGATTTCAGCATAAGGCTGCAACATAACAAAATGGGAAAAAAGTGAAGGGGTCTGAATACTTTCTGAATGCACTGTACATGTTTATGTCGTACATTTTCCATTTACGAGAAACAATAAATAAAACGTGTCACTTTTGCACACTAGAATTTTGCCTAAAATCTCCCACGTGGAATTATTTTATCAATATGGAGTTATGTTGAGAGATTCGGTCCAACGATCTCGAATTAGACACTTTCAAAATGGAATATCAAGTGTGAAACACTTCCATTGTTTTTAGCACATCATTTTCATTGGGTAAGATCATTTTCATGCATTTCCAGCAGAGGTGCCACGAAATTCGATTTCTAAGGTGAGCAGTCACCTAATGGCCTGTTACGACAAAACTTGGTGGATGAATTTGGTAGGTGACGAGAACAAGCCGATTAGATTTTGGTTCAGGTCCACGTACAGATCTGGCCTATCAGCGGGCTACAGACCATAAACTGTTCAGCCTGGCGGAGGTATGCGCTCTACCGAGTGCTGTTCTAGCATTTCTACTGATAAGAACCACCTTTAGAGGCCATTTTTCCCCGCAGAGCAGGGGTTGGCCTTTTTCGGGCACCGTGGTCCCCTTTTTTGAAGCAATGTTTTATGGCCGGATGCCCTTCCTGCCGCCAACCCTGTTAGTCACCTCTTGCGACACACAGGGAATTACCAGTGAACTGGTACTCAATTTGCCGACCTCAGAAGGATGACAGGTTGAGTCAACCCCCCTGGCATTAATTCAGCGATCGACCGGGATTCTAACCCAGGATCCTAGGATCCCAAGCCGGCACCCTAACCACTAAGCCAAACAACAGGCTCTTAGCATTTATACAGATAAACTCCTCAATTTAATAGATTTTTGCCTTGACAAGATTCAAAATCTCATGCAAGTTATTCAGAAAGCCATTTGGTGCAAGCTAATTTCTGATACCCTTGTTTTCAACTGTCATATTTATGGACAGGACTTACGCATTAATTAGACGCATTAATGAAAAGAAAACAAAAACGTTCTGGAGATAGAAGTCGAGAAAGAGGAGCAAAAACTTCCCAGAGATATCACAGCCTACACACTTGAGAATGCCAGTTGGACCAGTGAAAACGTCAATCACATTGGGGCTGGATGGGAGCATGGTGATGATCCTATCGGTTCGCTCAGCAACTTCCACAGGCGAGTCCATAATCTGCAACGGAACATCAACCAAAGGTAATGTGGCCACAATTCCTCCACCCTGTTTCTTCACCTTCATTGTATGAAATTCTTAATATCAAACTAAAGTAAGACTTCATGCACCTGTTGAGCAGGACAGAAATATATTGAGACCAATAGCTTCTGCAGCCAACTTAAAAAAAAAAAAAATCCCAACAATGGTTTGGAGATCTTTCAAAAAATACATATTAAAAGCAAATGCGTAGTTTGAGTCTTGACTTCTCTATTTGGGGGGAGGGAGAAGGGCGCAGGACTTAATATTAATAATGGGCAGCTAGGTCTGACTTCCAGATTTACTGCTCGTTAGTAGTATAGCTGCAGCGCACTTGAAATCACAAACACGGTTTAACCTTCAGTATCTAATCACCCTTGTTTTTTGTTTTAGCCTAATTATTTGCATGTTTACCAGCTACCATCAACATTAGCATTACATCATGTTGGAACAAACAAATTGGACCAAATAAAGTGCGCGGCAATTGGACCTTGGAGAGACAACACCTCTCTGTCTCTTTCTCTTTCTCTGTCTCTCTGTCTCTCCTACTTTCCACAGCTGTTGCTTGCTTCGGCACACACATGCAATTGCAGGGCCCTGCTGCTGCTCAGAGTCTCTAGTGGTATGTGTCATGTGTTTTGTTGCTCAATCTTCCACCATCAATGCTGTGGCACAAGTTTAAGGCACTACAGGCCCCAGCTTTTATTGTATTAAAACTTTCAAGTATTTGTATTGACTTTTTGGGGAAGGGGGTGGGGAGGTGAGGGTGGGGTGGAGGCGGTGTGGGGTAGGGGCGAAGCACTGGCTCCGGTCGAGCATGCTAAGCCTGCCCTTCGCCGTAGATGGACAGGGGTTGATCGACACCACCAGTAAAGTGATGGCTTTTTGCCTCCTTTCATGACACAGGCTATTGTACGGGAATGTATGCGGATGTTCTGTGGAAAGCTTTTGCTCACTACCTACTTAGACAAGCCGGAAAACTTGGGTTTTGACCAGCAGCTCATTCTCATCAATATCAAGAGCGTTGATACAACTTTGGTCCCCCTGTTCTGCAGGAGTATGCTGAAAGCATGGCAGGCTATTCATGTTCGATTCAAACCGCCGATTCTCACAAACAGAGTGTAGATTATTCCACGACTAAATTTCCCGCTTTCAAAAGCAAGTCCAAATTTTGATTGGTGCGAGAGTACAGCTCATTCTCATACCTATTATCCACTCAGGACAACTTCACATTCTTATTTTGAGGCTACAATTTCCACGGGTACAGTGACATAATTAGCCCTCATACACGAATGCCATGTAGAGCTGATCGTAAAAGCCCGACGTTCACCAAAGCTTAGAAAACGAAAGTTACTGGCTTTATGACATTTTTATGAAGGTTAGGGGGAGCATGGCTTTTTTACGAGACTTTTAGATATCTCAAAAGTTTTATAGTACTGTACAGATTTCTTTTAAAGATATTTTAGTTATCAGCTCATTACATATTCATACATGCAAATTTTGATATGTGTGCTGTGTAAAGCGAATGGGAAACCCCAGGTTTATGGTACGTAGCGCAGAAAAATTTGCGCTGCTCGGCAACCGTAGTTCCGATTTTTATAAAATCAGTATCAAAACGTGCACGAGACTTGAGCAGAAAAAAGCCATGAAAACTCAGCACGAGAAAAAAAAAAATTCTGTGAAAATATGGCAAAAATGATGGAAGGGTGCGGACTACCCGGCCTGATTAGTGCTAAGCACTCATAGTAAGGGAAACATATGAAAATCTGTTAACTAAATTGTTACCAAAAAATTTCTTCACCAATATGTTTGTAAAGGTGTGTAATAACATGTGTTAAAATGTTGAAGGTCAACTCCCGTGGGAAACCCAGAAAAAAAGCTGTTGAATTCGGGTACCGAAAAATTATTTTCGAGAATTTTTATTTTTTTAAATCGGCCCTTAAGTAACTTATGAGGGGTCAAATAAGGGTTTTTCATGATTCTGAGTTGATTGTTAACATTTATATTTCACCACAGACACTCCTTTGTGGAAAAATAATTTCTAAATAGATCTCATTTTCTACTTTGCAGGACATGGAGTCTAGCAATATGGATGAAGACGTTACTCCACCTGTGCTCAATTGCTTCATCTGTGCATGCTCGGATACACCAGCTGAAAGGCTCATACAGGCAACTCCAAAGGGATACTCAACTTTATTGAAACAAGCAGAAACTGTCGAAAATGTTACTGTTGTGGAACGTATGAAGGAGGCTTAAAAGGAAGGAAAACTGAGGTACCACCAGAAGTGTAAAAATGATCTGTACAACAACTTTGTTGCAACCACCAAGAAGTCAGCTCAAGCATCAAAGGCAGAGAAAGAGTCATCAAAGTTGAAGAGAAGACGCACTACTTGTGAGTTCAGTTCATCAACTGGCTGCAGTTCTAGAAGATCACAGTCAGTTGACCTCCTCTATAAGGATGTATGCATTCTTTGCAACCAACCAGCCCAGCTCTACAAAAATAATCCAGCACAAGCTAGAAAGAAATACAGAGTGCCAGATAATTTGACTGCAGATACACTGAAGGCAAGCTTGCTGAAGACAGCACGGAGTCGCGGGGATGACTGGGGCACTGAAGTCACTGGACGCCTGGAAGGGATCAACGACTTGGTAGCAGAAGAAACACTGTACCATTTGCGATGCAAACTTATGTTTGCGAGAGGTGACAGTTTGTCAAAGACTGATGAGGAAGGAAAAAGGAAGAGAGGACAGAGGAGTATTGATGAGGAGCGAGAGGCAGTTTTTATTGAATTCTGCGAATGGTTAGACTCAGAATTAGAGCATGGGGTAATGAACATGGACCAAGTCCATGAAAAGCTGCAGGAGTTTGATCAGTCACCAGAGAAGAGCCTTTCTTATTCAAAGCATTGGCTAAAGATAAAACTTCTAGAGAAATACGAAGACACCTTGTATTTCACAACACAGGAAAGAAGGGCAGATGTACTCTGTCTCAAAGATGGCACCGACAATATTCTGCGAGCGCATCATGCTAATCTTGACCATGGAGATGAGAAGACTCAGATCATAAAGACGGCACTCAAGTTCATATCCGATGATATTGCCTTGATTGATTTAGGTCCAAAGTCATACCCCACCACACACAGTATGACTGACATCGATAGTCAGCTGACACTTGTTCCTGCAAGCCTTCAGATGTTCTTGAGACCGATTGTCAAGACAGACGAAAGAGTTGCCGTTTGGGGGCAGAATTTTATTAAGGCCTGTCGACCTCGGTCTGGAGTATTGCCACACCAAATGGGGCTTGCCATACAACTTGATCATAGATTTGGGTCAAAATGGATGCTCAACAAGTTCCACCGGCTGGGATACACTGAGTCTTACACGGAGACACAAAACTACAAATACTGCTTCCTTAATAGTAGGAGTGGAGATGATGTTCCAGATACTTCTGGCACTCTTGACACCATTGTGGAGGAAACCGATGAACAGATCAATGATGAGGTTGCGGTTGATGCTGCGCTTGAGGATCAATCAGTGATGACAGCCAAAGTGCCAGCCAGTGAAAGTGAATTGTCAAGTAATGATCAGGTGGTCTTTATGGAGGTTGGGGAAACAAACAATGCAGTCACTCAGTTTGTTGGAGACAATATAGATTTAAACATTGTCTCTATTCACGGAAACACTCCCTTTCACTCAATGGGTTGGATCGAAGTCACCTCTCCGGCACCACCTTTGCCAGATCCACAGACAACAGCAGCTTTCCCCCGAGTGAAGTTGAAGGCACTCGACAAAGCTAAGATCCTGAGAGGAACTGAAGTAAAGATTATTCCATTTACAAACAGGAAACAGATAGGAACGAACGCGATCATGTTTCTCCCCCTCGCTGAGCTTTCCTCCTCCCTGGCTCATGATCAGCCACTCCTCACTCCAGGTGACACACTCTGGGCAGCGGGGTGGGTGATCAAAGCCAACGATCCTGAGTTCCCACACTCCAACTGGAATGGCTGGATGAAGAGAATCCATGCTAATGATGCAAAGCAGAGCACACAGATCGAGTTCCTCCCAGTTATTGAAGGAGACCCTAATGACCTCAACACCATCTTCACCACTCTGAAAGAGTGCATACGGCGCGCTGGGGTCGCTATAGTGACCTTTGATCTTCCGATTTGGCTGAAGGCTGTGAATATAATAAAGCAGGCAAATCTACCCGTCATTCCAAGGTTGGGTGGTTTTCACCTGCTGAAGTCTTATCTTGGATCAATGGGTAACATCATGGAAGATTCTGGACTACTAGATGTGATCCAGTTGATCTATCCTGGAAGTACGACAGCCAACCACATCATGGATGGAGGATGTTTTGACAAGGCAATCCGTGTTCACCTCCTCATCGATGCAGCCATCTATCAACACATCATGAAACTCGCCTTCACTGAGGAGGAGTGTGGTGACATGAAGACCTTCATGGAGAAGGTGGCTGATGGGAAGATGGGAGCCAGACACTCAGACCCAGTAGTGCCAGTGTTTGAGCAAAGGTTTGAAGAAACCTTCAAACGACTCGCAAAAGGAGGAAGAACACCTGCACTCTGGGTGGAGTACCACCACATGGTAGATGTGATCAAGGTCTTTATCAGAACCGAGCGACTTGCAGACCACAATGGGCATCTGTCCTGCATTGTTACCAAGATGCTTCACATCTTTGCCGCTGCAGGCCATCATCAGTATGCCAAGGGCGCACGGCTGTACTGTCAACTCATGAAGGAACTAGAAACTTTGCCTGCTTACAAAGGCCTGCCTTCTACAGAGCATGTCTCTGAACCCCAGTGACTATGGATGGACAATAGGTGTGCATGGGTATGAGCCAGTTCCAACACTGGACCCCACGGCTCCTGAGGAGCTATTGCAGTTCACGAGCTGTAATTGTCATGGAGATTGCAGCAACCGGCGATGCAGCTGCAAGAAGAATGGGGTCACGTGCATCTCGGCCTGTGGAGTCTGTAATGGCATTACATGCAGAAACTGCAGTCATGATGTTGTTGAGTCTGAAGAAGACATAGACAATGACTGTTGAAACTTCTGACATTGTGAATGAGAAATAACTCTTGAGTATTATATATGTATGTGAAATAAAAGCTACTTTGTGTGTAAATGTAAAAATGAAAATATAAATGTTAACAATCAACTCAGAATCATGAAAAACCCTTATTTGACCCCTCATAAGTTACTTAAGGGCCGATTTAAAAAAATTAAAATTCTCGAAAATAATTTTTCGGTACCCGAATTCAACAGCTTTATTTCTGGGTTTCCCATGGGAGTTGAACTTCAACATTTTAACACATGTTATTACACACCTTTACAAACATATTGGTGAAGAAATTTTTTGGTAACAATTTAGTTAACAGATTTGTGAAATATCTCATAAAATGCCCTTACTATCAAGCGAGCACTCCAATGAAATGGTTGAAGAATAACATTTATTTTATCACTACAACATTGTCTTCCCATTTTATAACCTTAACATTTGTAATTTGATTTCAAAAACGACATCCGCTGTGACGAAAAGTCAATTACACCTTTTGTGACTGTATGGCCACGGCTTACAAATATCAGTTGATAAGGAACTGCTTGCTTTTATGGCATTATTTTGCGAGCTTCTATATATACCCCTGGCCAGACATAAAAGTGGTGAACGAAGGAGCCTTTATGCAATCCGTAATACAATATAGATTTCCCGCTCTCATAAAAATCTCAGAACTTTGATTATATACTTTAATTATTCCGTGAGAGTAGATAGTGTTTCCAACGCAAGGCCTGTAATTATTTTTGTTGCACTCTACAAAACCAGCTCAATGAAGCTGGTTAATTTCGGCACATTCCTAAATATTTTCTTCACTCAATATAATTATCAAAACATTAGAAAAAGTCAAGTTTAATGCTTTGGAAATTTCACATTTTCTTGTGAAAATATGGAAGAGGGATCATAGGCTTGATTTCTTAAGGTAAATAGATATTGCATACACACTTAGTTCTAAGAACTGCTAAAGTCTTAAATTTTTCAGATTTCAATGCTTATTTAGTGTACTGATCCGATCCTCAAATCCAAATCCAGATTTCGATTATATGCTTTAATTAGTCCATGAGAGTAGATAGTGTTTTCAAGACAAGGCACATTTGAATAGGCCAAAACAAAATGGCGGCTTAAGAACCAAGCGATGTCACTGAGGGCTGGCAATGGTGGCACACCACCATTTTGGTAAGGCCTATTTTTGTTTGTGATGAGCACACCCTAAATTATCTTTTAAAAGGGTGTGTAAACATACCCAAACACCCAGTTTTCATTGAAGCACTCCGCTGGAGATCGATAAGTTTGCATGCAAAGGTAAAATTAACAAAATATAGTCAAAAGGCATTTGATTTGCATAATTACCAAATCATCCAAAGCAATGAAAATAAAATTCAACTTTATTACCTGTGCTCCAGAATCCTGCAACTCCTTGCAGGCATCTGGAAAGATGTCCGTGGCCACAACAGGGTAACCATTCTTTAAAAGATTCTGGGCCATAGGCTTTCCCATATTTCCAAGTCCAACAAACCCCACAGGGGTTTTCGATGCCATGGTCCTGGAACATACTGACAGGCACACGTGCTTGCTCATGTCCTCTCTAGGCATTGCAAAACATACATATTTATTGCATGGATCTGTAAGGAAGAAGAATCAAAAGACGTTGGCATGAACAAAGGCTGGCAAGGTATGCACACAGGGATTGTATGTACGCAGGGATTGCTAGATATAACAGTAACACACATTTGCAATATTTCTATTTATCTCTAGGAGGGCAAAAAGCTGATTGTGCCTCAAGAAAGCTATAAAAAATGACAAACTTATTGAATGTTTACATGGGTGAAACTGCAGAATTTCTGAAAAAAAGGAAAGCAACAAGAAAAACGACTCCTAACTAGGGGGATCCACGGGCATGGACCCCGACAAATTTTGAAATTATTTTGATGATATAATATCATATTTCCTGCATCGAGTGGGTTTTCATTATATCGGATCACAAGTGTTCTTTATTTATATCTTTATCTGCCCGTTTTCATGTGCATGTATATTTTGTCCCGGGATTCTTCGTTTTTCATCCTCGGACTGTTTCTTCTCAAAACAAACTTATTCTCTAAGAACAAGTTTGGTGTGGTGACCGGTTATTGCAGATTTAGCACGCGAGAAAACATTTCGGTTCGGCTTCAATGGAAAATCTCTGGGGGAGGCTAACATTGGTAATGTTCTCGAAAGCAGGGATCAGTAAAAACACACCATGTCAAGTATATAAGGGAAATAAACAAATGGATTTTAAATATTTATTTTATTTACATTTATAACACCAGTCTCTGTGCCTGCCACACCTTTTTTCATCCTCACTCTTCACCGCAGTGACAGTGAGTCGAGAGCCTGACAGATTTATTTAATGGTGGTGCACCACAAGCAAGATGGGCCAAATGGCCTCCTCCTTTGTCAAAGTTCCTTGTTCAGACTTATAGGTCTCATATATCGATGCGGTCAGAAACTTCACCAAGCTGCCTTGGTCATCAAGCTGCCAAGCATCAAGAGAAGGATTTTTTTTTTTATGCCTCCGGCCCTGAAGGTGGCTGGGGGCATTATGTTTTTGGGTTGTCCGTCCGTCCGTCCATACGTCCGTACGTATGGGCTAACCTCGTTTTTCTCAGCAACCACATTTCTGATTGAGACAAAACTTTCAGGGTGGGAGTGACACCCATGCAGAATGCCTTTACGATAATTGTGATGTCATTGGTCACATAGTATGGCAGCCATTTTGGATTAAACGCAAATAATTAAAAAAAATTCTCGGAAACAGCTAAATGGAAAAATTTGAAACTTGGCACATTGTCAAGTACTCCCAATGGGGAACAAAAGCATGATAATGATGACATCTTAGGTGAAGTGGATTAAGAGGCAAAATTGTTTTAATCGAATCCCTTATCCTAAATATCTGAAATTGCATGCACATGATATATTTTTATTTTCTTTTTTTGTATACAAGATCGAGGCTAGTGTAAGAGCTAACATTAATCACAAAAAAAATTAAAAAACTGACACATAAAACATACAATAAAGGGAGCGAGATACAAGATAGGGCGAGAGGGGGAAGCACACAAGTACAACATTTGAGAGCACGGACATCGGGAGATCTGTGAGCGGTAGAGGGCTTGGAGGAGGTACAAAACACATGGACACTACTAGGACTTCCAGGAAAGAAGTCGGTATTTCAAAAAAGTGGATCTGGGGTGAATTAACGGGGGTAGAAAAGATCAAGGTTTTCGAAGGGGGAAGATAAGAGATGGTGGCGAACGGCTGTTTTAAAGACCTGGAGGGAGGAGTGGGATTGAAGAGAGTGATGGAGTTTGTTCCAGAGGCGGGAGAAAAGAGGAATGAAAGAGTGAAGGTGAGCAGAGAGTCTTGATTTTGGAAGTTTCGCCAGAAGAGGGTTGCTGGCAGATCTTGTGCGACCTGTAGGAGTATTTGGGGGACAGAGCACAGACAGAGCTGGGTGGGGAGGGGGGGGGGGGGGGCTAGGCCATAGAGGAGTCGGTAGAAAACAAAGACCACCAACCTGCCTGTGGTGAGTGAGTGAAGGGCCCTTAGAGTTAGCTTCATCATGGGAGATTCCATCTATGACCCATTTGTATTGAAATATTAAATTTATGACATTATAGGACACATGGTTTGGCAACCATATTGGATTTAACCTAACACCTTAAAAAAAACATCTCCCAAACCAACAAGTTGATTGACTCAAAACTTTACGAGTGTCATTGACCAAGCACGGTGATTAAAAGATGATCATGAAAACATCATTGGTCACATGGGGTGGCAGCCATATTGGATTGAAGGAAAACATTAAATAATTATACTATGAAACCGCTTACCCGATTGATGCGAAATTTTACAAACTAGCAACGGTACCCGCCCTATGGGCGGGGCTCCAATTGGGAAGCCCAAATGAAAAGGCAAAATATCAGAAATTGAAGGTTTTTATTTTATTTTAAACGATTCATATAAACATCCGTTGAATCATATCACACGCAAATCATCAAAATCTAAACAGTACCTTTAGAATTTCAATAAAAGCCACATCACTGTTCATATCGATAAATATTATTCCATCGAGTTTCAAATCGTGATCGATACACTATGATCGTGATCGTGAATCGTGAATCGTGATCGATAATAGTGTTCACAATCGCGATGTCGTATGTACTCCCGATACGTGTACCAAATTCCCGATATGTGTAACTGTACCAAATCAACAGTTAAAATGATTTTGAGCCGATAGCTGTTATGGCCTTGGCAAGATCGATGGAGACAGCGATCTGTTAGCGTATTCACCGCCCAAATAGCTATGTGGAATTCTGTCATGTAGATATTAAACGTTACGGCTGTTACGGCCTTGGCAAGATCGATGGAGACAGCGTTTATTATACTTTTAATGAAGGACACTGTCTCAAGCCCCAGTCCCCATCACGGATGGGGCTCAGCGGTTTACCCTAACAACATCGAAGGGCATTAAACGTTCATTAAACATTAAACGTTCATTAAACATTAAACGTTTTCAGCCTAAAGGATTACGAAACGAAAAACATTACGAAATTACGTTCACACCGTCACGTCAAACACCACCGTGAACACATACGTCACAATGAGAACATCGTCACAATGAACGTTATGCGAACACGAATGTTATGCGGGAGTCCAAACCTGAGAATGCTGGAGACCAAAGCTGAAATTGGGAAAACTAAATAGCCTATTTTACTGCTGGAGATCCCAGGATTATCCATGCAAAATATCTATGCGATCGGTTCAGCAGTTTTTATGGTACCTTCGAACAGACAGACAGACGGATATTTGGTGAATTATAGTAAGATTGTCACAATGAG
Source organism: Myxine glutinosa (assembly GCF_964187855.1). Taxonomy (NCBI): domain Eukaryota; kingdom Metazoa; phylum Chordata; class Myxini; order Myxiniformes; family Myxinidae; genus Myxine; species Myxine glutinosa. The sequence goes on along the minus strand of NC_136266.1, from coordinate 23,962,633 downwards.
AACATAGTCACAATGGACGTTATGCGAACGTGAATGTTATGCGGGAGTCCAAACCTGAGAATACTGGAGACCAAAGCTGAAATTGGAAAAACTAAATAGCCTATTTTACTCATGGAGATCCCATGATTACCCACACAAAACATCATTTCGATCGGTTGAGCCGTTTTTACGGTACCTTCGAACAGACGAAAAGACATTTGGTGAATTATAGTAAGATATCACACAACACCATTGTTGAATATAGTGTTATGAATTAGGGGTAGAGGAATATCTAGAGCCAGGTAGATATGCATATGTAGGTGCTCGATTGTCGTGATAGGGAATCTATCTGTAATAAGTTCTATGTTTAGCCGTATGTTGGAATAAGTTGTATCTGTGTCCCCGCCACGAGGGGGCAGGGGATGCTAATTAGTACAGGGATTATGGGTAAAATTCCCTTGTTTGTCGTTCCCTCTGTAAGCAACCCAGTGTCCCTTATGGCAACACACTCATATACATAAGATAGATCCATTAGTGCATACATTAATTAATTCCCCTCCGCCACAATAAGACTTACAGGAAGAACTAGCAGGAAGCCAGATCGGGGCACCGCCGATGGAGCCGTAGCCAGCCACATCGACAGCTGGCATAGCAACAAACATCGTGCAAGGCAGGCTATAGCCACACCCAGAGAAAGTGTGATTGGCTGGGGTAAGAGCTGGCCACTGATTGGTGAAAGGAAGGTGGAAGGAAGCGGCACACTGATTGGCCACCGACTGTGGACACCTCGGCCAATCAGTGCGGAAGGCGTGAACATTCAGCCTATCAGTGCGGAAGGCGCAAAACCACTACTTAGAAGCAGGTCGTTGATTTGAGGGGAAGGGCCAGTGACGTCAGAAGGCGGGAAAAGACCACAAAGAAGCGAGGGACTGATTGGTAACGCGAGAGAGCTGACGTCACCCCACAGGGGACAAAACGACTCGTTCGCGGGCATTCTGGGCTTCCCTGCGTTCTTCCCTGGTCATCTTCCCTGGGTTCTAGGTGGTGTTCTTGGTGCTTGGAGCGAGGCTTGGTGCTTGGAGCGGGGCCTGCTGCTTGGAGCAAGGCTTGGTGCTTGGAGCGAGGCTTGGTGCTTGAAGCGAGGCTTGGTGCTTGGAGCGAGGCTTGGTGCTTGGAGCGAGGCTTGGTGCTTGGAGCGAGGCTTGGTTTTTTGAGCGAGGCTTGGTGCTTGGAGCGAGGCTTGGTGCTACAAACAAACGGGACCTCGCGCGCGACCGACGAGCGGGCAAGTGGGGGCACATCGAGGCCTTTCTTCGCGCCAACCGGAGCTGCGTCGGACGACGCGCTCGAACATCGACCCGACACGACACTGCCACACAGATAAGCTCACATTCACAAATACACGACAGGACATTTTATTCATACTCCCTTTGTCTCGTATTTGAAATCTGTGTGGGGACGTCCCAATTCAGAATTAGTTCTTCTGTTGCATTCTTTGTATCGGGTTCCGTAATAAATCTTTATTTTTGTACATTTTACCCCCGTGTTCGTTTTGAGTTCATTCCCTACAGGATTGAAAACCGCCGGTGAGATCGCTACCGGTAAGAGCTCGCCACTTCTTCCTCTTCCTTATTCCTCCCGTGCTAGCATAGTCGAATGCTAGTCTCCCCCAACCCCCGCTTAATGGTATGGATTGTCAAAGTCAATTTATTTATTTGTTTTCATTTCAAAGCCTCCAGCAATGTAGCACACCTGAACTAATAATGCATCGAAAGTTCAGGTTCACACCCTAATCCTCCAAAACTACATTCTTTCCTCCAAGTAACCAGCTTCATCATGTCTGCTCTTCAGCCTCAAAGATGATAGTTCCCAGCTAAGCTCGACATTTAATGCACAGCAGAATCTGACAGCATTCGTTTACAGCTCTCAAAATACTGCTCCTGTGAAAAAGGTATCTTTTATCTTTCCCATTCTGCAAATCCTTATCCATGGGTCAGCCTTCTTCCCATAAAGATGAAAGAGAAGGCATGTGTGATCGGAGCAAGAATACTCATTCAAAAACTCTCACCGACAATCGGTTATATTCTCACCCTGGTCACTTGAGACTCTGCTCCCGCCAATACCATAGACTCAATAGAGGATAGATGCATTGGGCTGCATCATTGCAAATCTCCTTCGCCAATGACATAAATGTGGCTGTTCGCTCTTCTGGTGAAGATAATGCAATCGATACCCAAGGCCCTTTTCTATCCCCTGCACAAGCAAAATGCAAGATGCCCTCACTTTCACAATCCTCCAAAACAGGCAGTGTTTCCAGGGGGAACATTCCAATGACATCCTGCATTAAGCCCCGTATTTACATCAATGGCCCATTAGATGTCTTACAATAATTTCACCAACAACTTAACTTATCCTCAGAATCCTGGTTTGTTCAATGGTGTATTTAGCATTCTTATCTGAACCAATGGCTCATGATGCTCAGACATGATGAGTGAAAATCCCATATCGTCGAAGTGTATTTGTGCATTGTCGACTGCCCTGCAACTCAGATTAAAGTGCAGTTGCATCTACTATATATATATGTATATATATACAGTCACGTGAAAAAGTAAGCACACCCCATGTAAAGTTTTGACTTTTTCAACATATTTCAACATATAGCTATTTGATCTTCATTTCAATAATATTGAAAGATAAAGGTGATATAATATAACAAATATCATGAAACATTTACATTTTGAAGTCCATTGTATAATTTAAATAAACATGAATGCAAATTTCGCATGTGGAAAAAGGAAGTGCACCCCTACATTTATCACGACTTCAAATACCTAAAATTAGAATCAGATACACCACCTCAGACATTTCGTTTGGTTTGCTCTTTGTTGTTGAAGTGTGCGGCGTCACCATGCCTAGATCAAAAGAGCTCTCTGAGGCCTTCAGAAAGAAGGTTCTAGATGCCTACACGTCTGGGAATGGATTTAAAAAGATCTCCAAACAATTTGAAATCAATCATTCGACTGTCCAGAAGATCATCTACAAGTGGAGAAGATTCCAAACAACTGCCAACTTGTTCAGGCCAGGCCGCCCCAGCAATTACAGCCCGAGAGCAGATCGCAAGATGCTGAAAGAAGTCTCCAAGAACCCCAGAATGTCATCACGGAACCTACAGGTAGCTCTTGCCACTGTTGATGTCAAAGTGCACGAGTTTACCATTAGAAAGAGGCTGCACAAATTTGATCTACATGGGAGGTGTGCCTGGAGGAAACCTTGGCTGCCCAGAAAGAACATCAGGGCAAGAATAAGGTTTGCCAATGAACACCGAGGCAAAGACCAGCACTTCTGGAACAATGTGCTCTGGACAGACGAGTCAAAGGTGGAGCTATTTGGCCACAGTACCAGAAGACATGTTTGGCGAAAACCAAAGACAGCATTTGACCACAAGAACCTGATCCCAACTGTAAAGCATGGTGGTGGAAATATTATGGTTTGGGGCAGCTTTGCTGCATCAGGGTCTGGGCAGCTCACCATCATAGAATCCACTATGAATTCTTCATTGTACCAGAGGGTGCTTGAGGATAATGTGAGGCCATCTGTCGGAAAGTTGAAGCTCAACCGAAGGTGGACCTTGCAACATGACAATGACCCTAAACATACCAGTAAATCCACCAAGGAATGGTTGAAATGAAAGAAATGGAGGGTTCTGGAATGGCCAAGTCAAAGCCAGGATCTAAATCCCATCGAGATGTTGTGGGGGGATTTGAAACGAGCTGTGCATGCAAGAAACCCCTCAAACATCACACAGCTGAAAGAATTCTGCATGGAGGAGTGGGCAAAAATTTCTCCCAGTCAATGTCAGAGACTGGTAGAGAGTTAGAAGAAACGCCTACTTGAGGTTGTTTCTGCCAATGGGGGCAATACCACCTATTAGAGCCAAGGGTGTACTTACTTTTTCCACATGAAAAATTTGCATTTATGTTTATTTAAATTTTTCAATGGACTACAAAATGTAAATGTTTCATGATATTTGTTATATTAAATCACCTTTATCTGTCAATATTGTTGAAATGAAAATCAAATAGCTGTATGTTGAAATATGTTGAAAACGTCAAAACTTTACATGGGGTGTACTTACTTTTTCACGTGACTGTACCTGTTACCATTGACATTCCTTTGAAAGAAAAATGGTCCGATCACCTGACCACTTCCACAAAGTCCCAACCAAACAGACCACTTTTGTCGATTCATGTTGGTTGTCAAAATTAAATTCAGGGGGTTGTCCTGTCGGTGCATATTCAAGAACATTATGGGTATTGACCTTGCCGTCCATGGCCAAAGCAGCTTCGTCGCCGATAACGAGATACCGCAGGAAATTGACATCTGCTTCGCAACGTGCTATCAACCATCTGGCAAGCACCAGCCTCCTGGCAAAATCCCCAGGCGGAGGTTGATGCCGGATGTGAATCCGATATGGATGTTGGTGGAGGTCCAGTCTTGTGATTCTGTTGAATGTTGCCGAAGGCAATCCCGTCCCATTTCGTCTTGCGCTGGTATCCCTAGGATGCTCCAAAACTTGCTGCCTTACTGCTGCAATGTTCATTTCCGATCGCCCAGTGTGCCTCCTACAAGAATTCCCCTTGTTGCGGTTGAGGCTAGTGCCATGCTCTTGGTATTTTCTAACATTTGCCCAGATGGTCTTGGCTGCTGGAGGCTCCCGTTCTGGGAAACGTTCCCTGAACGCATCACGAGTTTGCTGCAAACTTCCAGTTTGGTACTTCCAGCTAAATACCCATCTTAAACAAAGGATGACGCAACCGACGATTACCAGACCAGCTTAACAATTTTACATAATCAACTTGGCAGTCGACAAGTAATGCGTCCATTTAAAACTGTCTTGCATCGATTAGCCAAACTTGTAAAAATGCGATTTGAACTTGTCATTTTCAATGAACATGTACTCGGTCATGTGTGACAGCAATGATGCATGAAAGGCATCAATGGAAAGCTGAGGATCTCCTCATAATTGGTAAACCACATGTAAATTGTCAAATTAAATAACCTTTGCATATTAACCCCTTGAATTCGGATTACCTTTTTTTTGATACGCACTGTATGTATATATATACACTGAAACCTCGGCTATCGCGCCTAATTGGTGCTACGTTCGGTGCGCGTTAGCCGAAATCGCGATAGCCGAACTGAAGAACGTATGGTAATAATTCTAATTGGTGCCAGGACACCCAAGTTGACCACATATTAAACCTATTTTTGCCACTTTTTTACCAAGTGTTTCTACCATATAAAGAAACATTAACATATAAAGAAACATGAAAACAAGATTCACAATATGTAAATAAAAATAAAATGGTAAAAAAAGTACTTTTTTACCATTTTATTTACCTTTTTGGGGACAATGAGGGGCTTAGGTGGTTGGGTAGGTTCCGAGGCTTGGGTGGTCTTATTGACCACCCCTACGTGCCTCTAACTTGTCCAGGATTGCGTCAGCTGAAGCACCAGAGAAGCGCTCAACGTCAGAGGGCTCGTCAAAGACAGAGGGCTGTGCCTCGTTGCGACGCCGTAAGCAGGGTCGGCGTCATGGGGGGGCATTCGCGGGCCATGCCCCCCCCCCCCCCAAACCCACCCGCAGGCCAAGCCTTTGGCACCAAACTTGCACGTCGGCTATATTTTGTGGTGTGTGTGTGTGGTGTGGTGTGGTGTGGTGTGGTGTGGTGTGGTGTGGTGTGGTGTGTGTGTGTGTGTGTGTGTGTGAAAGAGAGAGACTTTGCAGCATGTTTTTAAATTGGAACTGGGTTGGTGTGTTGGTTGTTGACGGCAAACTCTTATTATCAAGCATTTACATCATAGATTGAGGTCTCGAACGGCAGTTTGTGCCCCCCCCCCCACCCCTCCTGCGGTTACCCTAATGTCCCCCGATTAATCTTGTTCTGACGCCGAATCTGGCCGTAAGAATTCGGTGATCTGGCGTTGGCGGAGGGAGTTGACATGGGCATGATACTGCTCCTCGTAACCTGCCAGTACCGTATTAATAAAGGAGCACCTTGCTTCACTGTTGAATGTTAAATCTTATCTACGTTTCTACGATAATCACGGTTTTGGTAAATACATCGCATTGTTGACTCATTTATCCCAAATTTCTTTCCAACACTTCGCTTTGTTTCACCATTGTCTGTCAACTGCACAATTTCGAATTTCTGAGCATAAGTTAAGTTCTTCCTCTTCTTGATTTTCCCTTGATTTCTGTTTCCCCATGCTCGGTGATGACGTAGCACCCTTTCCACCATTTCCGGTGCACTATAGCACGTATTTGGGGCGCGATAGTCGTGTGTTGTGCAGTTTTTTCGGTAGCCGCGACAGCAAAGAAACGCGATAGCCGAGGGTTGAGTGTGTGTGTGTATATATATATATATATATATATATATATATATATATATATATACATACATAGCGTAACGAATTTGAGAAGTGTAACGGATTTGAGAAGTGTAACAATTTTGAGAAAGTGTAATGAATGTGAAAAGTATGGTTTTGTTGTGTGTAACTGACCCTCGTAATGTAAAGAATGGTCGCAGCTCGTCCTCTTAGTTAATTCCATAAACCTACACACAGGACACGATATATCCTTTTAAATAGTTAGTCCCTTATTCTCTGTGTAGGCTAAGGATGTGTTTCCCACTAGTTTGAGTCTTCATTGCACCGAATTAAATAAGAGTAGGCCCTCTGACGCCCCATGGCAGCTTCCAAGTGCCAGGTTCGCCACTTTGCTGCAATTGCCTCTTTAGGCACTTTGCTGCATTTCCATCTGCCGCCCACTTTGCTGCATTTGACTCCATTACGCATGAGGTAACGCCGAAGAAGAAAGGCGGGTCTCCACCTCGTCATAGAGGGGAGGAGTAAGTCGGCCCCGCTCATCCAACCCAGAACGAGGGGTTTGGCTTGAGAGGGCGGAGAGAGAACGTTTGGGGGAGGTTCTCAAAGGGTGAAGGGCGGGGCCTATATAACCCGCCGCGGGACGCTCCCCAAGGAGACAAGCAGATGAGTCAAAGGGATGAGCTTTTACGGGATGGGTCCAGGAGATGCGCTGGAGACGAGCAGGTGTGACCGAGCTGCCGTGAAACGTGCCGCGCTGCAGGAAAAGCGGACCCGGGGCAACGCAAGGAGCGCACGAGGCAGCAGTACAGAGAGAGGAACTTCGCCCGCGCAGTTTGGGACCAAAGCTCGGCTTCTTGACGGCGGTGCCTTCTGGCCCGACCGTTCCCAGTACCCGCTGAACCTTCCTTGCCTCGAAAAGCCACCCATCTCCAAGCCATTCCTTCCTGCCTGCATTTCCCTGTGTAAGTGTGATCGTCCGTCTGTCTTTAACGTTGTCCTGGGGTTTATTAATTAAGCTTGTATAGGTAAGCTAAAGATTTCACTGTGTGCCTGCTCCTTCCATTTTCTGTATAGAACCAACCGCTCTCTTTGCTTTGGCTTGTGAAAATAATTAATAAAACCTGTTATTCCTCCGTACGTCTTCTTCTTCTTCCTCTTTACATTCGGTCGCTTTAGAGGTTTCCATATTGAATAGCTGTAGCGCGATACGGCCAACGTCTGGGTGAATCGGGTGAATCGGGGAAACTGTTCGGCCGCGGTGCCTTCGCTCGGCAAACAACATTCTAATCCGCGAACCGTAACAATATATATATATATATATATATACATACATATATATATATATATATATATATATATATATATATATATTGTTGCGGATATGGGACTTGGCCTCAATATCCGCTTGTAAATACTCCCCTATTTCCCCAATACTCCCCAACTATCCCCAATCCCCCATTCCCTAGTCCCATTGCCTGTAAATAACACTCTGTAGAACCGACCTTCCCCTTTTTCCCCCATTAAATGTCGTGCCCAGGTCCACCGCATCTCACGTAGACAACTTTCGGACATCTTGCTAGTTATTCTTAGTCTATGTCAGTTAAGGACTCGTTTCCATTAATTCTGACTCTTCGTTGCACCAGAATGTGATTATATGGCACCAGTAGTGAGTTTAGGACCTTCCCATACCTCCTCCCATCTTCTTCCCCAAACAACAACTACAACAACAACTACAACAACAACTACAACAACAACTACAACAACTACAACAACGGCGCGGCACGGGGGAGTGTGCGTCCTCACACCGGCTCGGTTAGCCGCCATTGACCATGCGCTCCGACGGGGTTACCACGAAGGGGCTCCTTGTCAGCCCCTCGTCAAGGGCGGAGCCGGTAACCCCCCCGCACGCACCCAATGAGAAGCAACGGGCCGATTCCATCTGGGGCGGAGCTAACGAGCCGAGGGCGTGTCACTCCCCGCCGGATATACGCGGCCACTTACCGGACGTGACGTGAGATGCGCCCCGAGCTTGAAGAAGAGCCAGTCACCACCTCCGAGCGCTGAGTGAGAGCTCCCGCATCTTTGGACCGGACCGGGTCGATTCTGTCCTTGAGCCAAGAGTGCACCTTGAGCCATCGATACCCGCTTTCCTTGCCATCAATCCCCGTGTGAGTCAGTTTTTGTCCTGTTTATCTGTCGTCTGTCGGGGCTATTATAAGAGTGTGTCTAAGTGCCTGCCTTTCTATGCTGTCCCTCTTGTCGTTGTAATCTGACCTTCCGCCCTAATATAACCTCCTCCGGAGGTCTTGAGAACTGAACCCTTGGTGTCGTGTCATTTTAACCCAGCCGTTGTGTCCTTTTCCTCAATTGATTTAGCGTAGCGCGACTCGGCAACGTTCGAGTATAATCGGGTAACTTGTGCGGACACGGCGGCCATTCCGCTCGGCCCACCCTAACATCAAAGTCGTGTCTGTAACAATTGGTGTCAGGAGTGTCGGATTCGGACCTGGGACTAAATTTATTAGGCCCAAATTTTGGAACACCAATTGTACCACTAGGGTAACAATTGGTGTTGGGGAGGTATAATTCGATCCGGAGCGCGTTTCCCGCTCGAAATTATAACGGCGAAATTTGAATTTGTTTTACGAAAATAAAAACCCGAATTTTGAAAGTCGCGCTATGGCGGATCAAGACAGCTGGGGTCCGGTAGAGGAGAGTGAGGCAGGGTCGGTCCAGGACCAAATTGAGGGACGCGAGGAGAGCGAAGCAGCGAGGGTAGCAGACGCGCGAAATAGCGCCTCGCACATGGCCACGGCGCCCACGCCCGCGACCGTAGTAGCGCCGCTGGTAAATTTGGACCTTTTTTTCATACAAATGAAGGCCCTTATGGCCCAGAATAGCGAGCAAATGAGGGAGGAAATGAGGGCTCAGAGTGAGCGATTGGGAAACCAAATGGGGGTAATGGGAAACCAAATGGGGGTAATGAGGGACGAAGCGAGGGGTACCGGTGAGGGGTTAGACAAGAAATTTGGGAAGTTAGACAATAATTTTGAGGAGTTAGACAAGAAATTTGGGAAGTTAGACAATAATTTTGAGGAGTTAGACAAGAAATTTGGGAAGTTAGACAATAATTTTGAGGAGTTAGACAAGAAATTTGGGAAGTTAGACAATAATTTTGAGGAGTTAGACAAGAAATTTGGGAAGTTAGACAATAATTTTGAGGGGTTAGACAACGGGATAAAAGAGGTGAGAAATGGGTTAACGGGGGTAGAAAATAGAATGGCTGCCCAGGAGAATCAAATGGAAGGGATGCAAAAGGGGTTAGAGGGGTTAGAAAACAGTATGGAAGGCAAATTGAGGGACATGAGGGACCAAGCGGAAAGGGAAGTTAACCAAATGGGGCAGCAGATAGAGGGGGTCAGAATGGGGGTAGAAACCAAACTGGATGCTCACAGGGAGGAAATGGAGCAGATGAGGGTGGCATCTGGGCAGGAGATGCAAGTGATGGGAGAGGAGATCAGAAGAGGAGTGAGTGAGGAGGTCGGAGGAGTGCGCGAGGAGGTGAGGCACTGTAAGGAGCGCATGGAGAAGGAGGTGAGAAAGGGGACTGTAAAATTGCAAGGGGGTATAGAGGAGTTGACGCTGGGAGTAGAACAACTGACAGTGGGACAAAAGGAGTTGGGGGACCAGGTAAAGAAGAACACAGCGGTAATAGAGGGTTTAAAATCGACACAGAAGGAGATGAAAAAGGACGTAGGGGTAATTAAAAAAGAGTGTCAGACGGTACATGAGGACCTGACGAGGAAAATGGACAAGGTGGTAGAGGTGATGGAGGTTAAAGAGCGGGAGGTGCGGGAGCACATAGAAAAAAATAAAGTGGAGTTAGAGGAAGAACTTAAAGGGGCGCACGAAGAGATGAAGGAGGTGAAGCAAAAATTAGAAGAAGTGGAAGAAGGGATGAGCGAAATTAAGAAGCGACGGAGAGAGGATAAGAAAGAGATAAAGGAGGAAGTAAAAGAATTGGTCCAAAGTCTGTGTTCGGATCGTGATGATGTGCTCATTAACCGGATGAGGGATTCGCAGGTGATGGAGGAGAAGCGAAGAGGAAGAGGACCCGGTGTAAGTGGTGACCAATATGGTCGTGCGTATGATGCGCCAGGGGATTTAAGAAGCTTGGGGGTCGAGATGGACCCGGGTGTTCGTGAGAGGCCACTGGTGAAGTGTGTGACAGGTCTGGTGTGCGAAAAAGGAGGTGTGCGAGGAAGTCCGACTCTGGGGTGTGTGAGGAAAAAGTGCGTGCCAAGGAGTGAGGGTGCTGGCGAGAGTGAGTCGGTCGTAGCGTGTGTGCGAGGGAGCACATGGAAGCGCGGTGTGGTAAGTGTTACAGAGGGTGTGACGGGAGAGTGTGCGCGAGAAAGGTGTGTAACGGACAGGTGCATGGGGAAAGAGTGCGCTGTCAAGAGGAAGGGTGAGTGCGTTGTCAAGAGTGGTGGTGAGAGTAGTGAGAGTGACAAGGAGCGTGAGTTGGGTGTGACAGGTGAGCGAGGATGTACACCTGGAATGGAAGGATGCACACCTGGAATGGTAGAGCGTGAGTGGGAATGCACGCTGGAGTTGTTAGTGAGGCACGTGGTTGGGTGTGCGAATGAGAGCACACCTGTGATTGTCACAGAGGAGGTGACCGAGGAAGGGGCGCGAAGAGGTGTGTTGGTGAGGTGTGCGAGCGGCGAATGTGTGCCAAGGTGTTCGGTGGTCAGGTGTGTGACCAAGGCTGTGAGTGGAATGAGAGTACCGAGGTGTGTAAGGAAAGGTACGAGGAGCATGGAGACGGCTGGATGTGTGAGCAAGGAACGGGCTGCGGGGTGTAAGAATCCAGGTGAAGCATCGACGGTAACCAGGTTAGAGGTTAGGTCGACTTTTAGCCGAAGCGGGCCCTCGGTGCGTGCCGGGCCTCGCTTTGAACGGCCGCGTCCGTGCTCCACTAGGCGGAGCGGGCAGCTGGATAGGAAGGGTCGTCATGGCGACCACTTTTTGGTGAGACGTGCCGGCAGGTCGAGATCGGGCAATTGGATGGCTCCACGCCGAGGTGGTGCGTGGGATCTCGGCCCGGGTAAGCCCCCGTCCCTGCACCGAATGCGGGACGTGTCCAGCCACTGGCACCAAACAACCCGCATTCATGGCTTGGCTTTACGAAGCCGGGCTTTGGACGGGAATTGGCGCACCGAGAGGCAGTAGTGAGTAGACTGGGTGATGAGGTTAGTGTTTTGGCCCCGAAATTAGAGAAAAACAAAATTTGATGATTGGCAAAGGAGTGGCAGTAATGATTGGCAGATGATGGGCAGTGATTGGCAAATTTTTGATTTGTTGAAATTTGATGTGCAAAAATTGGTAGTGAGCGATGGGCCCGGTGGGTAAGGCTGGCATCCCTGCCGCCCTTCCCATGTGGGGCAAAGGAGCAATAGATTATGGGGTGTATGGCAGTGAAAACTAGCCCGGGTGGGTTAGGTTATATTGTAGGGATCTAGAAGAGATTGACATTAGGTAACGTTAAGTTTAGTTAGTGACTGATACCTGTAGTGGGGACGCAGGTAGTTTAGTGTGGATGATAATGACGTGGGAGCGCAATAGTTAAAAGGGACGACTGGGAAGCGCAAGTTTCAGAGGGGAGTAGTTAGAGGAGATGATGCTGTGTGAGAGCTGGACAGGTGTGTGGAGCAGTGTGGAGCAGTGTATGAGTAGTGAGTGTGTGGATCAGCGCGAATGCGCTTGGGGAGAGAAGGGTGCAGGTGGCACCAGGTGTGAGAGCACAGGTGTGCAGGTACAGGTGTGTGGAGAGAGTTGGAGTAAGTGGTACGGAGTGGTGTGCATGGTGCGAAGGTGTGAATGGGGGAAGAGTGGACCCCCATCACGGATACCCGGGGCGGGTAGTGTAAGTGTGAGGTAGAGGGTACAGGTAAATTGTGGTTGGATATTGGCATCTGTGGTGCGGTTGCAGAATGGTGTTGTGGATGGGTGCATTAGTGTTGTGGAAATGACTGGGCGTGTAGCCTGTTAGTGTGTGTAGTTGGTTGGGCACTCCACCACTGTGAGGATGTCGGCCAGGTGAGGCCGCAGGTGGGCTCTGGGAGCCGGTAGTTGTGAGTGGGTGCCTGAGGATCCCGGGTGTGGATCGGGCAGCCCAGTGCCAGAGAGGGCACCGAGTGGGGAGAGCGCCAGAGGGCCTTCCCCAGGTAGTTAGGTTAGGGTAAGGAGCAGGTAAGCTCGGAGGCAACTGCAGTGGTGGAGGTGTGCAGGTGGGTAGACCCACTGGGAGAGGTACACGCCACAGCCCAGAAATTGTGCGAGGGCACCGGGAGATGAATCGGGGCAGTGAGACCCCAAATTGAAAAGCACCACAGTTTGGTCAATGGGCATTGGTTTTTAGAACCCATAGTGTAAGAGGGCCAATGGTTTGGCCGGAGAAAGACCCCGGGTAATGTAAAGTTGTTAAAGTCATTTAGGAAATAGTTAGGATTGATGAACCTGTCGCACCATACGCAGCCACTTACCTGTGGTGATGATGACTCCACACCTGTGTTTTCTTTGTTCTGTGTGCAGGAACTGAGAATTGCTGTGTGGATTGGTGAGACGCATCACGACGTGGATGAGACATTGGGGTGATTCCATCTCTCCCTCCCTAGGAGGGACTGATGATGAATTGGTAATGGCAAATTATGATGTTGAGTTGGAGATGGCAAATTTTGATGTTCAGTTGGAGATGGCAAATTTTGATGAGAGTTGAAAATGGCAAATTTGATTGGTTAGGAGGGAGAGAAGACGAATTTGGTATATGGGAGGAACGGGGAAGACAGTAGGGACGTTTGTTGATTTGTAAAGTAGATGTTTATGGGTAGTGTTGTGTTTTGTGGATACAGTAAGGGGTAAGGGAGGGGCCATGTAGGTTACCTGGTGGGGGGGGGGGGGAGCGTACGGTAGGAACGTACCTGTCTCACCTGGTTCCCATGTGCCCCCAGTGTGCATCATCTTATATTGCGTGCACTTTTGCGCCCTTACCACCTTACTCACTTGTCTGCTTCTTTTGTCTCCCACCTCCGAGGATCTGGCTTTGGGGCAGAGAGAGAGGAGAGAGAGGTGCTGGCTCCGCAGTTGTGGGCCTGCACTCTCGCTGCTTGCTGCTTGGATCGATACACCATATGGACCGCAATGTTTGTGGCCACCCACAATGGACCGCAGTTCTTTTGCGGCCAAGCACCACCCGTGGAAGGACCTATGGGTCAACGTGGCACCTATGCCAAACAGGTGAACCACTAATAGTTGGCACCCTGACGGCCACAATAAGGAAATGGATGCGGTTGGCGCCTTTCTTTATTTTTTGAAAGAAGCCAGAAGGCCACGTGCACCACACGAAGAGCAAGAGACACCTGCAGGGTTAGGGGTTGTTGAATTTATTTTTATTCATTGAACAATGGTGACTGCACCGGATGGTGCTGACTGTGTGATGGGGTGGTGCTTTTGGTGCTGGGAAGGGGTGCTCTGCACATTATTAAAGGCCGTAGGCCACAGAGCACTCGTGGGTTGGTGTATCGATGCTGGCATGCGTGCTCTCTCTATGCATAACATCTGCATGTGTTCCTCCAAAAACAGGTCCTGGATCGTAGTGTAAATATCAGCGTAGTCTTGTAAATAATGCTCCCTACCGGCTGTATGTTTAGTTTGCGAATTCTTTCCGGATTCGGTTATCCCGTGGGTGTGCTTCTGTGAGGAGAAGGGTGCAACGTCGCAGAGGGACATATTTACTCATTTGTGAATATCTGTAAAACTGTCGCACTCAGGGTAGAGTTAATAGTAGAGGGAACTACATCTGAGTGCCACACTAAAATAGGTAAAAATTTATCGGGTCGGGACGCCCCGAGGGTAGAGAAGGGTGCAATGTTGCAGATATGGGACTTGGCCTCA